>NC_090436.1:23622994-23923475 GCF_031143425.1 Pleurodeles waltl
AGTCCTGTTTTCGCCTTGTTTTTATTCGCGATGAATCCGCCCCGGAAAAGGTGGTGGATTGGTAGGTTGTGATAGGGTGGGCGGTACATTGTCCTCTGCCTGTCTGTTGGCGGTGACCGCCGCGCTGTTTGTTTGTACCGCCTTGGCGGTCGGAGTGTTAAAGTGGCTGTCTTTGTTGGCGGATTCCACCACGGTCATGATTCCATTATTTTTTCCGCCGGCCTGTTGGCGGTCTTACCGCCGCTTTAACACCGACCGCCAGGGTTGTAATGACCACCTATGACTTCTATCTAGAGACTACGTCAGATATCATCTAATGAGACACATATCAAGGAATCGACATTCTGTGTAATAGAAGTGTCCGCCCTATGGCAGTTGTACCTATATTGTGAATGAAAATTAGGGAACGGCCCTGATGAAGGTGACCTCCATATGAGAGGATTTCGGAAATGCGCGTAGGCCCTTGGTTCCTTCATGTTTTTATAATACTGCATAAATATCATTGATGTATTGGATTGTATTTGTTGTTTGCATATTTGTATATAGATTTATAATATATCATATTATTGTTATAACATTTTTTTAGCTATTTTTGTATGTATTTTGATAAGTATTTGTATATAGGATTTGTTTTGTGTGTGTGTGGTATGACTGACTTAATTTATTGCATGATTTACTATGTATTTGATGTGATATAATAAAATATGAATAAAATCATTATATGTCTTTATAAAATGAGATTTATTAATATGAAGGTCATAATTTAGTTGTAGTCTAGGGTCGGACACATAGCCAACAAATTAGTATTGACATACATTATTATAAGAATATTGTTATATTGTGATCCTTTGTGGTATATTTTTACATAAAGTGTAATTCTAGAGTAGCTTTTTCTTTTGCAGCATTAGCATCTACAGTATTTCCCTGGATTAGCTACTATATTGTTTTCAGGGACCCTTTCTGTCTAGAAAGTCCACTTACTTAGTGGACCTGGGCACTAGCAGGACACCCAAGAGGGTGATCCATGTTAGCCGCCTTAAACTCTATCATCACAGGGCAGATGTAAACATGTTGATGGTTACTGATGAGGATCAGGAAGCAGAGAGTGAACATCTCCCTGTCCTCCTCTTCACTGACCCTAAAGATGGCTCAGTAGATGGAGTTGTCTACTCAGACACCCTCTCTGGCCAACAACAAGCTGATTGCAGGAAGGTCCTCCAGCAGTTTGCTGAGCTCTTTTCTTTGACCCATGGTCAGACACACCTGTGTACCCATGATGTGGACACATGAGACAGTTTATCTGTCAAGAATAAAATATTCAGACAGTCAGACCAAGTCAAAGAAAGCATCAAAGTGGAAGTCCACAAGATGCTGGAATTGAGAGTGATAGAGCACTCTGACAGTCCCTGGGCTAGCCCAGTGGTCTTGGCCCCCAAACCTCACACCAAAGATGGAAAGAGATAGATGAGGTTTTGTGTGAACTACAGAGGGCTCAACTCTGTCACCAAGACAGATGCTCACCCCATTCCAAGGGCAGATGAGTTAATAGACAAATTCTTAAGTACCTTTGACTTGGCATCAGGGCAAAGGCAAATCAAAATGGCACCTGGAGCAAAAGAAAAGACAGCATTCTCTACACCTGATGGGCATTATCAGTTTACTGATATGCCCTTTGGCTTAAAGAATGCCCCTGCCACCTTCCAAAGGTTGGTGAATCAAGGCCTTGCTGGCTTGGAGTCCTTCAGTGCAGCATAACTTGATGATATTGCTGTCTTTAGTTCCAACTGGCAGGATCACCTGGTCCACCTGAAGAAGGTTTTGCGGGCTTTGCAAACAGCAGGCCTCTCTATCAAGTTTAGTTTTATGCATTTATAGAGCGCGTAGCTACCCTAGGGCATCCCAGCGCTGCATCTAAATGTCAGATAGGGCAGGGTACAGTGGCTCACTTGGGACACCTTGTACATGGAGGCCGAATTCAGCAACTCCAACCCTGTTTGGCCATCCTGTAAGGGGACCATTCTGGACTAGGAAGCTCCAAAAACCCAGACTCAAGTCAAGGCCGTCCTTGGCTTGACCGGGTACTACAGGAGGTTTGTGAAGGGATATGGATTCGTAGTGATACCCCTCACAGAACTTACCTCCAAGAAAATGCCCAGAAAAGTTAACTGGACCTTGGACTGTCAAAAGGCCTTTGACACCCTAAAAGAAGCTATGTGCTCAGCACCAGTTTTGAAAGCCCCAGATTATTCAAAGCAGTTCATTGTGCAGACTGATGCCTCTGAGCATGGGATAGGAGCAGTTCTATCCCAAACCAATGATGATGGCCTTGACCAGCCTGTTGCTTTTATTAGCAGGAGGTTACTCCGCAGGGAGAAGCGTTGGAGTGCCATTGAGAGGGGGGCCTTTGCTGTGGTTGGGTCCCTGAAGAAGTTGAGACCATACCTGTTTGGTACTCACTTCACAGTTCAAACTGGCCACAGACCTCTCAGATGGCTTATGCAAATAAAAGGAGAGAACCCTAAACTGTCTGTTGAGGTGGTCCATATCCCTACAGGGAATGGACTTTGTAGTGGAACACAGACCTGGGACTGCCCATGCCAATGCAGATGGCCTTTTCAGGTTCTTCCACTTAGAAAATGAAGACTCTCTTGGGAAAGGTTAGGCTCATCCTCTTTGGTTTTGGGGGGGTTGTGTAGGAAAATGCTTCTCATGGCATGGTTACCCCCTAACGTTTTGCCTTTTGTTGATGCTAGTTATGATTAAAAGTGTGCTGGGATCCTGCTAACCAGGCCCCAACACCAGTGTTCTTTTCCTAAACTGTACCTTTGTTACCACAATTGGCACAGCCCTGGCATACAGATAAGTCCCTTGTAATTGGTACCCCTGGTACCAAGGGCCCTGTGACCAGGGAAGGTCTCCAAGGACTGCAGCATGTATTATGCCACCCTGGGGACCCCTCACTCAGCACATGCACACTGCCTCAGAGCTTGTGTGTGCTGGTGGGGAGAAAATGACTAAGTCGACATGGCACTCCCCTCAGGGCCATGCCCACATCCCACTGCCTGTGGCATAGGTAAGTCACCCCTCTAGCAGGCCTTACAGCCCTAAGGCAGGGTGCACTATACCACAGGTGAGGGCATAGTTGCATGAGCAATATGCCCCTACAGTGTCTAAGCCAAATCTTAGACATTGTAAGTGCAGGGTAGCCATAAAGAGTATATGGTCTAGGAGTCTGTCAATTACGAACTCTACAGTTCCAAAATGGCTACACTAAATTCTGGGAAGTTTGCTATCAAACTTCTCAGCACAATAAGTCCACACTGATGCCAGTGTGGGATTTATTGAAAAATAAAATGTACACAGAGTGCATCTTAGAGATGCCACCTGTATACCAGTCCAACTCCTAGTATTAGGCTGACCAGTTCCTGCCAGCCTGCCACAACCACACGGGTTTCTGGCCACATGGGATGAGTGCCTTTGTCACTCTGTGGCCAGAAACAAAGCCTGCACTGGGTGGAGGTGCTTCTCAACTCCCCCTGCAGGAACTGTAACACCTGGTGATGAGCCTTAAAGGCTGATGCCTGTTGTTACAGCGCCCCAGGGTATTCCAGCTAGTGGAGATGCCCGCCCCTCCGGACACAGCCCCCACTTTTGGCGGCAAGTCCGGAAGAGATAATGAGAAAAACAAGGGGGAGTTACCCACCAGTCAAGACAGCCCTAAGGTGACCTGGGCTGAGGTGACCTCTGCCTTAGGAAATCCTCCATCTTGTTTTGGAGGATTCCCCCAATAGGAATAGGAATGTGCCCCCCTTCCCCTCAGAGAGGAGGCACAAAGAGGGTGTAGCCACCCTCCAGGACAGTAGCCATTGGTTACTGCTCCTCAGACCTAAACACACCCCTAAATTGAGTATTTTGAACCCAGGAAATCAGATTCCTACAACCTGAAGAAAGAAGAAGGACTGCTGACCTGAAAGCCTCGCAGGGACGACCAAGACAACAACTGACTGGGCCCCAGCCCTACTGGCCTGTCTCCAGACTCAAAGAACCTGCACAACGACGCATCCAGTGGGATCAGCGACCTCTGAGGACTCAAGGGACTGCCCTGCACCTAAAGGACCAAGATGTTCCTGAGAACAGCGGCTCTGTTCAAAAACAGCAACAAGAAATCAACTTTAAAGAGACTCCAACTTCCTGCCAGAAGCGTGAGTCTTCACACTCTGCACCCGACCCCCCCGGCTCGAGTTTGGAGAAACCAACACCACAGCGAGGACTCCCAGGCAACTCCAATGACGTGGACACCCTGAGTCGACCTCCCTGCACCCCCACAGCGATGCCTGCAGAGAGGATTCAGAGGCTCCCCCTGACTGCAACTGCCTGATGACAAAGGAACCCGACGCCTGGACCAAGCACTGCACCCGCAGCCCCCAGGACCGGGAGGAACCACCTACCAGTACAGGAGTGACCAGCAGGTGGCCCTCATCTTAGCCCAGTCAGTGGCTGGCCAGAGAAGCCTCCATGTGCCCTGCCTGCATTGCCAGAGTGACCCCCGGGTCCCTCCATTACTTTCAACGACAAACCCAACACCTACTTTGCACACTGCATCCGGCTGCCCCTGTGCCACTGAGGGTATGTTTTGTGTGCTTGTGTGTCCCCCCCCAGTGCTCTACAAACCCCACCCCCCCCGGTCTGCTGCCAGAGGATGCAGGTACTTACCTGTTAGAAGACTAGACCCGGAGCAATCCTGTTCTCCATAGGTGCTTCTGATGTTTGGGTCCTCCTTTGACCTCTGCACCTGACCGGCCCTGTGTTGCTGGTGCTGAGAGTTTGGGGTTGCCTTGAACCCCCAACAGTGGGCTGCCTATGCCCAGGAGACTGAACTTGTAATTTCTTTACTTACCTGAGAAACTAACCAAAACTTACCTCCCCAGGAACTGTTTATTTTTGCAGTGTCCACTTTTAAAATAGATTATTGTCATTTTTGCCAAAACTGTGTATACTATTGTTTTTAATCAAAGTTCCATACTTACCTGTGTGAAGTACCTTACAATTTATGTACTTACTTAAATTCTGAATCTTGTGGTTCTAAAATAAATTAAGGAAATAAAATGTTCTATATAAAAACGTATTGGGCTAGAGTTAAGTCTTTGAGTGTGTGTCCTCATTTATTGCCTGTGTGTGTACAACAAATGCTTAACACTACCCTCTGATAGGCCTACTGCTCAACTACACTACCACACAATAGAGCATTAGTATTATCTAATTTTGCCACTATCAACCTCTAAGGGGAACCCTTGGACTCTGTGCACACTATCTCTCACTTTGAGATAGTATATACAGAGCCAACTTCCTACAGGTACCCAGGGCATTGGGGTTCCAGTGGATCCCTATGGGCTGCAGCATATATTTTGCCACCCATAGGGAGCACATGCAAAGGCTTCTGCAGGACTGCCATTGCAGCCTGTGTGAAATGGTGCATGCACCCTTTCACTGCCATTTACACTGCACTAGGTCACTTATAGGTCGCCCCTATGTCAGGCCCTTTAGCCCTGACTGCAGGGTGCAAAGTAAATGTGTGTGAGGGCACCCCTGCACTAGCAGAGGTGCCACCACAAACTCCAGGTCCATTTTATCGGACATCGTGAGTGTGGGGACACCATTTTACGTGTGTACTGGACATAGGTCACTACCTATGTCCAGCAACATAATGCTAACTCTGAACATAGGCATGTTTGGTATCAAACATGTTGGAATCATACCCCAAGGTTTTTACAAGCATTGGTTGTATGATTCCATGCACTCTGGTGGCTCCTTAGAGGACCCCCAGTATTGCCATTTCAGCCTTCTGAGGATTTCCAGGTAGCCCAAGCTGCTGCCACCTTCCAGACAGGTTTCTGACCTCCTGTTGCTTGAACAGCTCAAGCCTAGGCAGGCAAAACAAAGGATTTCCTTTGGGAGAGGAGTGTTACAGCCTCTCACTTTGGAAATAGGTGTTACAGGCTTGGGAGGGGTAGCCTCTCCAAGCCACTGGAAATGCTTTGAAGGGCACATTTGGTGCCCTCCTTGCATAATCCAGTCTACACCAGTTTAGGGACCCCCAGTACCTGCTCTGGTGTGAAACTGGACAAAGGAAAGGAGAGTGACCACTCCCCTGCCCATCACTACCCCAGCGGTGGTGCTCAGAGCTCCTCCAGAGGGTCCCTGGGTTTTGCCATCTTGGATTCAAGGTTGGCAGGGAACTCTAGGAGCATTTGAGTGGCCAGTGGCAGCAGGTGACGTCAGAGCCCCCCCTCCTGATAGATGGTCACCCAGCTAGGTGACCAATCCACCTTTCAGGGTTATTTAGGGTCTCTCTCTTGGGTGGTTCCTCAGATTCGGATTGCAAGTCTCCAGCAGGAATCCTCTGCAACCTCCACTTCGGTTTCTGACCGAAAAAACTGTATATGGACTCTTCACAATCCTACAAGCTGCAACAAAGAAGCAAGACACCTCCTGCAACATTGCATCTCTGGCTCCTTCCAGCAACTGCAACATTTCCCGGGTTGTGCATCCTCTGAGAACAGCCCGTCTTCAGCCTGCATCAGAAGGAAGAAGGAATCTCCCTTGGAGTGAAGGAGTCACTCCCCTGCTTCTGCAGGCACCAACTGCGACAATGACTGGCTGCGTGGTTCACCTCTCATGCTGAGCTGTGTGGATCCTGCATCACGGGTGGTGGACTGAAGTGGTTGCAATGGTCCTCTCTTCCAACTGTCCAACTTGGGTGGAGGTGAGCCCTTGCCTTCCCACGCAGGACAGTACCCATGTGCACTGCATCCTTTGCAACTGCCAAGGATTGTTGGCATCCTTTCTCCAAGATCTTCAGGCACCCTGAAGCTCCACCCCACAGCACTCCTTCCTGCGATGCACAGCTCCCTGAGTGGTTCTCCAGCAGAGTGGGAGCCTTTCGCGTAATGCTGCATGGGCCTCTTCTGCGATTCACCTGTCCGCATCCTGTGGGACTCCTGCTTCTTGGGTGCAGTGCTGACTCTTCCTCCTCACCTGTGGTTCACCCTTTGCACCTTCATCCTGGTGGGTAGGGGCTCCTGCCCTTCCTGGACTCTGCTAGGCTTCTTGGACTTGGTTGTCTTCTTCCACAGGTCTTCTTGTCCAGGAATCCACTGTTGGTGTCTTTTAGTCTCTTCTGGGCTTTGCATAATTCTTCTTCTATTCTTTGTGTGTGATCAGAGGAATTTACTGTGATTTACTCCTGCTTACCTGGTCACTGGGGTGGGTTGTGGTACTTACCTTTGAACTTTCCTAGTACTCCCAGCTCCCCTCTACACACTACACTTAACTAGGTGGGGGACCGACTTTTGCATTCCACTTTCTTTGTATATGGTTTGGGCTCCCCCAGGCCTATTTTTAACTATTGTGATTTTCACTAATTGCACTGTTTTCTAACTGTTTTTATGCCTATTTCTGCATACTAGTGTATATAATTTATTACTTACCTCCTAAGGGAGTATAGTCTCTATAGTATGTTTAGTATTTGTGTCGCCAATATAAAGTACCTTTATTTTTGTAACACTGAGTGTTTTCTTTCATGTGTGTGAGTACTGTGTGACTACAGTGATATTGCATGAGCTTTGGATGTCTCCTAGATGAGCCTTGGCTGATTATCCACAGCTACCTCTAGAAAGCCTGACTTCTAGACACTGACTACAATGCACTACTGGGTACCTGGACCTGGTATAAGGTATAATTACCATAGGTACCAACTACACACCGGGGGAAGGGGGAAGCGTGGCTAACCGCCCAGGATGACGGGCATATAGTTGAGGAGCTCCTGGACCAGGCCCGGTTAATATACTATAATCCTCCTGTAAAAGCATAGTGCCAGCCTCATACCCCTAAGAAACAGGCTGGATCAACTAATATTGCAGCACCCGCCACTGTGGAGCCTTGCCGGGGAAGGAATCAGGGCCTAGTTCCCCCAGTGTGATTAGAGGTGAGTGGGAGTGGGCGGTTACCGACGGAGCCCCTCGCGTTGACTCTGCGGGGATACGTGGTGAGCCCCTCCTGTGATTCGTGACGCTGACACACGGATCCGTCATTTTTCTGGGAAGCCTTGCTGGGCCCCCTGAGGATGATCAAGCGGACTAGGGTGTGAGGGAAGCCTACGGCTTTGCCGAAGGTGTTGCACAGGGCACGAGAGCAAACGAAGCAAATAATACAGGCCACACTGACCTTTTAGCACCAAAGGCCTATACAGACCAGAACAAGGTTATGACTATGGGCAGAGAGGCGCTCATAATCCGGATTATATCCCTCTATGTCAAAGATTTGAGTAATGTGAGCTGAGAATCCAGTACGGTGCACCTCAACTGTAAATACACCTGAAAATATACGGCGCAGGAGGATAATATTGATTAACGCGCCTGTTTCCTCCAGAGTCACGACAATCAGAAAAGTGGCTTACGAAAGTTGCGAGTGGGGGTTTGCACGCCAGGCCCTCAACCCCCAATTTTATAAAGGTAAAGGCTGGCGCCCGCTGTTGTTGACACCTAGAACCAATAATTAGCATATGTTATATGTGGATTTCACTGTAGCGAGACGATGAAATCTAAAGCAAAACCTGGTGCCAGAAATTCTTGGATGCCCTCCTGTTCGCCGCCTTCTGAAGATTCCATGATTGAAATTTCAGTGTCCTGTATTCCCCCTACGGCCCAGGAGCCGCCCCAAGACAAATTAGACCTCGTTCTCTGTGAAATTCGGGAGTCCTGACTGGTCATCGAACAGAAGATAGGGGCTCTTATCAAAGAAGTATCCTTCATCAAAGATGAACATCGCAAATTAATGGATAGAGTCAAAAACAATGAGGCTAAACTTACCATTTTAGAGCCTGCCAGCACAACCCAGGACACAGAGAT
The DNA here is from genome assembly GCF_031143425.1 of Pleurodeles waltl. Taxonomy (NCBI): domain Eukaryota; kingdom Metazoa; phylum Chordata; class Amphibia; order Caudata; family Salamandridae; genus Pleurodeles; species Pleurodeles waltl. The sequence goes on from NC_090436.1 coordinate 23,631,901, forward strand.
CAAAAAGCTAGCACAGCAGATGGAGCTATTGCAAGATAGGGCAGAAGAAGTTGAAGGGCGTGCCCGTAGGAACAATGTTTGCATCCTCGGGCTCCGGAAGGAACAGAAGGACAAGCGGCAACACAATACATCGAGAACTGGCTCCAGACAGTGGTGGCCCCAGGGGGGCTCTCGGATATATTTGTAGTTGAGAGAGCCCATAGAGTTCCAATGAAAAAAACCTAATCCAGGCACCTATTGTCGCAAAAATATTGAACTATAGGGACCGAGATGTGCTGCTTGGAGCCGCCCGGGTGAAGGCGCCAATCCTGTTCAACAACGCAAAAGTCTCATTGCTCACAGATTACACAGTGGCTGTGCAATGGAGACGAGCTACTTTCCAAGCCATCAAAAGAGATCTACCAGCTGCTTGAGTTACTTATGTATTGCTGTTCCCTGCGAAATTATGCACTCAACATGACAAGAAAGTACTCTTCTTTGACTCGCCGGACACAATGTGTACATGGCTACACAACACTTTTCCTTACTTCAGCATGCCCAGTGAGGAGACCTGGGAGCTCCCAAGACCCCAAAGGGAGCGACGCTGACCTTGCCCCCGATCGGCTGGAGTTCCCGAGAAGGCTAGTGGTCTCATACCCTCCTCAGAGCAGGCTCTGCTGGGCCGACTAGAGGCGCTTCGTTGGGCTTCACAGTGGCGCGCCAGTGCTGATAAAGCAGTGCGGATATATCGCGGGAGGGAGGTTCAGTCTCTGATTCCGTGGGAAGCGTGGCCCTGTTTCTCTCTAAGACTACTCAGCTGGCACGCGATCTTTAGTTGTACACACCTGCTGGACCGGATTGCTCTGTTTTAATTAAAGTAGGAATGGCCCTCACACTTATTGTAGAGAGGCTCCTCTTGTGTTGTATGTGGGGTATAGACGGTAGACCTCGGACGATATATTGTATTTGCGCATATCTCAGGGCACAGTTCAGCAGAGCATATATATAAGGTGGACTGGGCAGGGCTTGAGTCGCTCTCCGCAGCAAACAAACAGTAAATCTATACAATGGCTTCTGTCCCCCACATAAGCGTAGGCACAAGTTGTTTGATGTACATATGTTTTTTGTTCTCTATAATGTTTGGTTGAACAACTACATGGCCCCGGACCGAGAATTTGGTTTTTCGAAGCTTACAGCCAGTAGCAGATTTCCCTGTCAAAACATATCAGCATTTACCACTGTACAAATTGCGTTGCCACACCCGACACGGCACAGGCAGAAATGGCTTTGTATACAATACTACCCTGGAATGTCAGGGGCCTGAGCACACTACATAAGAGGCATGGAATATTAGCCCAATTACATAGAAGAAAGGTGGAGACAGTATACCTACCAGAGACACATTTGCTCTCATCTGAGGCGATTCACTTGCAGAAGAGATGGAGTTTTTTTTTTTTTTTTTTTTTTTACAGAACAACAAAGACCCCTTAGGGATCACTGATAATCAGGAACAATCCCAACATTCATATTAACATATGCAGCACTTAGGAGAACATCCTTTATTACTTAGACAAAATATATACTTTCTTCATACATGTACACACTATATGCAATCCCCCATCATGACAAAAAAAGGAAAAAGGACAGAACAAAGTGCTAATGAAAAAAGTGCTCGTGATTCAAGAAAGAAAGAAAAGAGAATAATAAATCTCCCATTACACCAATCAAAGAAATACTTTTAAAAAAAAACTGTTTAGGAGCCTGTTGGTTATTCTTTCTACTATATTGAATCACAATCTTATTTTAAACAGGATTAAATCCACAATTGTGTCCTCGAACAAAATAAACCAAATCCAGGCCAAAGCAACATGGTCGACGTTTCGACCCCCTTTCGCTCTTGGGCCAACTCCCAGCTCCAACACGGTTCTTCATCAGGACTACACAACAGGGGACATCTACATTGCTTTATATCACATCAAAATCTTCATCTTCACCATTTCTGCACAGTCCACCAGTCCCAACTCTATGCGCTTGATTCTCCAAAAAACTCTTCTTTGTTTGGAAACACGGTCAAAATCTTCCATCAATTCCTCCTTCCACTTTAATTTTCTTGCCTTTCTTATGCCAGTTTTCTTTCCAACCCTCAAGAGTAACTCTTTCTGACTTTCCTAGACTGTAGAGTGGGGATAGACAGATTCCTGTTTTCCCCACAGCTACTGCCTCGTATAACCCACTCCACCTATCTCGCTAAGACCCTTTCTGATGACAACCCCCTAGAACTGACGTTGCAATGGGGTAGAATCCCAACACCAATACCCATCTGGAGACTACAGCCCACTTATTTAGAAGACGCGCCCTTCCGGAAAACACTGTCACAGAGCAATAAATAATTATTTTTTAGAAAACTGACTGCATTTGGCAGACTCTTGGGTCTGCAAATAAATGCTGCAAAATCATGTATTTTTGCATTTCAGCATACTTAAGAACGGCAGACACGGGCGCTAGGAGAAGCTCATATCCTAGTGGTTACCCGTACATTTCGCTATTTAGGCATCTATATATATATCAATCAATCAATCATGGCATTTATAGAGCGCGTTACTCACCCGTGAGTCGTCCCAGGCGGTCGGGGAGTTTCCGAGGATGAGGACTTCCGTCTTGTCAGAGTTCAGCTTCAGGCGGCTGAGTTTCATCCATTGTGCGACGTCTTTCATTCCATCCTGCAGGTTGGTTTTGGCGGTGGCTGGGTCTTTGGTGAGGGAGAGTATCAGCTGGGAGTCGTCGGCATAGGAGATGATGTTGATGTTGTGTTTGCGAGGGATGTCGGCGAGGGGGCTCATGTAGACATTGAAGAGAGTAGGGCTGAGCGAGGAGCCTTGTGGGATGCCGCAGATGATCTCGGTGGGTTCTGAGCGGAAGGGCGGGTGGTAGACTCTTTGGGATCGGTCCAAGAGGAAAGAGATGATCCAGTCCAGGGCCTGTCCTTGGATACCGGTGGAGCGGAGGCGGGTTATTAGGGTGCGGTGGCAGACGGTGTCGAAGGCAGCCGAGAGGTCAAGGAGGATGAGGGCGGTTGTTTCTCCGTTGTCCAGCAGGGTTCTGATGTCATTGGTGACTGCGATGAGGGTGGTTTCCGTGCTGTGGTTGGCCCGAAAGCCAGACTGGGAGGGGTCGAGCAGGTTGTTGTCTTCGAGGAAGTTGGTCAGTTGCTTGTTGATGGCCTTCTCGATGACCTTGGCCGGGAAGGGGAGGAGCGACATGGGGCGGAAGTTCTTCAGGTCGTTGGGGTCTGCCGTAGGTTTTTTCAGGAGAGCGTTGACTTCCGCGTGTTTCCAGCTCTCGGGGAAGGTGGCAGATGCAAACGAGCTGTTGATGATGCTCTGGAGATAGGGGGCGATGATGGCGTCGGCTTTGTTGAAGATGTGATGTGGGCATGGGTCCAAGGGGGCGCCGGAGTGGATAGTGTTCATGGTGGTTCTAGTCTCTTCGGAGCTGATGGGTGTCCGGGCGTTGAGGGTGATGGTTGGGGCTGTGAGTTCCGTGGTGGTCGGCGGGATCTGAGGTCCGAAGCTGTCATGTAGGTTGGTGATCTTTCGATGGAAGAAGGTAGCGAGGGAGTTGCAGAGTTCTTGTGAGGGCGTGATGGAGTTGGAGCTGGCGTTGGGATTGGAGAGCTCTTTGACGATGCTGAAGAGTTCTTTGCTGTTGTGGGTGTTCTTGTCTAGTCTCTCTTTGAAGGATGCCCTTTTGGTGGAGCGGATCAGCTGGTGGTGTTCGCGGGTGGCCATTTTGAGGGCTGACATATTTTCTGCGGTGTGTTCTTTGCGCCAGGTTTTTTTGAGGGCACGATAGGTTTTCTTGGATTCTTTGAAGGCATCTGTGAACCAAGGAGGTTTCCTGACGTTGGTCTGTCTTGGGTGGCTTCTGAGGGGGGCGAGGTATTCGGCGCAGTTGGTGATCCACTGTGTGAGGCTGAGGGCTGCGTTGTTGGTGTCGGAGGTGATGGCAGGTTGGTTATGGTTGAGAGTGGAGAGTAGCTGTTCTGTGGAGATTTTGTTCCAGGGTCTGCGGGTGATCAGTTGTGTGCCAAGGTGGTGGGTCTTGCGTCTGAAGGTGAAGTGGACACATCTGTGGTTGGTCCAGTGTATCTCGGAGGAGTGGTTGAAGGATACATGGTTGCTGGCGGATAAGATGGGGTTGAGCGTGTGTCCAGCGGTGTGGGTGGGGGTGTTCACCAGTTGCTTGAGTCCGATGTTGGCGAGGTTGTCGAGCAAGGTGGCGGTGTTGGTGTCGTTGTCCTTCTCCAGGTGGAAGTTCAGGTCTCCGAGGAGGATGTAGTCTGGCGAGGCTAGGGCGTGCGGGGAGATGAAGTCTGTGATGGATTCGCTGAATATGGCGCGTGGGCCAGGGGCCTGTAGACGAAAGTTCCTCTGAGGGTGGTCCTGGGGTCGGTGTGGATCTGGAAGTGCATATGTTCGGCGGCAAGGAGGGTGTCTTCGGTGGAGGTAGTGACGTTGATGGAGCTCTTGTAGATGATGGCGATTTCCTACTCCGATTTGGTTGGTGCGGTCTTTCCTGTCGATCTTGTAGCCGTCAGGGATGGCTAGGGCGATGTCGCGGGCTGATGAGGAGTTCATCCAGGTCTCAGTGATGAAGGCGACGTCTGGTGCGGTTGAGTCCAAGAGGTCCCATAGTTCAATGGCGTGCTTGTGGACGGAGCGTGCGTTGAGGAGGATGCACTTGAGGTGGTTGTTGGAGCGTGGGCTGGTGGGCGGATTGCAGTCGCAGTGGAAGGTATACTTGCATGTATGACAGGTGAAGGGTCCATGGGTGCGTTTCGGGCTGGCTTGGTAGCAGGTGGTAGTTCGTCCGGGGTTGAGTGCGTGGAGGGAGGCGGCATCGTAGCTAAGCTGGGGGTTTTGGGAGCGCTGGGGGCCAGGGGTTCTGGCGCTGGGCGCGGTCCAGGCGCGGACGGGCGCAGACGGGCTTGCCTTTGGCGGCCCACATAAGAGGGGAGGAGGGGTCAGCTGGGAGGCGGAGTAGCGAATGGAAGCAGGGGTGGGGCCGCACGGGAGGCAGCAGCGGGAAAGCGGGAAGGCGGGAGGGGGGAGAGCGGGGGACAGGGAAGCGACTGGAGAGCGGAAACGGGAGGGAATAGAAAGATCACAACAGGAGAAAGCACAACAGGAGAAAAAGGACAAGAGGAGATTGACGGACAACAGGAGATAAGCAGGAGATAAGGCACGACAGGAGATAGAGTGCAGCAGGAGAAAAAGACAGCGTATAACAGGAGAGGCAAAAGGGGAGCGGCAAAAAGCACAACAGGAGGAGTACACAGAGCGAAGAAGAACAGGAGAGGTACACAGAGCGAAGAAGAGCAGAACAAGAGAAGTACACGGAGCGAAGAAGAGCACAACAGGAGAGGTACACGGAGCGAAGCAGAACAGGAGAGGTACACGGAGCGAAGAAGAGCACAACAAGAGAAGTACACGGAGCGAAGAAGAGCACAACAGGAGAGGTACACGGAGTGAAGAAGAGCAGAACAGGAGAGGTACACGGAGCGAAGAAGAGCAGAACAGGAGAGGTACACGGAGCGAAGAAGAGCACAACAAGAGAAGTACACGGAGCGAAGAAGAGCACAACAGGAGAGGTACACGGAGTGAAGAAGAGCACAACAGGAGAGGTACACGGAGCGAAGAAGAGCACAACAGGAGAAGTACACGGAGAAGGGAAAAAGCACGGGCAAGGAGACGGACGGGAGCGGAGCAGAAGAGGAGCCTAGGACTTACCAGACCAGTGTCAGGGGCCTGGGCAGGTGGAGCTGCGGTGGTGGGGAAGCGACCTACCCTAGGGTCAAGGGTCGCTATATATAGAGAGAGACCTATATGATATCTTAGATGGTAACTTGCAATGGGTGATTAATTCCATTAATAGCCTTCTGGACTACACTACCCCTCTCTGTGGCGGGTAGATTGGTACTGACAAAAATTGTCCTCCTCCCGAGGCTCCCGTACTATTTTGCTAATCTACCGGTGGTGGTTCCGGCCACAGTGTTTACTGCCTTGAATACTTTATTGATTGAGTTGGTGTGGGGGTCGGGCATCATAGGATAGGCTTGAAAAAACTACAACTGCTGGTGCTGGAGGGGGGAATGGGTGCCCCAGACCTAAAGGCGTATTGCATAGCAGCACAACTGCAGTGGTTAGCGTATTGTCTGGCAGGATCCAACTTACACGAAACAGTTTATACAACTGCTCAAGTACAAAATGGACAATTACATAAGCTGTTGTGCCCAAACACAGCCATACCACAATAGGTCCCCATTCTGGTGTGGGTGGCCATGGCATACTGGCGAATGTCCCAACGCTGTACACATATTCCAATTCCCTATGCTCGTAATATACCATTGAGGGGGATTCCACTGGCAATTGGGACTTTATCATCACAGAGATTACAGCCTTGGGAGCAGTCAGAGACTATGACTATGTCAAAGTTATTCGCGGACGGAGTATTAATGCCGCACCCAGGCCCATATTTATACTTTTTTAGCGCCGCATTTGTGTCATTTTGTGACGCAAAATCGGCGCAAACTTACAAAATACAATTGTATTTTGTAAGTTTGCGCCGATTTTGCGTCAAAAAGCGGCGCAAATGCAGCACAAAAAAAAGTATAAATATGGGCCCTAGACTTTGTACAGGCTCATGGCTTACCAGACACACTGGTCCTAGTCCATGCAAGATTAATTAGATTTGTACATCAACACTAGGCATCAGATGGTTTTGAACCTATAACATTTGAATTCCTAAGTGTATTACATACAGTAGGTCATGGCAATCATGTAATCTGATGGCTGTATAGAGGCCTTAGATCACACTTGGGAATATTGTTACAAACACTCCGTCAAAAATGGGGCACAGATCTCAACCGTATATTACCGGGCGCAGAATGGAGGAGACTGCTTGCAACCCCAAACATCATATCCAGAAACTCCAGATTTAAATGTATCCAGTTATCTATACTTCATAGGGCATATCTTACCCCACATAGCATTAATACATTATACTCAGGTGCACGAGCCGTCTGCCCCCGTTGCCAACAAGTGGACACAGATTTATTACAGATGCTCTAGCGTTGCACGCAGTTACAAACTTACTGGTTGGAAATATAGCAGATGCTCAAATGTGTAACAGGATATGATTATTGGATGACACCAGATGCTCGTATCCTAAGTTTATACTCTCGATCACGGAAGACTTGTGTGACAATGCGCTTTGCTCACTTGGCGCTAATATTGGGCGACAGGCTATCACTCGCCGCTGGAAATCACCCGTTCCTCCCCCAGGTAGTGCAGTGGAAAATGGAAGTATTGGAATGGTGCCAGGCTGAAAGCGAAGCACTGCGTAGAGAGGAATATGGGGGCTACGCAAAACCCATTTCTCCTTGGAGTGGGATATGCACTTACAGAAATTTCGAACATATGCACAGGAGGACACGGATATACACTCTTGAATTATACATTTTCACAATATGGATCAGAAACCCGGCATAGCTACGATGTGGCAGGGCTCATTCTCACATCATACCCCCCATGGCATATATACTTCAACATGAATTACCCCAGTAACATCTATAATACACAATCCAGCCGTGACTAACCTATACCTACTAATGGGCTTAACCCAAGAATGTGTTGGTATTACTTAGCCCCATGTTTATTCTTTTTTAACGCCTCATTTGCGCCGTTTTTTGACGCGAAATCAATGCAAACTTACAAAATCCAATTGTATTTTGTAAGTTTACACTGCTTTTGCCTCAAAGAATGACGCAAATGCGGCGCTAAAAAAAGTATAAATATGGGCCTTCGTGTGTTCTCAAGGGGAAACCATTGGAGAACTGCTCTTGCTTGTTGTTGAAATTAGCGGGAGGGAGGGGGCTTCAGTCAGTTTTCCAACATGATAAATTGAGCTCATACAGTAAGATGTAAATGACTTGGTACTTGGTGCATGTATCATTGAGTAACTATGGATTACTGTACCTTTGTAACTGTGTGAAAAAAGTAACCACCACACACCAAGCCAGCCTCCTACACGTAGACACAAAGTTAACGATCTTTACAACAAGCCTTATTTGCGCCTGCTTGTCCCGCCTCTGTTTCCTTTCACAACTCGTTGATAAAATATTCTAATGTATCTCACTACTCCAGACTTTTAGGCACACTGTTCCCTCTTTTTCAAAGATGTGTAGATACCTTCTAGTTAGTTTATAGTGTACAAGCAGCCTAAACACAATGTTATTTTTTTATATAATTAAGAGTTTGATTTCAACAAACTGGTGGTATGCCTTTGGGTTTGAAGGTTCAATTTCAAGTGGAAACAGAGCATATGGAGACATACTTTTATCATTTATTTTCTGGGCGCAACAATGTAGTAGTGCCTTATTGTGTTCTTGCCTTTCTTTAATACTGTCAATAAAAAGCTTGGCAGCTTAGTATATATCTATTTTAGTAGTGAAGGCACCCTGAATCAAAATGCAGCACACATAGAAAGAGCAAAAAGTGAGGAGAAATCAAATCATTTCCCGTCATTGTGCCACTCTGACGCCACCCCTGGCGTGGCGTTAGATTTTGGCGCTGACTCAGGTTTACGAAAACTCATAAATCTGGGGCTGCGTCAAAATGCAATCGGTGTTAATGTGGCACGCCCACAGCAACACCCATTGCACACCCCTTCCACGCAAAGTGCTGCATGCGAAGGGGCCATATTTACAAGGTGGTGTTAAGCTACAAATAGTGGCTTAACGCCACCTTGTAAATATGGTGCAATGCACAGCGCCACAAGAGCATCACTAAAAGTGACGCTCCGGTGGCCCTAGGGGCTCTTAAATATGTCCCTGAGTGTGCGTGAACTATGAGTAGCACTTTAGAACAAATGAAGGGCCCGATTTAGGAGCCGCTAGTGTCTCCTTGAGCCACATTAGCGTAATTTTTTTTTACGCTAATGTGGCCCAACGAGGCCAAATTCGGCACGCCAAATTTACAAAGTGGTGCAATGCATGCATTGTGCCACTTTGTGACCCTTTGTGCTACATTCTGCCTGCGCCAGGCATAATGTATGCTAGGGGGGCATTTCCCCGTTACGGGGCCGAAACATGGTGCAAAGAAATGTAAGAGATTTAGGGGCATGTTTAAGAGCCCCTAGCACCACTGGAGTGTCAGTTTTTGTGGTGTTACACGTTCTTGCAAATATGGGCCCCTCCAACGCAGTTTTCTGCGTCAGAGGGGTGTGCAATGGGTGTTGCAGTGGGCATTCCACTGCAACGCCTATTGCTTGTGACGCTGCCTCTGATTTACCAGTTGTCGTAAACCTGAGGCAGCGCCAAACACTAAAGGCACTCCAGGGGTTACGTTAGTGGGGCAAAATGAGGAGGAATGCTTTTATTCCTCCTCGATTTTTGCTTTTTCTGCAGCACACATAGAAGAAGCAAAGTGCCATGGACGATTGTTTACATGCAGGAAGGGACACCTTCCTGCACATAAACAATCTATCCCCTCAAAGCAGACACCCTTGCACTATGGTGCAAGGATGCCTGCGTTGGCGCAGGCAGTTTAATTCAGCGCCAGCACAGGGGGAAACGCAGGGGTGCACCGTAACCCTCTAAATACGGTGCACCTCTGCATTTCTAAAGTTGCACAGGGCAGCGCTGCTATTTTTGGCGCAGCACGGCACCACTTTGACATAAATCTGGGTCTTCTTTGCGTCATTTTTTGTCACTTTTAATGCCTGCTCACTCCCTTGTTTACTATGGGCCTGATGGGCTTTGCAGGATTAGCATCAACATTTGTGACGCTAATCCTGCAAAGCTCCAGACTAGCATCAAAGATTCTGACACTAGTTCCCTCGCCACTGCCATGGCGCCCTGTATCTTAGATACGGCGCACACATGGTGGCGTTAGGGGGGTAAATCAGGCCTGAAATGTACGTCAGAGAGGGACTATGGAGAGGCTAGAGGCACTGTTGGAGAGTGGTAGCGAGGGAATTCAAAGAGAGGGACGTGATGGGGACCCCACCAGCACTAAAGCCGGCCCTGAATGTAGGCCATTATAGGGGCACCCGACAACTGACTTGTCTCTTGTTGGACCTATCGCATGGTCGTCGATAAGTCTGTGTACAGAAACAGTCTCTTCTAATAAACACAAGCGATGAAGTAATAATGTAATGTGTTAAAGGGAGACGCTTTCAAATGTTAACAAACTTCTTTGAATTGTGAATTCCTTTATCATATTCTTACCTATGTTTGCTGCACAATTTACATGCCAAATAATTTGGTGGCTCGGCTCGTCCTTTGGCTCTTAGGGCCAAGTCAGACCTTTGGTTCCGACCTCCTTTTAATCTGCTGGTTTGCCTACATCTCTTTCGTGATTTTGCTTGTCAGAGACTTTGGTGAAGCAGCGCCATCTGCTGGCTGTCTTGTGGTATACTGCCCTATTTACACACAGTGAAATCACTTATTTGGAGGCCTCAGGGGTTTCTTCTGCGAGGATACAATCTACAGGTTCATCACTGTGCAGGGAGCGGCAGGTGCAGTGGCACCGGGTTCAGGAGTCCTGGGGGCATACTCAACCCTGATTATGGATGTATTTTGTCATTCAAACCGCGGCAGGAAACTGGCTTCCAGGGACCCCGGATTACATCATACAGGCCTGTGTTAAGAATATCTCCTTGGGGGGGGTGGGGGGGGCATGACCCCTGTAATGACAACATCAAATTAAAGTTGCAGCCAGGTTGTACTGCCTTATGTTTTTTTTAACTTCTGCTATTTTTAAGATAAGTAACCCTGGTCAAAATGTTTTAAGGCAACTTTAAGGATTCCACCACCAGAGCTCGGACTAAGGTTGTGAGAGATGAGACATCACACAGCTTACTGGAACATGTACCATAGACAGTACTGGATAGAATTAATGCAACTGTACAGAAGTTTCGGGATATCTCCTCTAAAGCAACAATAAAAATGAATAGCATATTTCCAGTAATAATATTGACAAATGGACAGAATACAGATATTTTATAGGGGGTTTGTCGTCTCCAAGGAATGTCAGAAAAACTCCTCAATATCGAGTAGTGCCTCCAGGAAAATATATCAAAACATAGGTCAAATAATAGAGTTTAGGGATTCAATATTAATAATATAGGGAGTCAGCTTACTTGTGCTTTCTAAAAATGTTCACATCACTGCCAGATTCCTACTGTGAATACCAAAACGTCTGTGAAAGCTCAACCCTGACCCAATGTTGGCAGTCAGCCATCATTTCCTCAGTTTTACTGTCAAACTTTATTCAGATTTCAAAAATATTTACTGTTGCAATTCCCAGCTGGAGTGCACATCCACTTTCAATTCCATTGCAGTATTTTACATGGGCACTAACAGACTACTTATATCTGTGATACGACGACCAGTAATGTGTGTCAAAAAGCATACAAAACAGCGACATAGTTACAACACAGATAGCACACTAGGTTTGAAAATTACACAATTAAATACAAAAGCAATTAATTACAGGAATACACATTAAAAAAATAACCTTCATTTTTTGAGGTTGTAAAATTCCTTAAGGAAATGTTTTTTTGTTCAACTAAGAAAACTCCACAAAACTATGTTTCATACACATAGACCAAAACTTAAAAATCACACCAGTACAATCTTCAAAATGTTTGACATCATGGACTCTCCAACATAAAGAATAACAAGGCATAATCTACATCCTCCTGAAAAAGAAATTTCAAAAAGTGTCACTCTAAACTAAAGGTTATGTTACACACACTGGAAATACAACATTTTGTTCAACCTTTCTATACCACATAATATGTGTTAACTTTGACAAGAGTGGCTATGGAGGTTTACTTGAGGGGACACAAGGGTAGATTTGAATGCATGTGACCAACAGTTTTCAGATGGTACCTTTAAATCTGAAACAGTAACTAAATATTCCAATTGTACTAGTAATAATGGAAACTCTGTTAAGTCCTAGTTACACATGATATAAAACTCCTCCGTGGACTGCCCTGTGTGTTTAGTTTTCAGAAATGTCTGGGTTTTGAGGGTTCCCTATATGGCCGCCGAGCCCAGGATCAAAGACACAGGTGACCATCTTACAAAACCAGGCTTTTTTTGTGATAGGTAATTTTGATGTCTCCACAAAAAGTTTTGGGTCTTTCTCTGTTGTGGTCACTTGCCCACCCCACACAAGTGAGGCAACGTTTTTCTCTGGAGACTTAGGGGAACACTGGGTGGTAGGAAATTTGTGGCTGCCTGCAGATTCCAGGAAATCATAAACTTTGCTTATAAAACACATTTTCCTTACATTTCCAGAAATGCAAGGAAAATGTGTTTTTTAAACAAAGTTTGTGATCTCCAGGGGATTCTGGGTACAGGAAAACTGGTGAGAGCCACACAAGTCCTGCACCCTTGGACTCTCCTGGTACTAGTATGCTAAAGTTCATCCATCACTCACACTGGTTGGTTTTAGTACCTCCAGAAATTATGGTTTTAAAGCATGAATACTTATCAAAGTATCTGAATACTGAAACCAAGCCTTCTGAAGGTGAGCCATAAAGCCATTTCATGGTAACAACTGCTTTATGACCCATTGACATGCTATTCATGCACAACACACAACACTTTCATACCGCCAGCCACAAGCCCAATCCAACCAATCACTGCACTCAAATCAATTTACCGCCACCAGACAAGGGCCAATCACATTCATACGCCACAGGACAGAACACGTTTGACTACATTTTACCACCTGTCAAATAACCACCTCCTTCTTCCTGAACATTACCTAAGGCATGCATAAGGAATGTTAACTAATGGCTCCCATGACAAATCAAATCAGGGTTTATAAAGTGCAACTACTCACCCATAAGGGTCTCAAGTCACTAAGGGGGTTTGTCCTCTGAGCTTTAGTCGAACAGCCAGGTTTTTGTTGCTAGGTAGGTGAAGGATCTTCCTCCAGCCGAGGTCTTCGTATGCGGGGTACGGTGGCTAGTGCTAGTTGAGGTGAGCGGAGAGGTCTGGTGGGGGAGTGGAAGGTGATGTGGTGGTTGAGGTAGGCGGGTCCTAGGTCGTGGAAGGCCTTTTAAGTGTGGACAAGGAGCTTGAAGTTAATTCTCTTCTTGATAGGGAGCCAGTGGAGGTCTCTTATGTGACTGGAGATATGTTTAGTTCATGGTCCCTGACGATGGATGCCAGAGGGGACATATAGACATTGAAGAGTGTGGGTTTCAGGGAGGAGCCCTGTGGAACTCTGCAGCTGATGACATCCACATGAGGCTCAGGAAGACATTTTTCATGCGCCTTTAGCACGCTCACTGTGCTAATTTCAACTCTTTATGGTTTGTGGATGCAAGTTGGGGGTTTCTGAGTATGCCTGGTGAGGCCTATGCCTCAAACTCAGTGAACATGTCTACCTTTGAAACTAAGGCAGAGAAGCTGGGGAATTTTCATGAAGTTCCCTAAAGAGAACATCATAAACTATGAAGAAGGGTAGTGTTTGACACACAGGAGAGTCCGTGAGAATGTACCATATGTCCCAGCAACCTTTATGTGCAGTGCTGCGACTGTAATGCACTTATCATACAGCGAATTGAACATCTACTAAGTTCTGATGGAGGATAAATACGAAAAGCAGGTCAGACACTGACCTATACATGTCATTATCCTTCACTGCCGGGATGGCATCAATGGGTTTGAATCCATAGGTGTAGATGATGTACATCTGTACTACCTTTACTATCTGCCTTCTACCTGTGCAATATCTAATATCTAATAAAGCACATCTACCATAAGTTTTCCTTACCCATTCATGTCTCTGTCCTCATCAGAGTCCTGACTAATCCTGTATAATTGCCAAGTGAACCTATACTAATGCTTTCCGCCATTAGCTACTTGAAGCTCAAGAAAACATGTCTTTCATGCGCCATCAGCGCACTTACTGCGCTAAATCCAACTCCTTCCAGTTTGTGGATGCAAGTTGGGGGTGTCTGAGTATGCCTTGCGAGGCTCATTCCTCGAATTGAGTGAGCAAAAATACAGTTGAAAGTAAGGCAGACATGCTAGTGAATATACCCTAATGTCTCTAAAGGAAAAAGCCCAACAAATATCCTGTGGGACTCATTTACCAACACTTCCAATTTAGCTTTGAATGTGAAGCTACAACTTGAGTTTGCACACTTTCAAACAAGTAGAAATGTTGGTGAATATGTCCGACAGGACATTTGTTTGACTTATTACACTTACTCTGGTTCTCGGTGGCAATCAGGGTGGTCCTTGTGTAGCATACATAAGTTCCCTAACAAGCACTTCAAAGTTTAGTCAGGCCTTTAACAATTTGCCACACAGGGTACTCCATGACAATGTGGCAAATGTTCTGTCCACTAGCATATGCACCATAGGGGTCGGCCAGTGCTAGGGGGGCCGACTTGCCATTTTTGTGATTTTTTTTTTATTTTACAAAAAAATATATTATTCTTTGTTTCCCCTGGGAGGCGCGATCGCCCCCCTATGGGGGGAAAACCACCGTTTTTTATTAAGAATAATGCCCCACGGTGGTGGGGTGCCCCACTTGCACAGGGGCCAACTCCCTAAAAAGGATCCCTGGGGCCTAGGGCCATTTCCTGGCTGTGGATCGCAGACGCACTGCGATCCACGGCCAGGAAGCGGTGCCAGGAAGGAATCGATGGAAAGGGGAGACTCTCTCCTTTCCATCAATGCCTCCCTGGCACCTGGGGAGGCCGTTTTGGCCTTTTTTGTTCCATCGGAGTGAGGAGAGGATGCTCACCTTCTACAAAACAAACTTACTTGTATGCGCTGCGTTTTTTTTTTCCTTTCGCCTTATCAATATTTTAACAACTGTGTACAGCTTTCACATGCATTTACACAGGATCAAAACTATCATTGGAATATGTGACCTTGCTCTGTGAGCACCGCAGAGAGGCCAAGCATTGGATGACCATGTATTATGAACACGGTTCTGACCCACTGACAATCCCTAAGAGAATGCCTCACTGCCGTGAGCCTCAACTCCAGAGTTCTTGATCACGACCTGTTATAAACAGAGAGTGACTAGACGACATGGTGACCCTACTAACAGCCAGAGAAGGTGAGGGGGAGGAAATAGCAATAATATGAACTGCTCCCTTTTCCAAGAGATTCAACACCTTATCCAAGAGATCACTCCAAGTGGCCCTGCTACGAAAGGGGAGAAGATGGCCATCTGTCATGAAGCACCAAGACTGTCTCAATCGGGCTCCCATTGGACAAAGTTCCAAGTCGTAAAGATCCTGATGAAGGAGCCCAAGCATTCGTTCGTAATGATGGTCATATCAGCCCAACATTGGTTCAACCCATGGCACGTGCTGAGAACATAAATAAAGGGTGTCATAGGTGCCTCACTACTTATGTTACTTTGAACGCCGCAACCACCTGTGTCCGTGTCGTTCTTGGAGGCACCGTCAAGCCAGGATGCATCATTGCAGAGCAGCAGTTCTAGTCCGAGCTCTGCGGACCCGCTCTGGGTCAGCATCACTTATGAAGAGGGTCCGCAAATATTTAGAAAATTAAATAATATTAGCATAATAAGGGAGTGTATATATTTAAATAAAAAAAGCAAAATGTTAAACTTATTATTATAAAATGCTCTGTAATGTGAAGAAAATTCAAATTGGAGGCTAAATATTAAGTTGGCATCCTTAGGTCAGTGGTTTCCAAACCTTTTAATGCCGCACACCCCCAGTTGAAAATTAAAAATCATTGCCCCCCACCTCCGAATTTTCCCAATTATTTTATAAAGATGGCAATGTTTAAAGGTGTCTAGACATATTTAAACATTGCAGTTAAGTAATGTTACCTTTTTATTAGTGCAGTAACATGTTTCTGCTTAAAACAAAACACTGTTATCTGTATAATGCTTCTTTTGGCCAGGGCCTGCCCCCCCGGATCACTTGAGGCCCCCCTAGGAGGGCCCGCCCCCCAGTTTGAAGTCCCCTGCCTTAGGTTGATTCATGGGAGCAGAGCAAGTGAAGTAAACAGAATCTAAGCATGACTGGTTGTCTCAGTTGAAGCACTGGTAAGTGCTGTCATGAAGAGGACATGTATTAGGCCAAAAAAGGCAGCTGTAGACTAGAGTCTCATACATTGGTTTGTCTTTCAGATATAAAACCAGGGCTTTTAGTGGACCGGGTTACTCTGGGTCTCTGACCTTGTGGTAATTAGAAGCGAACATCGAAACAGGTCTCCATTGGGCTTTATAATCATGTCTTTCACTTCACAGGCAAAGACAGGGTTCCGTTCCTGAGCAATAGATGGAAAAAATTGTAATGTTGTCCATGTCAATTATTTATTTTGTTTACATTTCACATTTGACTTAAGCTTGCATTTTCTAAAAGTGTTTGCTAACTTAAGGATGTTGTGTTTCTGTATTTTGTCTTTGTAGCATATTACTCTTGCCATCAGGATGACTTTCTGGCAAGTGCCCAGTCTCTCACCTTAATGTCCAGGTGATAACTTTGGCAGCAAGCACTGGTATTGTTGTTCTGGAACTTGCAAATGTGCAGTCTCGACCAGGACAGCCTACATCCTAGATGGATTACAGGGTAAGGTCTCTCCCGCAACAGCTCCCATTCACAGCAGGACCACTGTACATCATGTGGTCTGACGGCGTTTTAACGGTGTCCTCCCCAAAAGCCGGAGACTCCCTTTCAATGTTCTACTGGACTGGGCTAGCAATGAGGATTGTCTTATTTAAGCTTCACAGAGAACTTTCAACCTCCCCATTGACTTGAGTCCAAAAAGAGAAGACTTTGATGTGTTAAAGTTGCCCAAATAGTCACTAAAAATCTGCCTCTCTAAAAGAAGCCTATTATCAGTCCTTAGTTCATGGACCAGGCATTGTGGAGCCTCTCAAATGTGGAGATGAGGTCTTCCTGGGAAGTCACAGTAAGTATTTCAACTTAACTCTGTGTTTCTTGGATAGCTGGCTGCAGGCAGTCATTTTCTGCTGTACCTTTGGAAATGTCATGCATTGCAATCAGAAGTAGTGGTGATCTCTCTACAACTAGGTGAACATACGCTTTAGTTTCAGCAGCAGATTGGGTCTTTTCAGGTGAGGCTGCAGCGGGATGGCTAGATGGATAATCAGTAGGACTCAACAATCCCGGGTTATATTTGATGGTGAATGAGCATGACTGAAGGAGGAGGGTCTTTGAAGAGTGGCTAGGAGAGGCTTAGGATGAGTTAAGTTCTGAAACAAGTCTTTTTACAGCTACAAGTGAAAATGGCGGCACCCCCAGTGAATAGTGGCAGCATAACTTTCAAGGCATGCTTTGCGGGAGAGATAAGTTGGAGTAAATGACTGGTGCCATTGCAGTAGCACAGTGCCTAGCCCAGTGGGATTAGAGTTGATGGACAGTTCAAAGTCTATTGTATGGCCAAAGCAAAGCAAAGTGGTTTCAGCTAACTGGGCATCCTTTGTGGCTTCAAATTCCTGTTGATGATCTTCAGACTTGTCCCAAACAGAGTGGGACTTGATCAGTTCTTGCAAAGGGCCAAAAAGGACAAGGGGTTTTTCATGAACTTTCTACAGTAGGTCCTCATTGCAAGGGAGCTGCATACTTCTCAGATAGAGATGGATGGAGGAGACATCAGCCACTTTCACAGTCAGGAGGCAAACCAGGAGAAATGGTATTTCAAGCAGATAATGCTTGGATTTGAGTAATCCCATTGCAACCGCAATACAAACCATACCTAGAGCGCCCCGTTCAAGACCCTCCGTAAAATAAATTTGGTATGCTTTTCTGACTTGCAAAAT
Source organism: Pleurodeles waltl (assembly GCF_031143425.1). NCBI lineage: Eukaryota > Metazoa > Chordata > Amphibia > Caudata > Salamandridae > Pleurodeles > Pleurodeles waltl. Next base: position 23,649,744 of record NC_090436.1, read on the forward strand.
GGCTTTAATACCAAAAATCAATTTTTAAAGTTGCAAGCTCTGTAATTTTGCAAATTACAGGGGTTGCTATTACAAAATGACTTTTTACATTTAGCCCTCTATCTTTGTCTACAGCTCTGAATTAATTTTCCTCCTCGCAAAAGACTTTTGAACTTCGGTAGAGATGATCAAATCTGGCAATTACTCTCACATCGGTTCGGGCTTATTTTCACCGAATTTGGTGTCTTCTTCTAACTTTTGCCAGATAAGGGAATTCAAGGACTGTCGTTCACTCTGCACTTGTGAATTATCACAGTGAGTTACTGTTGCTCCTTCCTGCACATGGCCAGGCTGCCTCCTCCTGCAGCTTCAGTCATGATGTGCTGAAGTGACCTCCCTGAGTACCTATGTGAATGAGTGCCTTGAACACTGAACATCTAGTTACCGGTAGGCAGAGATCTGTTTGCCAAGATGTTGACCCAAGCATACAAAGCCCTGCACAACGAAGGACAGCATACATCAACAAATGAATAACCTTCCACCAGCCTCCCTCTTCCTTGCAAACACTGACCAGATCCACCAATCCAACAGCAGAGGACCCTCCTTCTCTCACCTGGCGGCCAAAGATCGGAACAGCCTTCCCCTGTATCTCAGGAACACCGCTTCGCTCCGGGAATTCAGGAAAGGACTCAAGACGAGCTGTTGCTGAGGAATCACGTGGGGCCACGCTACTGGCTGGGGTGGGACTCCATACCCCAGACTTCCTTGCTCCGAGGACCAAGCCCCCTGTGCCACGTGCTATTTAAGGGACTCTTGACATCACAGCGCGTGAGGCGCTGTTGCTGAGGAATCCCATGGGGCCACGTTACCGGCTGGGCTCGGACTCCATCCTCCAGACTTCTGTGCTCCGAGGACCAAGCCCCCTGTGCCACAGGCTATTTAGGCGCCTCTTGATTTCGCAGCACGGGATGTGCTGTTGCTGAGAAATCCCTTGGGGCCACGCTACAGGCTGGGATGGGACTCCATCCCCCAGACTGCCATGCTCCGAGGACCAAGCCCCCTGTGCCACGCGCTATTTAACCACCTCTTGACTTTGCAGCGCAGGCTGTCTTTGCTTGTCATCGTACGGGAGAGGCTGGGGTCGGTGCCTCAATTTTCTTGTTGAGAAGTACGTTTATGCTCAAGATATGGGTTTCAAAGAACCTGATCCAAGCTATACTCCTTGAACGCCATAAAGGAAATGAGGAAACACAAAGCTGTAGCCGCTCCTGCACATATGAGTGGTTAAAAAAAAAATTCTAAATAATAAAACCAGCTCTTTGAGCAATAAGGAAAGCAATACCCTAGAAGACATTGATACTTTAATTGAAGAAGTGGAGGCCATTCTGAGAAGTAACACAAATATATCCCCTGTAAACCGTGGCAGCCTTGCCAATAAATTCCCTGATATGTTTAAGAAAAGCCTGCAGCCGTCTAACATCCCAAGTGAGTCTGGACTGAAGGAAGCGATTCAATCTAAAAGACTAGATCTATTCCCTGTGCTGATTACCATCCAGTGCAATGGCTTGGCTGCGTGCTATAGGTGGCCCTGCTGCGGGAGAAAAGGCCCCCTGTCTCCTTTAAGTCCTGAGGTCATTGCAGCCCGAACATTCTGTTTTTCCAATCGGTACGGGCCTCCGGTGGAGAATGGGGAGCTTTGTTATCCTGCCACCCTTGCGCGCACCGGAGCATCTGCTGGTGCCAATGCCTTGGCAAACACATCCTTGGGCACGGAAAGGCCGCCGGCGCTGTGTAGCAACTCGAACTGGCATCCGTTCACCAGAAACTGGATGAAGTTAAGAGCCTGGTGCTGATGCTGTTGAACAAAATAACAGGGGAACCTGGTCAGATTTGTGGGTGCAGGTGTGTTTGGCTAAGTACGGGTGGGACTTTGCCTGTTTCAGGGGTAATGTCCATTGGCATTGTCACGTCTGAACCTAGCTTACCAACAGGTAATCAACACTTAGGGTCCGCCATTAATCTCCCTTTTATTAATCCATCTGCTCCTCATGTTGAGGGAATAAAGGCCCCTTTTGAGGCCGGCAGGCGTAAACGTAGTTTCGATGTTATGGGAGGAATCATGCCGAGCCAGGTTGTCCTGATGAAGTCTAACCTGCTGAGCGTATAGGGGGCTCTCGTGGGTGGCTAGTATTCAGGTGCCTGCTGGAGAACCCACTCCTAGAGTATACCAAACTAGGTCATTAGGTTGTATCCTACAACAGTCTGAAGTAAGATAGTTAACATCTAAGAAACAAGCCCAAGGCATGGGCAGATTAGGTGGAACTATCTTTATGGTTGAGGTACCAAAGTTGCCATTAGGGTCCATGGAAACACAGGATTCCCTGATAAACAAGGTTATTTATTGGTTGAGAGTTCAGCGTAACTGCCTTTCTGTTGTTCGAGCAGATATTTTAGAGGTTGAAAGACAAAGCCAGCTGGGATCAGAGTTCAATTTTATTTCTATTCTTCTTATTGACAAGCTGTTAGTGAATAACCTTATTGACTTCGAATTGCGTACTTGTTACCTTAGGAATCCAAGAGGGGCTGGCATTAGACTAAAACTCTCCCTGCCCGCCATCAGTATACTGACAATTTGCAAGGGATTAGCAGGTAGGAATTGTAATCTTAGCCAAAAACATGCCCCACCTTGGCAGCAAACAACCTCCTTACTCCAACAGCTGTCGACTGACTATCCACTGAATTCTATCGAACAATTCCAATAGCGGCTTCTGAGGGCAGGCGTAGGGTGTCGGTTGGGTCTGTCAATTGTAGGGAAGCGCAGCGACACGGGTCTAGCATCTTGGAAGATAGTGCTGAACTATCCATTATGTCCTGGAATCTGGCTGGGCCGGGTAGCAAACTAGTGGATCCCGAGTGTGCCACCTACATAAATAAGCAGCACATATGTGAATTCCAGAAGACTTGAGCCATGGGCCCAGTCTTCCTGGATGTTTTTTTATGTTATTACATGGAGGCCCAACCTGTAGATGGGGTCTGGCAAAGGAGGGTCTATTGATACTGCTAAATAAGAATCTGCAGTGTAATCACTCAGTACTAAAAATGGATTCCCCTGATATTTTAGATTTGCAGCTTCAATTCAACCAAGGTTTTAAGGTAATAGTTTATGTATATGCTACGTCAGTGTCGCTGGGAGTGGAGTCCCAGACTTTGGCCCAGCTAATCGCATTTATAGATACATTGCACTATTCCGTTAATTTAGTGGTTGCAAAGGATGTGAACTGCACATTTGAACCCTCCCTTATTAACTGCGATCTGGCAGAGGATGAATATTCGGGCATCCCACAGTTGATGGGCAAACGACTGTGAATTGGCTCTCGTGCTTCCCTACAGCTGACTTTACTGTGTCTTAGGCGAGGGCTCAGGGCTTGTAACGGTCGTATGCACTCCGATCCAGGCACCGCTCCCACCATTAAGCGCCGCCAGTCTACTATTTTTTATTGGATGTTAGGATGTGGCCGATGGTGGAAGACATGAGGGTTGACTTCCACCATGACTGTGATCATAATCCTTTGCTTTTCATTCTACACAGTGGAGTATTTAGGAGGTCTCAGAACACCCACTCCACCACGGTCTCTTAGCGACTAGTGCCAAATAACCACAAACGTGTTAGCTGGCCTAAAGCGATGTCTAACCTGTATTTCCTTTAGGAGATCTACAAATTGTTTGTTGATGCGATGGCTAACTATGAACAGTATGAGGTCAGAAATATTCCAATCCTCAGCATCCATGAGATGCTGGTGCCCGAATTACAGAATGTTTTCTACAGGAAGATTGCTACTAAGCAAACTGCTGTTACATACAAAACAAAGGAGTGGTTTAATAAAGATTGCTCTAAGGCTAAATCAGCATTAAAGTTAGCTATTGTGTCTCGTACACAGGGGACAATTAGAACGGCCAGAACTGCCTTTAATATGGCTTTAGCTCAGGCAAAGAGAAGCTGGGAAGACTCAATTTGGCAGAACTTGCTTGATGCAACCAGACGGAATGATAATGTGACCTTCTGGAAGCTACTTTCTAATAGACACAATGAGGGTAGGAGTGCTATTTACACTCATATTCAATCAGAGAGCCGGGTGGATCATTTTTCTAATCCTTATGCTCCGCCTTGCGATACACTCATTCACGACTCCTCCCCTCTGCAGTTGGTTAACATGCACTCACTGCTAGGTGTGCCAGGGGTGGGCGTCTGCAATCCTGACAACCACATTGTCTTTACTCTCGGGGAAACCATTGCCGCAAATTACACCCATCCAAAGCCCCTGGTCCAAATAAGATACCGGGGGACTTATATAAGTCTGAGCCTGAAATTGGGTCCAGCTATATCAACATGCTCAAATGCAATAGCAGCTGGGGCCCAATGCCCAGTACCTGGAAAGGGGACGAAATAATACCTATTTACAAGAAGGGTGAAGTGAGCTCTCCCGCCAACTACAGACCCATCAGCCTTATCGATAACCTTAAAAATATTTTTGCTAAACAGCTATTGGATAGGCTGTTGGACTGGGCTGATGCCAATCATGTGATGTCCCCGCTACAGACGGGCTTCCGTTCAAAAACAAGTACGGTGGATCAAGTCTTTTGGTTGGTGCTCCTTTATTGGAAATATGGAAACCTTGCCAAACAAAACTTGTACATTATTTTTGTGGATCTTCGGTCCGCATTGGATTTGGTCCCTAGAGAGAAACTGTGGGAGGTTCTACATAAAATAGGTACTCCAGGGAATTTAACCCATCTTTTACAGTGGGCACATATGCTCAGGGGAGATGGGGCAATCAGGGAGAACTAACAGATAATATCCCTATCCAGCGGTGAGTTCACCAAGGCTGTGCCCTGGCACGAACATTATTTACCCTATACACAAACGAGGTGGTTCAAGCTGTGTCTCCTTCTTTAAATGCCCCCAAAATCCTTATACTACATTTTGCAGATGACTCCCTCCTTATCTCTAGGACTCCGATGGGGATTCAGACACTTGTTAATAAGTTAACAGCATTTTGCGCAGACAGTAGGTTGAAACTGAATGTAAGCAAAATCAAATCGATAGTGCTTAGCCCGGGGCCAGCCACGAGATGCACCATCACTGTAGACAGGGTTCCCTTGGATAAAGTCAGTTCGATAGATTATTTGGGTGTCAGGATCTCCAATAAATTTCCCTGGGAAGATCAGATTAGTAAAAGCATGTCTCTTCTCCAACATAGATCAGGTGCCATCATGCGCTTATATAAAAGTACTGACATGAAAGCTGTCTCTAAAGATTTACCTGTCAAAAGCACAAAATGCTGCTGCCTATGGCGCTGAGGTGTGGGACTTTTGCAAAACCCACAAACTGTGAGTGAAAATTGCTTTCCCAGAGCACTACTTGCGTGTCCAGGCAGTACTCCCCTGGTTCCCATCTTTCTGATCTTGGTTTTAATCGTATCTCAGATATGCTAGCCCTAAGACCACTATTTTCTTGGGTAAGGATTCGGTCTACTCCGGAGCTCCCTCCTTACAGGAACTCACTTCTTTATCTTTTAAAAAGACCTTATGTAGCCTCTATCCCATGGTTAAGGCACGTGTCAAGTTGGTTCATAATTTGGGTCTCTGGAGCTATTGGGAGAATCCTCAGGATCTAAGGAAGACCCAGAAGCATTCTTTGAAATTAGCTATTGGACGTACGTTATCAATAATTATATCCTTGGTACAACTCATGGGCGGTTGACCAATCATTTTCTTGATTGTAAATGGTACCCTCAGAACGAATCCTTTTTGGATGCCACCCTGGACTCCTTAGGAGAGAGCCTGTATGCACGTTTTCGCTACGGGTGTCTGCCATTAATGTCTTTTACCAGTAGTTGGAGTGCACCGTCTGTGTCTAACCCATGCCCGGTTTGTGGCGGTGCCTCCGAATCTGTTGAACACTTTCTGTTTTTTGCACAGCTTACGTTTCTGCACGACACAAGTGGATTCATCCAATTTGCCAGAACTTGGGTATTAGACAACATGTTATTGTCCTTAGGATTTTAAAAAGCAACAATTATATTGTCTTGGTTCATGCAGTTAGCAAGTTTCTTGTGGTTTCATGGCACACACGTACTCACCTTTTGAAATACCAGTAACATATATTTCTTTTATGTATTTATGTTTGTCCAATGGGGCTAACTGTGTATCCTCTAGGGCTTGGAGAACTGATTAATTTTTACTGTCATTAATATATGATGATTTTAATTGTTTTATCTGTTTTTATAATTTTATTTTTTATATGGAGTTCTACAGTTTTATGACCGAAAAAAGCTTGTTTTGATTAATTGAGTGACTCAAGACCTAGCTGTTTGAATGAACAGTGCACTGCAAAGTAGCTAGCAACTCCAGCACCTTGAGATCCTCAGAGGTGATTTGCTGTGCTTTATAAATCCTGATTGATTGATATTGGTGCTAATACAGCATTCTGGACCTATTATATTTTTCGTTAGATGAAACAGGCTGTGCTGATGTATGATCTATGGTAATAATCCAGTTTGGAAATCATAATTGAGTACAGCCTATAGTTTTTGTGGAAGCAAAGATATGAGAAGATGCATCTGACAGGTGAAGTTAGTGAGCAATCTGGGTCCATGATCACTCCTAGATCACTGACTTCTCTTGATGTAGCTAGTGGGGCACCACGTTCCCTGGCTCATATGGCCTTTGGTAGATGTGTGTTTTAATGTCCACAGGTCATGATCAAATGAAGTTTAACAATATGTCCACAAAACCCACACAAAACTGGGGAGATACAAACATTTGGAACACCAAGTAGTGCAGACAAAGGAGAAGTCCACTTAGGGCATTGGGTGAGGAATGTTCCCTTTACTTATAAGGGAAAGAAAGTGTAAGGAAATGCCTCCTTGGCATGGTTGCCCCCTGACTTTTTGCCTTTGCTGATGCTATGTTTACAATTGAAAGTGTGCTGAGGCCTGCTAACCAGGCCCCAGCACCAGTGTTCTTTCCCTAACCTGTACTTTTGTATCCACAATTGGCAGACCCTGGCATCCAGATAAGTCCCTTGTAACTGGTACTTCTAGTACCAAGGGCCCTGATGCCAAGGAAGGTCTCTAAGGGCTGCAGCATGTCTTATGCCACCCTGGAGACCTCTCACTCAGCACAGACACACTGCTTGCCAGCTTGTGTGTGCTAGTGAGGACAAAACGAGTAAGTCGACATGGCACTCCCCTCAGGGTGCCATGCCAGCCTCTCACTGCCTATGCAGTATAGGTAAGACACCCCTCTAGCAGGCCTTACAGCCCTAAGGCAGGGTGCACTATACCATAGGTGAGGGTACCAGTGCATGAGCATGGTACCCCTACAGTGTCTAAACAAAACCTTAGACATTGTAAGTGCAGGGTAGCCATAAGAGTATATGGTCTGGGAGTTTGTCAAACACGAACTCCACAGCACCATAATGGCTACACTGAAAACTGGGAAGTTTGGTATCAAACTTCTCAGCACAATAAATGCACACTGATGCCAGTGTACATTTTATTGTAAAATACACCACAGAGGGCACCTTAGAGGTGCCCCCTGAAACTTAACCGACTATCTGTGTAGGCTGACTAGTTTTAGCAGCCTGCCACAAACCGAGACATGTTGCTGGCCCCATGGGGAGAGTGCCTTTGTCACTCTGAGGCCAGTAACAAAGCCTGCACTGGGTGGAGATGCTAACACCTCTCCCAGGCAGGAATTGTCACACCTGGCGGTGAGCCTCAAAGGCTCACCTCCTTTGTGCCAACCCAGCAGGACACTCCAGCTAGTGGAGTTGCCCGCCCCCTCCGGCCAGGCCCCACTTTTGGCGGCAAGGCCGGAGAAAATAATGAGAAAAACAAGGAGGAGTCACTGGCCAGTCAGGACAGCCCCTAAGGTGTCCTGAGCTGAAGTGACTCTAACTTTTAGAAATCCTCCATCTTGCAGATGGAGGATTCCCCCAATAGGGTTAGGATTGTGACCCCCTCCCCTTGGGAGGAGGCACAAAGAGGGTGTACCCACCCTCAGGGCTAGTAGCCATTGGCTACTAACCCCCCAGACCTAAACACGCCCTTAAATTTAGTATTTAAGGGCTACCCTGAACCCTAGAAAATCAGATTCCTGCAACTACAAGAAGAAGGACTGCCTAGCTGAAAACCCCTGCAGAGGAAGACCAGAAGATGACAACTGCCTTGGCTCCAGAAACTCACCGGCCTGTCTCCTGCCTTCCAAAGATCCTGCTCCAGCGACGCCTTCCAAAGGGACCAGCGACCTCGACATCCTCTGAGGACTGCCCCTGCTTCGAAAAGACAAGAAACTCCCGAGGACAGCGGACCTGCTCCAAGAAAAGCTGCAACTTTGTTTCCAGCAGCTTTAAAGAACCCTGCAAGCTCCCCGCAAGAAGCGTGAGACTTGCAACACTGCACCCGGCGACCCCGACTCGGCTGGTGGCGATCCAACACCTCAGGAGGGACCCCAGGACTACTCTGATACTGTGAGTACCAAAACCTGTCCCCCCTGAGCCCCCACAGCGCCGCCTGCAGAGGGAATCCCGAGGCTTCCCCTGACCGCGACTCTTTGAACCTAAAGTCCCGACGCCTGGGAGAGACCCTGCACCCGCAGCCCCCAGGACCTGAAGGACCGGACTTTCACTGGAGAAGTGACCCCCAGGAGTCCCTCTCCCTTGCCCAAGTGGAGGTTTCCCCGAGGAATCCCCCCCTTGCCTGCCTGCAGCGCTGAAGAGATCCCGAGATCTCTCATAGACTAACATTGCGAACCCGACGCCTGTTCCTACACTGCACCCGGCCGCCCCCGCGCTGCTGAGGGTGAAATTTCTGTGTGGACTTGTGTCCCCCCCGGTGCCCTACAAAACCCCCCTGGTCTGCCCTCCGAAAACGCGGGTACTTACCTGCAAGCAGACCGGAACCGGGGCACCCCCTTCTCTCCATTCTAGCCTATGTGTTTTGGGCACCACTTTGAACTCTGCACCTGACCGGCCCTGAGCTGCTGGTGTGGTGACTTTGGGGTTGCTCTGAACCCCCAACGGTGGGCTACCTTGGACCAAGAACTAAGCCCTGTAAGTGTCTTACTTACCTGGTTAACCTAACAAATACTTACCTCCCCTAGGAACTGTGAAAATTGCACTAAGTGTCCACTTTTAAAACAGCTATTTGCGAATAACTTGAAAAGTATACATGCAATTTCGATGATTTGAAGTTCCTAAAGTACTTACCTGCAATACCTTTCGAATGAGATATTACATGTAGAATTTGAACCTGTGGTTCCTAAAATAAACTAAGAAAAGATATTTTTCTATATAAAAACCTATTGGCTGGATTTGTCTCTGAGTGTGTGTACCTCATTTATTGTCTATGTGTATGTACAACAAATGCTTAACACTACTCCTTGGATAAGCCTACTGCTCGACCACACTACCACAAAATAGAGCATTAGTATTATCTATTTTTACCACTATTTTACCTCTAAGGGGAACCCTTGGACTCTGTGCATGCTATTCCTTACTTTGAAATAGCACATACAGAGCCAACTTCCTACATTGGTGGATCAGCGGTGGGGTACAAGACTTTGCATTTGCTGGACTACTCAGCCAATACCTGATCACACGACAAATTCCAAAATTGTCATTAGAAATTGATTTTTGCAATTTGAAAAGTTTTCTAAATTCTTAAGAGACCTGCTAGGGCCTTGTGTTAGATCCTGTTTAGCATTTCTTTTAGAGTTTAAAAGTTTGTAAAAGTTTGAATTAGATTCTAGAACCAGTTGTAGATTCTTAAAAAGTATTCCAACTTTTAGAAGCAAAATGTCTAGCACAGATGTGACTGTGGTGGAACTCGACACCACACCTTACCTCCATCTTAAGATGAGGGAGCTAAGGTCACTCTGTAAAATAAAGAAAATAACAATGGGCCCCAAACCTACCAAAATACAGCTCCAGGAGCTTTTGGCAGAGTTTGAAAAGGCCAACCCCTCTGAGGGTGGCAACTCAGAGGAAGAGGATAGTGACTTGGAGGACAATTCCCCCCTACCAGTCCTATCTAGGGAGAACAGGGTCCCTCAAACCCTGACTCCAAAAATAATAGTCAGAGATGCTGGTTCCCTCACAGGAGAGACCAACACCTCTGAAATCACTGAGGATAGCCCCAGTGAAGAGGACATCCAGTTAGCCAGGATGGCCAAAAGATTGGCTTTGGAAAGACAGATCCTAGCCATAGAGAGGGAAAGACAAGAGATGGGCCTAGGACCCATCAATGGTGGCAGCAACATAAATAGGGTCAGAGATTCTCCTGACATGTTGAAAATCCCTAAAGGGATTGTAACTAAATATGAAGATGGTGATGACATCACCAAATGGTTCACAGCTTTTGAGAGGGCTTGTGTAACCAGAAAAGTGAACAGATCTCACTGGGGTGCTCTCCTTTGGGAAATGTTCACAGGAAAGTGTAGGGATAGACTCCTCACACTCTCTGGACAAGATGCAGAATCTTATGACCTCATGAAGGGTACCCTGATTGAGGGCTTTGGATTCTCCACTGAGGAGTATAGGATTAGATTCAGGGGGGCTCAAAAATCCTCGAGCCAGACCTGGGTTGACTTTGTAGACTACTCAGTGAAAACACTAGATGGTTGGATTCAAGGCAGTGGTGTAAGTAATTATGATGGGCTGTACAATTTATTTGTGAAAGAACACCTGTTAAGTAATTGTTTCAATGATAAACTGCATCAGCATCTGGTAGACCTAGGACCAATTTCTCCCCAAGAATTGGGAAAGAAGGCGGACCATTGGGTCAAGACAAGGGTGTCCAAGACTTCAACAGGGGGTGACCAAAAGAAAGGGGTCACAAAGACTCCCCAGGGGAAGGGTGATGAGACAACCAAAACTAAAAATAGTAAAGAGTCTTCTACAGGCCCCCAAAAACCTGCACAGGAGGGTGGGCCCAGAGCCTCTTCACAAAACAATGGGTACAAGGGTAAAAACTTTGATCCCAAAAAGGCCTGGTGTCATAGCTGTAAACAGCATGGACACCAAACTGGAGACAAGGCCTGTCCCAAGAAAGGTTCCACTCCAAACTCCCATCCAGGTAACACTGGTATGGCTAGTCTCCAAGTGGGATCAACAGTGTGCCCAGAGCAAATCAGGGTCCACACTGAAGCTACTCTAGTTTCTGAGGGTGGGGTGGATTTAGCCACACTAGCTGTCTGGCCGCCTAACATGCAAAAATACAGACAGCAACTCTTAATTAATGGGACTAGAATAGAGGGCCTGAGGGATACAGGTGCCAGTGTCACCATGGTGACAGAGAAACTGGTTTCCCCTGGCCAATACCTGACTGGAAAAACTTACACAGTCACCAACGCTGACAATCAGAGAAAAGTACATCCCATGGCAATGGTTACTTTAGAATGGGGAGGGGTCAATGGCCTGAAACAGGTGGTGGTCTCCTCCAATATCCCAGTGGACTGTCTGCTTGGAAATGACCTGGAGTCCTCAGCATGGGCTGAGGTAGAACTAAAAACCCATGCAGCAATGCTGGGTATCCCTGAACTGGTGTGTGTGAAAACAAGAGCACAGTGCAAGGCACAGGGTGAACAAGTAGAGCTGGAGTCTGGAAGAATGGCCCAGCCTACCAAGAGAACAGGAAAGTCAGTTGGGAAACCAACTGCAACACAGCAAAAGAAAGGGAACCTCTCTTCTCAGGAAGAAGTTCTGCCCTCTGAGGGAACTGAGCCTTTGGAGCTTGAACCTTATCAGGTTGAGCTCTTAGGCCCAGGGGGACCCTCAAGGGAGGAGCTGTGTAAGGGACAAGAAACCTGTCCCTCTCTTGAAGGCCTTAGGCAGCAAGCTGCTGAAGAGTCCCAAGGCAAGAAAAATGGAACGCATAGGGTCTATTGGGAAGATGGACTCCTGTACACTGAGGCCAGAGATCCCAAACCTGGTGCCACTAGGAGAATGGTAGTGCCTCAGCTGTTCAGAGAGTTCATCCTAACATTCGCCCATGACATTCCCCTTGCTGGACATTTGGGACAAACCAAGACGTGGGAGAGGTTAGTCAACCACTTCTACTGGCCCAATATGTCCAACATGGTTAAGGAGTTTTGCCTCTCCTGCCCCACCTGTCAAGCCAGTGGTAAGACAGGTGGGCATCCAAAGGCCCCCCTCATTCCACTTCCAGTGGTGGGGGTGCCCTTTGAAAGAGTGGGTGTGGACATAGTTGGTCCACTAGAACCTCCCACAGCCTCAGGAAATATGTATATCCTGGTAGTGGTGGATCATGCTACCAGGTATCCTGAAGCTATTCCCCTTAGGTCGACTACTGCCCCTGCAGTAGCCAAGGCCCTCATTGGTATCTTTACCAGAGTGGGTTTCCCTAAGGAGGTGGTGTCTGACAGAGGTACCAACTTCATGTCAGCATACCTAAAGCACATGTGGAATGAGTGTGGAGTGACTTATAAATTCACTACACCTTACCATCCACAAACTAATGGCTTAGTTGAGAGATTCAACAAGACATTAAAGGGCATGATCATGGGGCTCCCAGAAAAACTCAAAAGGAGATGGGATGTCCTCCTGCCATGTCTGCTTTTCGCTTACAGGGAGGTGCCACAGAAGGGAGTAGGATTCTCACCCTTTGAACTTCTGTTTGGTCATCCTGTTAGGGGACCACTTGCCCTTGTTAAAGAAGGCTGGGAGAGACCTCTCCATGAGCCTAAACAGGACATAGTGGACTATGTACTTGGCCTTCGCTCTAGAATGGCAGAGTACATGGAAAAGGCAACCAAAAACCTTGAGGCCAGCCAACAGCTCCAGAAGTTGTGGTATGACCAAAAGGCTGCACTGGTTGAGTTCCAACCAGGGCAGAAAGTCTGGGTTCTGGAGCCTGTGGCTCCCAGGGCACTCCAGGACAAATGGAGTGGCCCTTACCCAGTGCTAGAAAGGAAGAGTCAGGTCACCTACCTGGTGGACCTGGGCACAAGCAGGAGCCCCAAGAGGGTGATCCATGTGAACCGCCTTAAGCTCTTCCATGACAGGGCTGATGTTAATCTGTTGATGGTAACAGATGAGGATCAGGAGGCAGAGAGTGAACCTCTCCCTGATCTTCTGTCATCAGACCCAAAAGATGGCACAGTAGATGGAGTGATCTACTCAGACACCCTCTCTGGCCAACAGCAAGCTGATTGTAGGAGAGTCCTACAACAGTTTCCTGAACTCTTCTCCTTAGCCCCTGGTCAGACACACCTGTGTACCCATGATGTGGACACAGGAGACAGCATGCCTGTCAAGAACAAAATCTTTAGACAGTCTGACCATGTTAAGGAAAGCATCAAGGTGGAGGTCCACAAGATGCTGGAATTGGGAGTAATTGAGCGCTCTGACAGCCCCTGGGCTAGCCCAGTGGTCTTAGTCCCCAAACCTCACACCAAAGATGGAAAGAAAGAGATGAGGTTTTGTGTGGACTACAGAGGGCTCAATTCTGTCACCAAGACAGATGCTCATCCAATTCCAAGAGCTGATGAGCTCATAGACAAATTAGGTGCTGCCAAATTTCTAAGTACCTTTGACTTGACAGCAGGGTACTGGCAAATAAAAATGGCACCTGGAGCAAAAGAAAAGACAGCATTCTCCACACCTGATGGGCATTATCAGTTTACTGTTATGCCCTTTGGTTTAAAGAATGCCCCTGCCACCTTCCAAAGGTTGGTGAATCAAGTCCTTGCTGGCTTGGAGTCCTTTAGCACAGCTTATCTTGATGATATTGCTGTCTTTAGCTCCACCTGGCAGGATCACCTGGTCCACCTGAGGAAGGTTTTGAAGGCTCTGCAATCTGCAGGCCTCTCTATCAAGGCATCCAAATGCCAGATAGGGCAGGGAACTGTGGTTTACTTGGGACACCTTGTAGGTGGAGGCCAAGTTCAGCCACTCCAACCCAAGATCCAGACTATTCTGGACTGGGTAGCTCCAAAAACCCAGACTCAAGTCAGGGCATTCCTTGGCTTGACTGGGTACTACAGGAGGTTTGTGAAGGGATATGGATCCATTGTGACAGCCCTCACTGAACTCACCTCCAAGAAAATGCCCAAGAAAGTAAACTGGACTGTGGAATGCCAACAGGCCTTTGACACCCTGAAACAGGCAATGTGCTCAGCACCAGTTCTCAAAGCTCCAGATTATTCTAAGCAGTTCATTGTGCAGACTGATGCCTCTGAACATGGGATAGGGGCAGTTTTGTCCCAAACAAATGATGATGGCCTTGACCAGCCTGTTGCTTTCATTAGCAGGAGGTTACTCCCCAGGGAGCAGCGTTGGAGTGCCATTGAGAGGGAGGCCTTTGCTGTGGTTTGGTCCCTGAAGAAGCTGAGACCATACCTCTTTGGGACTCACTTCCTAGTTCAAACTGACCACAGACCTCTCAAATGGCTGATGCAAATGAAAGGTGAAAATCCTAAACTGTTGAGGTGGTCCATCTCCCTACAGGGAATGGACTTTATAGTGGAACACAGACCTGGGACTGCCCATGCCAATGCAGATGGCCTTTCCAGGTTCTTCCACTTAGAAAATGAAGACTCTCTTGGGAAAGGTTAGTCTCATCCTCTTTCGTTTGGGGGGGGGTTGTGTAAGGAAATGCCTCCTTGGCATGGTTGCCCCCTGACTTTTTGCCTTTGCTGATGCTATGTTTACAATTGAAAGTGTGCTGAGGCCTGCTAACCAGGCCCCAGCACCAGTGTTCTTTCCCTAACCTGTACTTTTGTATCCACAATTGGCAGACCCTGGCATCCAGATAAGTCCCTTGTAACTGGTACTTCTAGTACCAAGGGCCCTGATGCCAAGGAAGGTCTCTAAGGGCTGCAGCATGTCTTATGCCACCCTGGAGACCTCTCACTCAGCACAGACACACTGCTTGCCAGCTTGTGTGTGCTAGTGAGGACAAAACGAGTAAGTCGACATGGCACTCCCCTCAGGGTGCCATGCCAGCCTCTCACTGCCTATGCAGTATAGGTAAGACACCCCTCTAGCAGGCCTTACAGCCCTAAGGCAGGGTGCACTATACCATAGGTGAGGGTACCAGTGCATGAGCATGGTACCCCTACAGTGTCTAAACAAAACCTTAGACATTGTAAGTGCAGGGTAGCCATAAGAGTATATGGTCTGGGAGTTTGTCAAACACGAACTCCACAGCACCATAATGGCTACACTGAAAACTGGGAAGTTTGGTATCAAACTTCTCAGCACAATAAATGCACACTGATGCCAGTGTACATTTTATTGTAAAATACACCACAGAGGGCACCTTAGAGGTGCCCCCTGAAACTTAACCGACTATCTGTGTAGGCTGACTAGTTTTAGCAGCCTGCCACAAACCGAGACATGTTGCTGGCCCCATGGGGAGAGTGCCTTTGTCACTCTGAGGCCAGTAACAAAGCCTGCACTGGGTGGAGATGCTAACACCTCTCCCAGGCAGGAATTGTCACACCTGGCGGTGAGCCTCAAAGGCTCACCTCCTTTGTGCCAACCCAGCAGGACACTCCAGCTAGTGGAGTTGCCCGCCCCCTCCGGCCAGGCCCCACTTTTGGCGGCAAGGCCGGAGAAAATAATGAGAAAAACAAGGAGGAGTCACTGGCCAGTCAGGACAGCCCCTAAGGTGTCCTGAGCTGAAGTGACTCTAACTTTTAGAAATCCTCCATCTTGCAGATGGAGGATTCCCCCAATAGGGTTAGGATTGTGACCCCCTCCCCTTGGGAGGAGGCACAAAGAGGGTGTACCCACCCTCAGGGCTAGTAGCCATTGGCTACTAACCCCCCAGACCTAAACACGCCCTTAAATTTAGTATTTAAGGGCTACCCTGAACCCTAGAAAATCAGATTCCTGCAACTACAAGAAGAAGGACTGCCTAGCTGAAAACCCCTGCAGAGGAAGACCAGAAGACGACAACTGCCTTGGCTCCAGAAACTCACCGGCCTGTCTCCTGCCTTCCAAAGATCCTGCTCCAGCGACGCCTTCCAAAGGGACCAGCGACCTCGACATCCTCTGAGGACTGCCCCTGCTTCGAAAAGACAAGAAACTCCCGAGGACAGCGGACCTGCTCCAAGAAAAGCTGCAACTTTGTTTCCAGCAGCTTTAAAGAACCCTGCAAGCTCCCCGCAAGAAGCGTGAGACTTGCAACACTGCACCCGGCGACCCCGACTCGGCTGGTGGCGATCCAACACCTCAGGAGGGACCCCAGGACTACTCTGATACTGTGAGTACCAAAACCTGTCCCCCCTGAGCCCCCACAGCGCCGCCTGCAGAGGGAATCCCGAGGCTTCCCCTGACCGCGACTCTTTGAACCTAAAGTCCCGACGCCGGGGAGAGACCCTGCACCCGCAGCCCCCAGGACCTGAAGGACCGGACTTTCACTGGAGAAGTGACCCCCAGGAGTCCCTCTCCCTTGCCCAAGTGGAGGTTTCCCCGAGGAATCCCCCCCTTGCCTGCCTGCAGCGCTGAAGAGATCCCGAGATCTCTCATAGACTAACATTGCGAACCCGACGCCTGTTCCTACACTGCACCCGGCCGCCCCCGCGCTGCTGAGGGTGAAATTTCTGTGTGGACTTGTGTCCCCCCCGGTGCCCTACAAAACCCCCCTGGTCTGCCCTCCGAAAACGCGGGTACTTACCTGCAAGCAGACCGGAACCGGGGCACCCCCTTCTCTCCATTCTAGCCTATGTGTTTTGGGCACCACTTTGAACTCTGCACCTGACCGGCCCTGAGCTGCTGGTGTGGTGACTTTGGGGTTGCTCTGAACCCCCAACGGTGGGCTACCTTGGACCAAGAACTAAGCCCTGTAAGTGTCTTACTTACCTGGTTAACCTAACAAATACTTACCTCCCCTAGGAACTGTGAAAATTGCACTAAGTGTCCACTTTTAAAACAGCTATTTGCGAATAACTTGAAAAGTATACATGCAATTTCGATGATTTGAAGTTCCTAAAGTACTTACCTGCAATACCTTTCGAATGAGATATTACATGTAGAATTTGAACCTGTGGTTCCTAAAATAAACTAAGAAAAGATATTTTTCTATATAAAAACCTATTGGCTGGATTTGTCTCTGAGTGTGTGTACCTCATTTATTGTCTATGTGTATGTACAACAAATGCTTAACACTACTCCTTGGATAAGCCTACTGCTCGACCACACTACCACAAAATAGAGCATTAGTATTATCTATTTTTACCACTATTTTACCTCTAAGGGGAACCCTTGGACTCTGTGCATGCTATTCCTTACTTTGAAATAGCACATACAGAGCCAACTTCCTACAGAAAGTGAAAAAGATTGTAAAGGAGCTCTGTTCTACAGACATCTCGAGCCTGTCCTTTTGTGGTAACTAAGTAGTGATTTCTCTAAAGAGATCTTGATATCTAGGTTTGAGCACTGATCTCCACGGCCTGAATGATGCCATCTGGACAGAGCGCCATGTAGTAGTACTGAAGAGGGCTCTAAACATCTAACATCATTTGAGACTCTGGAAGTTATGTTGCAGTACAAGTGAATGCTTCTTGGCCTTGCCAGTCCAATGCACACTGAAAGACACCTTAGAGGGGGTAGATGGAACTATCGCCTTTGGAGGCAATGTAAGTATTTTTGGAAAGGATCAAATTCAACACAATAAGAATCGGGAAATGGTTCTTTAAGCATTGATGGAGAGAGGTTTGAATCCAAAGATTAATAAATGTAAGTCCAGTGATCGAGTTAAGTATATCTGGGTCAAATCATTTCCGGGAAAGGTAGGACGCCTAAGCAATGTCATGTTCTGGAAGGTGAAAGCAGCCATGCCTGCTCTTGTAATTTACTCTTTCTCTTTGCTTTGCGTTGAGGTGGTGATCATCATTTTATGTATCATTTATGTGCTGAAAATGGATGCTGGGTGCTTTTTTAGGAAAGCAGCTTCCATGGACCACTTTACAAATGAGCAGCTTCATACCAAATTTGGAGAAGAGCAAGTTGATGTACAATGTTAAATTCAGCAGGTTGTGTGCACCAGTGCTGGACTTCATTTTACAGATGTTTTAGAGCTCCAACTCCCTTTCTTTCTTATGGGCGATGGACAACCAGGGCCACACCTAACGAGGCCACCAGATAAAGGTGTAGTGAATGTGAGTATTGATTTCTCCCCCTGCAAAGTGGATAGAGAAATCCACAGTGAAAAATGGCTAATGCCCACATGAGATGATTTGTAGACTCTGTTGTTCTCTGCCTCCAATTGTTCACAGAACAGTATTGTGGCAATAAGGGGGCAGGGGAGGGGTTTGGGTGTTTCATCTGCCTCCCCTCCTTTTCCTGCACAAAAACAGACCTTAGGATGGAGGGCTGGGAAGAGCCCTAGACAGCAATGTGAATTGCAGAGTATCTCCCCAGCACTTCTGAGATGCTTCCAATGGGCCAGACAAGAGGGTTTTCAATCCGATGACTTGGTTTCTCCATTGTGGATTAATTCAGAGGATTTTAGATCTGTAGGGAAGGCATCTGTTGAGGATGAAAAGGCCCTATTCCTGCCTCTGGAGCACCAGCCCTCCTACCTCCAGTTCCCCATGGGAAGTTATAGAGGTTTCTGGCTTTTTTGCCTCAGCACATACAACAATCATACATGCATGCAGTGCTCTGTGGTTTGCCAGGGACACCATGTGAGCCTTCCTTTATTGACCATGACTACAGACAGCTTACTGGGCATTACAGGAATGATAGTTGTGGCAACCAAGATTTATAGCAGCAGCACAGATCTTTTTACCTCTTCCCTGCTATGGGACAGTTTCCCACCCTGTCTGTCCCATGTTTATCAATTGATCTGACAGTCCCCTGCATCCAGATCCTTTGCTCCATCAACATAAGACATTGATGATGCTTGTGTGGGTTTGCCATGTGTGTGCAGTAGGTTGTGCATGGAGTTAGTATGTTGCCTGTGGTCACAAATGTATCCATTTTGATTTCCTGCACTAGAGCAGAACCTACGATGGAGGGTTGTAGAGAGTCCACAACAGCAGCAGTGAATTTCAGAGCTTCCTCCAGCTCTTTTGAGATCCTCTGTGGTGGGTCACACTCTTGGGTTGGAGATTAGGAAACAGAGGTGTGACGATGAGGTAAATCACAATAAAGGCAGGATGGGTTGGTCGATGTAGAACCCTTTTACAAGCATCAGTACACACAGAGAGAAGTGATGCAACCACAACCATCCAGCTCGAACCAACATCTAACTGCCTATTTGCACTCAATGTGCATTCCACCACACTTCTACATTCCACATGCGTACCCACACTCCATGCACATCACCTACCATTCCACATAACGCATCCCAAGCCAACACCGCACATCTATCCTCCCCCACACACAAGTAAAAACAACCTAACCTAACACAACATCATTGAAATGCCTGGATACTCATGCACTCTGGTTCTTCGTCTGACCACTGGCTCAGACCCTTAATGCAAGACCCCAAATGCTGCAAATTAATGTCCAGAACAGTACGTGTACCACACTCAGTTCCATTTAACTACATTACTGACACCAGCAATGCCAGACAAACTACACAACCTAGCTGAAACAGAACGACCAGCAACATCATCATTGGAAGGACCGGTAGCATCATCATCATCAGAATGGCTTCAGCATCAGAAGAACCAGGGCCGTCATCCCCTCCCAATTCAATAATACACCACTTCTCTCATATTTTCTCCAATGATGCACAGTCCTTCTTCCATCAGCTTTATTCCGATACACTAAAATTCTCCATAAATCCAGGCTTCTTGACTAACATACTGCCCTACAGAAAAACTCAGCCACTTGATCATCTCCTTACCACCCCTACAATCAATAGATCCTTTCTCCTTCTGTTGGTACTCCTTGGCTTCCCCTCTCATCCCAACATCTGTATCCCTAAGCCTTTCCTCTCTCAGCCTGCCGACCAAAGAAGTAAACTGCCAGTAGGTTTATGCATCCTCAGCAACTCCAATGGCATCTTCCCAGTCGCAGCTTAGGAGTAATTCTGTGAGATAAAGTGGGCTGTAAAGTCTTTCTCCAACATGTACCAGATTTTAGTGCTAGCCGAATGGATTTCTTGACCACCATTAGCTCCCAGAAGATAAAACTGCACCTGATAACGTTTGATCATACAATTCTTTAGAAAACTTTGCATTTTTTCTGAAGTAATCCTAACTCCATCTTCAGAAATAGTTTTGTCCCCAGGACACATCCTCTAAGAACCTAATAACAACCTCCATGGTTGTACTGTCAACCGTATGCTTCTCTGGCCACTCTGAATAAGAGTTAATCATCTCTTTGAAAAAACACAGAGAAAGGACCCAACAAACCAATGGCCTGCTTGTGCCATGCTTGGTCCGCCCGCGCCACAGACCACGCAAGAACATTGCAAGCCCTGGGTGACTTATCGCTCTGGCAATACAGTTTGCCGTTTCCCACCCACCTATCCATCACAATATCTATTCTATTCCATTCGCTGCCATAATGATGACCCGTTATTTGATTTAGGGTTGAAACGCCCTTGACATTGGCTATCTATAATAGAACACTCACAGTTTAATTGTCCCTTTCCTCTCTGTTCTTTTAACTCATATGTTGGCACTAGTCTTTCTGATACTGAATTAGCTGTACTACCTAGGTTACTTTATTTTGCACCTGTGCTCACTGAATTCTCTCAGCAGCCTTACTACACTGGTTTTTCATCTTTTTATTGTTATTACTAGGGTTCCATTTACTTTTTCCTGCAGTCGATGAGTACAGAACAATTCAACACAATTACTGCACAACTTATACCCGTTTTATTGTGCTTTTGCTTTAATAACTATTGTTTGAGTCAATGACCCACAACTGTTTTAGTCACCAAAATCAATTTCCCAAAGTAATCCTCTTTGCTGCGCACACACATGGCCCCAGTTCCAGAAACGGCTACAGGGCCGCTCCTGTGGTTTGTTTCTTATGCACATTTCATTTGGAGTCAGGAACCTCTAACACCCCTGGGAGAGTCAGGGTTGCTTGGGACCTAGGGAAACATATTTCATAATTTCCACTGCAAAACGTAGGTTTTTTAGCAAACTTATGTATAATTTACAATTAAATCCTCATTTTAGGTCTCTCCTGCTGGCTCCTCCATCACCCTATCCCCCCCTCTCCCTACCCATGTAGTCTTTCTTTACATTTCTTTGACTATTTATGTTTTTTGAGGGTCAGGCAGAAAATTGCTGCACCACCCTTTACTTATTAATTTATTTATTTTTAAAAAGGCACCTTTCCACGTCTTAGTTTTGGATTTTTTTTAATTTACCTACCAATTTCAGAAACTTGAAAAATAAAACAAAATGTGGCCACATCATTTTGTAGGCATGCAAAAGCATGGTGGGGCATGCACATCTAATCATACGTGCTCACGTGCTTCCAAATAATGTAGGCGGCCCTGGCAGACAAGTCATTTTTCCTTTTTTTTTCTTCCATTTGGGTCATCAGCAAAAAAAATGTTTTGCCAATTTTGTTCAACATCACCAAAGGACATTGGCAAAGGTTATTGGTGCCAAAGTCGAGGCCTATCAGTTTTATCAATGCTTATTTAAAAATTAAATCAGGAACGGAATATTGGAAACCAACTTGAAGATGGCGGTGTTACTCACTTTGCTTGCTTGGTGAAACTCAGGGCAGGCATGGGCATGGCACATATTTAAAGCTCATCATCTGCAACTATCCATAAGTTTTAGGTTTTCCAAACCTGCTAATGCGCTGCGTTCACGCCTTTACTCCTTCTCGCATGACCAAACCAGTCACCTAGAGTGCCAGGGCATGTCGGCACATCTACAGCGGTCCTTCAATTTCTGTACCTTTTGTACAGAACATTAGCAAGTTATCCTGTACATTTGTCCTCAGAGACAACAACATATTTGGGAGCTTAGTTGCGACCTCAAAGGTAACAAGCTAGCAAAGAAATTCATCCTGAGACACTGAACATCTGTAGTTGTGGCCTGAGAGGTACTAAGCTAGCAAAGAAATTCATCCTGAGACACTGAAAACCTGTAGTTGTGGTCTCAGAGGCACTAAGCTGGCAAAGAAATTCATCCTGAGACACTGAACATCTGTAGTTGTGGCCTCAGAGGCACTAAGCTAGCAACTAAATTCATCCTGAGACACTGAACAACTGTAGTTGTGGCCTCAGAGGTACTAAGCTAGCACAGAAATTCATCCTGTGACACTGAGAACCTGTAGTTGTGGTCTCAGAGGCACTAAGCTAGCAAAGAAATTCATTGTGAGACACTGAACATCTGTAGTTGTGGTCTCAGAGATACTAAGCTAGCAAAGAAATTCATCCTGAGACACTGAAACTCTTCTGCAATCTCCTTGGAGAAATACTGATCGCCTAACAACCTCTTATATAGAGACAGCAGTCCATTAAGTCAGGGAATATCCACCACTCCTTGGTGTCTACTGGGTGTTAATGGGACAAGGTTTCTCCTTCGGAAAATATTTTCCCCACAGAGGAAAAAGAAAAACAATGTAGGCATGCACAAACACATATCGCGCTCCAACATCCATAATGTGGCACTGGTGTAAAACAGTTGTATTTCATTAAAAAAGGGCTCCTTTGCTCATCATGGACAGTTTGAACAATTTGCTCCAAGCATACGACTAATCCAAAAATGACAAATTTTAATAGCCTTAGATATGTGAATAACACCAGAGAGACCGTCTGAACATTTTAAAATATAGATGGCAGGCTGTGCATGGCTCGTCAGTTCTCATATAACACCCTTACTCTGACTGCGGCCTTACTCATATCAATTTTACTCAATTTCTTTGTCAGGCTTTATAAATCTCTAATATAAATCTGATTGATTATTGGTGGTAATTATCTGTGTTTTAGGGTAAGGAATTGGAGAAGCAATACATTTTTACTGATAGAACTGTATGATGTCCTTTTTTAAATTGTTTTTAGCTTATTTAATTGTGTAATCATATGGAGTATTATGGTTGTATGCTTTGATGGTTTTATGACCTTATAAAGCTTGTGTATGATGAAATCTCTAATTCAGACTTTCCCATCTGGCTTTATGAATCTCTGATTCCCTTTCTTTCTCTGGCTTTATAAATCACTAATTCACACTTTCACATAATCATGTTCATTTGAAGAAATGGAAATAATCCTAATTTCTAATTAATTTTCAATAAACTATCAGACGTGATCCTTCTGATATGACGTAGCATTGCTAAAAAACGCTTATCCATGGCTCCATTCCGTACCTATTGAGTTACCAAATTTTTCTCCCAGCCGACATACGTTTTGCATCAACTTAATGCTTGTTCATTGCTAAGAGAAACAGGAGTAACTGTTTGAGTATTTGCTTTGATGTGTATTGCTACCTTGTCTTGCTGGGGTGATGGATAAGATTCCACACCACAACAGGTATTTAACTTCTGACCATGGATTAGAAGAACTAGACAGGATACTGGTCTCTCATCACACACTATAAATACACATATATGAAACTACACTCTGTGTATGTACATAGACCATGCCCACTTCAATGCACGTATTATATCAAATAAAAATATATTTTAACGTGTCCAAGAATGTTTCAAATATTTTCTAATGCAAGGATATACATCTCTCGGTCCGGCAACATAGACATGTTTTAAAAACATCGGCTGTGAAGGCACCTTTTAGTAATATATGTATTCCTGCAGGAGAGTCCACGCTGTGCGAACTTGTGCCTTTTGCTCTAAGAGGGAAACGCTGTGGATAATATTTCCTGTATTTTAGTCTTTATGAATTGTGACACTCAAGGGGTGAAGACGAATACTGTGTATTAACCGATTGGAGGGACTGACACTCAGCAAAGCCTACCACTAAATTTGTTTTAACATTGAGTTATTGGATTCACTGATACCTCTAACTTTCACTTCTTTGCTTGGTAGATTGTCTCAGAAACCTAGATGTGGAACAGTACTCTATTAACAATGCACTCTACTCTTTCAATGACTGAGAAGAACATTGTAAAGTACAAAAAAAACTGATGGATGGAATGCTTTAATTAATCTTAGCCACTGGTGATTAATCAGGGGTGCATCCCAATCCATCATTATTTGCACCCCGTACCACCTCGGTCTAGACCCAACCATCTTCAGATCAGCCTTGGTGCTGCTCCAATAGAAAAAGTCCAGCCCGAGCTGCCAAGCCAAGTGCTTTCCGAACCAGAACACAAGCAACCCAAGACCGGTTTCAGGCTAGCTGGGGCTCTTCAGTGAGGTACAGCCTGATTCCCGTAGCAGAATTAGCATTAGACCCCTGCCTGGACTCACCCATCACACTTAGGGCATCACACTGAGGACCACATAAAAGTGATGGGTAATTACCCAGAAATCCCAATCCAACCCATAAGCATGCTTCAACATTCCCTTCAGGGTGGTGTGGTTTGTGCTTGTGATAACTATGGTAGCCTGAGCTGACATTCCCTCACGCTAGGTTGAGGATGTTGGGACTGGTGTACTCTACCTTTGTATTCTTTGTATCTTTGACTTAGTTATCTATCTGCTGGCTGGTGAGGGAGCTCTGCGTTGTAGCCGCTCTCCTCAAATGAAGCTTGCTTACTTTTGTACCTGTGTCGTGTATTTACAAACCTAACCTGTACGCTGATAGCACTAGTGATCTTTATATTTAGTAGCAGTAGTAACAGCCAAGTGCTGCCAGTCTGTCATTGGATGTTAGTATGGTCTCGCTAAGAATCATAGCGCCTGGCGATGCCTTGCACTCTGCACTCGCTGGTTTGCACCCCCACTTCCTGAACTGCATTTCACTCGCTCACAAATTTTAGTGTCCCCTTTCCTTGAGGAGATGCCCCTGATGAAAAACCTCCCAAGATTCAACCCGAGTTCTGCAACTCCACTTTCCAAACACTCTGGGTTTCATGCGTGGATAATGGTGGTATTTTACGTTGCCTGCTGCACACTTTGCAGGCATCCCCAATATGGAAATCCACACTGTTGAATGTGACATTGCGCACCCTACTGCCAAGAGATGTCCAGGTCAAACCCTCTTTTTTGGACAGTTTTCAAGAATTGGTCATAGTCCTTGCGGTGGATATCTGGGCACAGGGACAGATTTAAGGAGCTCAGCTGGTTTGTGGCATCCATTAGAAGACGGACTGTACTGCTGGACACGCGACTCTGACACAGAGAGAGCTCTCTCATTCGCATTAAAGCTGTAGTTTGTGGCTCCAGCACATACTGAAAAATTCTGTCTAATGAAAAGGGCATTGAGAGAAGGGAGATGTTTTCCAGTTTTGTTGACTTCATAAGCAGACAAGAAAGTGTTGCTCCAAGCACAACAGCATGCTGTAGGGGTAAGGGGCCAGGACAGTCAGACATCAGCACACTGAGCAATCTCAGGTGATGGAAGTCTTTCTGGATCAGTTTAAGGTCATAGATTATTGGTTCAGCATCTGGGTCTTCTGCAAGTACGTGCTGAGCAACACGTGAATTGTCAGTGGGAGGACTAAGGTGTCCCTGGAAGACTCGTAGATTGGGGCACAGGTTCAGGATGGCACACAAAGCGAATTCATCATCGTACATGAAGCCGTTGAGCGAGAGCAGTTGTAGCCGTACCCCCAGGCCATCCAAAACTGGCAGCATTTGGCTGAGTGGCCTCCCACTGTGTCCGGTGCACTGGACTGTGAGGTGGGTCAGGTGACTCCAGGAGATGCTGCTCCACCCTGAGACAGGATGGTCACTCAGAGAGATAACTACTTCTGCCACTCTTTGGCACAGAGAAGAAAAGATGTCCAATGTGTGTTCTTCCACCTCGTTGACCCGCTTCAAAGAGAGGGCAGCGTGAGATCCACCATTATCAGCATGGAGATTCCTCCTCATTTCTGCAACCTCCGATAGCGAAGGGAATCCATCCACACTCTTCAACTCCTCAAACTGCTGCTTATGGATGAGGTAGAGGGCCTCCATGACACAGCTGTTGTCCAGGTACTCCAAGCAAGGAAGAGCAAGCAACACAAATGCAACAGCCTGGATGAATGCCTCGGTTTTGGACCTTGGCTCTATCCCCGCTGCGATCAGTACGCGAAGTTTAGAGCAGCCAAAGGACTGCTGGGTCTGATCATACACCAGGTGAAGCAGTGACGAACTCACAATCTTCTTGCAGTGTGAGATGTCCAGCTCCCTCAGCATCTTGCAGGTGGAGCAGACTGCTGAGAGAACCTGCGTGTTAGACTGAGTGTCGGAAAGGACCAACTTGGTCAGACGGGGCAAGCCTTCCAGCAGGTCCACCAGAGCAGATGATGGCACTCGGTTGCAGCCATGCAGATCTAAAGATGATAAATTCTGTAGGGAAACAGAAAGCATCAAAGAAACATTGAGAACATTCTTAAACAGCCGGGCGCAGGAAAGGAAACATTTTAGGCAGGGTGGACAGCATAAAGGCAATTACAAGAAGATATGTTAGGAATGATCTTGTATAGAATAAATAAAAGCTTGATAAACAATTCCAAGCAAGTAAAGTGACACTGTATATCATGAGAGCAAAGGCTGAGTATTTATAATGTCTTCAGAAGCCTGACATGACACTGTAAGTTACAGTTTACAAAAAGTTATTGATTTATTGCATATAATTTAATAAGTTGTGTCTGAATACTACACATACATTTTTAACTTTTAAATAGAAAACTACTTATTCCATAAAAGAAAGCAGAAAAATATGTGACAGTAGATTTTACAATAGAGAACAGAAAATAACAGAAAAGCTATACGTTGAATTTAGCTATTATTTGGGTGCTTCAATGTGAACAAGACTTTTTTACATGAATTTGAAATTTTCTTCGCTGAGCAACACTGCAAAAACAGCAACTACCGGTCGAAAAGGGGGGCCTTGGGGCCCCAATTTTCAAACACAACTACCTGCCCGCCCAAGTCCAGAGGCCCATCTGCTGCCTAGGGGGTCGCTTACCCAAAGAATTAGGACAACCCTCGATTAGCCGCGTGCAACAAGTGGTTCAGGAAACATTTCTCCCCCTAGCTGCACCACCCCAGTACTTTGTTGACAGTTGCATATGACAGCTATAGGCCAGGTTTCACACTTATGCCCCCGCCTCACAATATTTCCCTGAAATTAGACTAGCTGCCATCAATCCATTTCATACAACGAGCGGGGGGCAGGCCTTCAACACTGGGAAACAGCAGGGATTGGAACTCTGGGAGCCCTAATTCATGAAACAGCGCTTATACTGTTCGATCAACTGCTAACAGACTGGGACAAACCTGCCAGCACTTTCTAGAACATGGTAGATGTAGGAAAGTACCATCTTGCCAGGCATGTTACCCCCATTTGGGTGGGGTATCTTGGACACCCTTAGTGTTTTCTTACACTCCCATCAACTGTTCTACACACTACACTAAGCCAGGGGTCCCTAAGTGGTTCGCATTCCACTTTCTTAGTATATGGTTTATGTTGCCTCTAGGCCTATTGCATCCTATTGTATTCTACAGTGTTTGCACTACTTTATGAGTGTTTTAGTTACCTTATTTGGTCTGTTGTGTATATTTTGTGTATTTTACTTACCTCCTAAGGGAGTATATCCTCTGAGATATTTTTGGCAAATTGTCACTAAAATAAAGTACCTTTATTTTTAGTAACTCTGAGTATTGTGTTTCTTATGATATAGTACATATATGATATAAGTGGTGTAGTAGGAGCTTTGCATGTCTCCTAGTCCAGCCTAAGCTGCTCTGCTATAGCTACCTCTATCAGCCTAAGCTGCTAGACACCCCTCTACACTAATAAGGGATAACTGGACCTGGTGCAAGGTGTAAGTACCCTTGGTACCCACTATAAGCCAGGCCAGCCTCCTGCAGCAGACACCTAGCAGTATTAACTGATCTATCTCAAATCAT
The DNA here is from genome assembly GCF_031143425.1 of Pleurodeles waltl. NCBI lineage: Eukaryota > Metazoa > Chordata > Amphibia > Caudata > Salamandridae > Pleurodeles > Pleurodeles waltl. The sequence goes on from NC_090436.1 coordinate 23,677,702, forward strand.
GGACACGGAACCTGAACATCACCCTGTGGTACAAACACTCCACATTTTAGGCAGATATCGTCACCTGGTCACTTGGTTTACCAAAGCACTGGAGCACACGGTCCGTGACCCCTACTATCAACTCGTAGGAGTTGGGAGCAAGATTTTAGCAGGGAAATCACGAATAAGGAGTGGGACAGAGAGCTAATATATCCCAGGAAGATATCACAAAATACGAAATTTCAGTACATTCAGCACAACATATTCACAGGGCCTACCTCACACCAGAATCCCTACATAAAGTGCTTGGTTCCTCTTCAGGATGTCCCCGATGCCAGGGCCTCACCGCTCACATGGCTCATATGTTTTGGTCCAATCGTTTCATTGATCTTGCATTGCTGATAGCCTGTAGAACCATTGCCATGCATTGGAAAGCCCACACCCTCCCAGGCCTACACTTCTGGTGTGCAGCGCTGTTGAAATGGGGAAAGGCCAAAACTGTGGCACTTAAGCGGGAATAGGCATGAGGACTGTGCTGAGTCCCCATCGCTGCTGGTTGGGAAACATACACGCAAGATCTCCCAGCTTAGGGTCTACCCCCGCCACAGGATCGCCCTTCTAAGCATGCCCTCTTCAGTCAGGAATCCTCAGGAACCCCCGCCCAGCTCACCCACTCCCTTGACGTGGCCCTCCAGCGAGAGACCACAGACAGCCTCCGCTCTCACACCGATGGAGCCAACAAGATGGGTTAGTACTGACAAAACTCCCTGTCGCGGCGACTACTTCCACATCTGAAACACTTTCCAATATATCACCTATGACCGCACATCACCCTGCCTTTTGAGATGATAAGGGGCAGTGGTGTGGATTCTTAATGGTGCACCTGAGATAAATAGAAGAAATGCCGGCTAAAGCCCCAGCTGCAGTTTCACTTAGACGGGCACCTCAGCGAGGAAGGATCTGTGACCAAAGTAGCCTGAACCTGCTGAGGGCTGAAAGTTCAACCCACCAAAAGGCTCTGAGCCTGATTTAGAGTTTGGCGGAGGGGTTACTCCATCACAAACGTGACCGATATCCCGTCCACCATATTACAGTTCCATTATAGCCTATGGAGATCGTAATACGGCAGGCGGGATGTCCGTCATGCGTGTGACAGAGTAACCTCTCTTCCAAACTCTAAATCAGGCCCTTTTGGGGTCCACCCACCTGTGCCGATGAAATGGACAGAACACAGATCTGAAAGTGAGCGGTGGAACTCATCCGGTATGCGCTGATCGCAGGTTTTATTCAACACACTGTGGCTTGTCATAATACATAGATAACCAGGACTGCGCTTTGTGTTCACACTGTTCTCCCCACCGCTGAACGTATGTATATATGTTCTATTTGTGTAGAGTGAACCTAGCCAAAGGGCAGCTGATTTCTGTTCTAGGGTCAAAGGAAAGAATTAATAATTTGCAATAATATGTAATTGGCAATCCAGAATTGTAGGCACAAATCAAATAAATTTCATTAATAAATATGACATTTTGTAATTATGGCAACCAGCATTTTATAAAATAAAGTTGCAGCTTAATAGATGTTTGGGATAACTAAGTGTGCAACTAAAATATGTTTCATAATTTGTGTGGCTTCCAAGCAGAAAATAAAAGCATAACAAAAGAGTCTGTACTGCCAATATGGCAAAGTGGTGCTCTGAAAGGAGAATTAAGTAAGGTTTGGCAAAGCCAATAGGTCTCATCTTTACAATGTGAGTGCCAGGAATAAAAGGAAATACTAGGGACTGGATTTCTTAAGGTATCTCAAAACTGTACATCGAATTCAATATTGTCAATCTTTGTAAATGGCATGGTTTGTTTTTAAAATATGTTTCACTCTGGAAACTCAACAGAATTAAAAAAAATAAGGGAGTGCCAAATTGGATACACTTTCAAAGGCCTAATTCACTTTCCGTAGGAGTCAGCCATTTTGTATTCCTGTAGCAGCCCGGGGAAGTAATTTATGAGCCTCCAGGAGAAGTGTAATACTAAGTACACCACGGACGCCAGCCAAGTGAGTGAAGTAGTTGACCCTTCCTCCAGCGCATAAAAGCATTTGTGTACCAAAGCCTGTTTTTTCATGCAATACGTTGAGTGGAGGAGATAAAAAAAAAAAAAACACAGCACTGGGCGAGGGAATGAAGCAAACATGTGGGAGGAAGCTAGAAAACACATACATTCCCATGGGGTTCCGAATGGAAAATAAAAAAAATAGTTCTCTAATTGTGAGCAATGGAAGGATACAAGTCAGACAATCAAAAGGGTGGTGAGGAGAGGGCAAACAAGATGAGTGACAATAAAGCTAACGAATGGTGAGCAGTGGGCGGGCTGTAAGCCCATTGTATGTTCACAATAGGTCTTTTGCAGCCAGACTACGTGAGCTGTCTGGTAGGCTCAACCTTAAAATACTATGAGCTAGGGGACATGGGTACCAAAGCAAGGTGGTGCAGCCTGCTAGGCATACAACTGTGCAGAAAGCAACTGGATCTTTGAAATTTTTAATAGACACTGGCGAGTACTTCTGGTAGACCATGACCTTGCTACAGGTACAAGGTGAGGGTTTTCATAAACTGCAAAACAACTCACTGAGTATACCTCATCACCTACACTATCAAAAAACATCATGTGCTGTCACCCACTAGATTCCTCAAGGAAAGATGAAAGGAGCATGTTGGAGCTTTGGGGACAGAGATGCTAAATATCTCTTAGCAGTCCACCATCCCAACCAAATCCCCATGGTTGATCTCAAGGATGTCAGATTCATCAACATTAAACATATCAAAAGCATGAGGAGAGGAGGAGACGCAAAGGAAAAGTTAGGGAAGAAAAAGCATTTTGGATCTTCAAAATGAACAGTGTTCAGAATGGTCCAATACAAAGGGAGAACTGCAAACATTTATATATCTATTTCTATTAACTATCAATGATAGCATAATTATGGTAAAGATGTATATGTTTTTCTACAAACCTATGAACTGTTAAGATTATAGATTCATTATCAACTGATAAATATGACTAAATGGTATGTGCTTTAGGAATAACGTGAAATGCTGGTTCTAATACAGGTTTCTATTCCTCCGGGATTCCTTGTTTCATTTCAATCTACCTTACATAGACATTTGTTTTTTTACTATTTCTTTAATACACATTAGAAAATTATGCTATTTCAGTGTGTTCAATTTTATGATTGGCATAATCTTGCATTCTCTAAACTGACGGAGTAACAGTATATTTTTCGATCCGTTGTATCCGATTGCAAGCGTGGACAATGATATTTTAAATCATACCAGATATCCTTGAAAATAAAGTTTTTCCACTGCACCAACGTATCACTGAAGTGTCCAATAGCCACTTGGATTGTATTACATGCTTTTCAATCTAGTCATCCAATGAGTATCTACTGCATGAGCTTCTTAAGGAATGAATAACTGTATTTGAAAGACTAAGGACTGTCAAGGCAAGAGGAATGTTAATTAAATGATATCTTAAGATGCTGGGGAGGAGCTATGATTTTACATGAATTACCATTGAAAGAAACCTGTTTAGACCACTAATAGTATATCTGCCAGCATGATTAGTTATTTTTTTTCAACTATTTGTCTTACCCTGATAAGAGAGTAGAAATGTGCGCCTTGCTCTTGGCCCAGAGAGGATCTCTAGAGTACAAAGAATGCTGTCTTGTAGCAGTCTTCTGCTGAGAATCTACTGATAGAGGAATAACAAGTAATAATTAAATATTTGAGTCATCCTCAATCACTAGTAAATACCCTAAGTTGCTATACATTGCTTTAGCACACAGGTGACATAATAAAAGTTAGCCAAGTATATACAAATATGTCTCAGCTGTGCCATAAGTGAAGTTCAGCCTGAACTGCTTCGACAAGTCATCCCAGAGCAGGAGCAGAGGTAATCTTGTGCATGTTCCAGACCTTTTGGGCCTTATTTGTGGTGTGCAGCGTGATATCCTTTCGCAGAGCACGTTCGGCTATATCCTTCAAACTTTGGGCTACTCTCTTAGACACCACACACAGCGATGTAGAAAAATGCATGAATGAGTCTTCACCATTAGACGCTGACTTGGGGTGGAATTTTGCGTTGTATAATGTGCCCGATCACAAACAGGATGGAGAAGGGGGAGCTATTTAGCACCACTGAGGTCACAGCATCAGGTTTTGTTGCCCTTCCATCCATTAATCTCGTGCAGTCCTTGCACCCATGCGTGCACGCAGACTGGAAGCAGCAGAGAGGAAATGGGAAAGAAATCTAGAGGGATCTAAATCCTATGCCTTGATCATCTCAATGCACTTTAACACCATAACACCAAGACAAAAGTAACCTGATCCCGCAGCACAATTTAGTGGCCACCAGTGTGCTTGCATTAACCATTGGTGTGTAATTAAATTTCCACAGTTAAGACTAATCCAATTTTTTCCACCATTATTTATTGAATATACCTCTGAGGACAAAATCATTCATAATATCCGTTGACCTGAAGACAACCTAAAGAAGGAAGCTACAAAACATCAGGATCTGAAGCTGGAGCACTGTTTATCAAGGGGGACTTAGCCACTTGAATCTCTCATTGATACCTGCAAATCTGATAAGCAAGCAGCACCTCTGTGTGGGTGCTAAACATGACACACCCTCACTATGTTTCTCCTTCTAGTGGATTTGTGCCTCCTCTTTCACTGCCCGCTCTTCTATGTCCTGTAGTAGAGCAGCAAGAAGAGATCTTTTTTACAGTGATGGGTGAGATAATGTTTATCTATCAGAAGAGAGAGACTTCCCAGGGCTGCTCAAGTATGTTATTTGAGGTTCTGGTTGGTACCTGGAGTAGGTGTGCACTTCCTGTGTGTTGTGTTCTCATGCTCTACCTGCTTAGGTGATGCTGCAGGGTGCAGAATGCTGGGTAGCTGGGTGAGAAGTGAACTCTGTCAGCTGTCAGGCAGGTGACAGTCAGAGGGGGTTATGTATGGACATCACAAGATATCAGCACTTTGATCCATCAATCACATACAACACAGAGACCCATGCCTTAACCTCCAGTGAAGAATAAACCAGTAGAGATACAGTCTGCTCACCTTGCAGCGTACCGTGACCAGCTGGGTAATGGCGTTGCTGACCAAACCCGAGCCGGACCTCAGGCTGAGGTTGGTCAGGTGTGGAAGGAGCAGGAGGTGAAGGCTGGCTCTGGTCAGCCGACGACTCTCTCCCAGAAGCACCAGGAGCTCCTGAACCAGGGCACCGGCTGCAGGAGAGAAAAGAAGGACCAATGAACTGTTGCGTACAAACTAGATCTCCTGGTGCTACACGTACACGTCAGAGGCTGCACCACCTCTCCAGCTCCCCATCCCCCAAACAAGAAACATCTCATCCAGCACAACAAAGGACCCACTTCTGGGCAGACTGTGCACCACTGGCCTCACAACTACAGGTGTGTGGGCCCGAAGGAGTCACTGGTCTGAGCAGCCTACGAATACACCTGAGTGAGGGCTTGCTCTGTGATTTGGTGGGGGCAGTGACAAAGATGCGCCTAAAGGGCAGGGGCTAACAATCTACATATTTTAATGTTAACATTCCTGACAAGGCAGTGCTCTGACAGAAAATCATATTCTGTCCAAGTATCCAGAACAGCATCCCCAAAACATCAAGTTGTCCCATCACTTGGCGGTTGCAGAAAAGATCTGAAGACCCACCTGTCTGACCAGCGACCAACCTATAAGATCCACCAGCACCCTCATCCACATGGAAATTTAGGATTTTTTGTGGCTCCCCCTGCTACGTACATTCTTGAATCATACTCCTTCCCACTTCTTGAACTCCGATGTCTCAATCCACAGTGCCCCACTTTTCTCAGGTAGGTTTGCGCTATATACACACTGCACCAAATCATTCTGTAAAAACAATCTTTAAGAGGAGTTTACAAGAAGCCCATTCTTATGGTTCTCACCAAGTTCATTAAATGGGCCCATGATGTAGCGGAAATGGTACTCATCAATGTAGTTGTCAGCATAATCTTTCACCCACAGGCTCTGCATATTCTGAGCAATGCTGTGCAGGCAGACAGACTTCAGGCTCTGTGCTCCTTTCTTCTTTGGCATCTTTACTGAGTGAGTTGCCTGAAGAAAGAAAAAGTATCATGACTCAAGAGCCGATGTTTAAGCTACCTGCTCAAGCTTGGGCTCTCTTCTACACACAACAAGAGACCAAGATTATTGCAAACATATTGTAGGGTCCCTTGAAAAGCATCAAAACACCACAAACTACCTAGTTCTTGTGGGGAGAGATTTGCAGTTAAGGAATGGTTAATACATTTTGGTGATGAGCAGGCATAGGTCTCAATTTTCCAATGGTCACCTGAACTTCTCATAAGAGGTCCGATTAGTACGGTAACTAGGTGACTCCATGTCACCAGAGATACAACGCTCCAGTCCACTCATAACATCAGGCACTATTTAAACAGAAACTGAAAGACAAAAATATATATTCTGCCATCAGGTGTTTTCAGATTCTAATTAATGCCATAGTTCTTAAAAGTCTATCTGCATTTGTAATTGTAGATGTTGTCTGGAGCATAATGTAGCGTGGGTGCTTCAGACCCCGTTGTACTTTGAAGTTCTTATGAATTTTTCCTTCTAGGATGGCTGGCATTGATTGGATGCACTCTCAAGCCTCATACCTGTTTGAATCCTGAGTTTGCACCTCCCGGGGATAACACCCTTCATCACCTTGTGCACTTTAATAGACCTGTAACATATGTGGTTCGAACTGTATATATACGCAGGTCACTCCAAAGATGGCAGGTACTGGCTGGCGCAGCTGCGTCTGTACTCTCACTTCTATCCTATACCCAGGAGTAAGCGAATCTAAAATCACTATGAATATAGGAGAGATGGCACTCACATACTTATGTCCTTTACCTAGAATCTAATGCTTAAGCAAACTATGGGGGTCATTTTGACCTTGGCAGTCTTTTTTTAAGACCGCCGAGGGACCGCCGTGCGGAAGACCGCCAGTGCAGGCGGTTTGCCGCTCGGCCTATTATGACCGTTGGCAGCTCTCCGTCCCTTTACGGACGGAGAGCCGCCAACAGCCATACTGGCGGGCGGCGGGGAAGTGGAGGTTGCTCCACCTCCACCGCCACACCAACAGAACACCGTCCAGCGAATCACGTCCTGTGATTCGCCGTGGCGGTATTCTGTTGGCAGTGTGGTGTCGGCGGAGCTGCCCCCATGGCTCCCCTCCCCTACTGGAGGATCGGCAGACCAGGTAAGTCGATCGTCCGTGAGGGGAGGGGGGTGGGGGAGTGTTGTGTGTTGTGTGGGTGCATGGGGGTGTGTGTATGTAGAGGGGGTGTGTGAGTGTGTGTATGCTTGCGGGGGTGTTGTGTGTATGGGAATGAGTGCGTGTATGTCTGTGGGTATGTCTGTATGGATGTGTATGTGTGTATGTGGGTGTGCGTGTCTGACTGTGTGTGTGGATGTTGGCATGTATGTCGGTGTGTGTGCGTGTAAGTATGTAGGTGGTGCCTGCGTGCACGTTGTGTGGGTATGGGTGAAGTGAAGTTGGGGGTCGGGGTGGGGAGGGGGGCCCTGCCACCTTTGGGGGTGGCAGGGGTGGTGGGGGGCGTAGGGGAGGGAGGCGGGGTGGGGGTGAGGGGTTGGGGAGACCCCTATCAGTGCCAGGGGAGGAATTCCCTGGCACTGATAGTGCTTACCGCCATGGATTTCATGGCGGTTCAAACCGCTGGAAATCCGTGGCGGTAAGCCGGGTCAAAATACCGCCTGCGGTATAGTGACGGGCGCCGGGCCGGAGACCCAGGTCTCCAGCCCGGCGGGCGGAACGGAGAACCGGCGGATGACCATGGCGGTAACCGCCATGGTCATAATTCCATGCAGTAAGACCGCCAGCCTGTTGGCAGTCTTACCGCTGGTTCTCCGCCTTCCGCCAGGGTCGTAATGACCCCCTATATCTCACTCGTTTTTTCTTCATGTTGAACATAATAGCAAGAAAGCTTAACAGGAGGTGTGGCTAGCGCCGGAGGAAAATCGCTGCCTAATCGTAGCACTCTCCCACACCGAGGGACAAAATGGCCGACTTTGCTGAAACACCACCTCCAGGGACACTTTAAACAGTGCCCAGCACATAGGAAGGTGTGGTGCCTTCAGCGACCCACTTCTGGGGAAAGAACTTTGAGAGAGACACCTCTTACAACTAAGTGCTCCAGAAGCTGCCTCACAACACTTGACCCTAAAATGGCCAACACCAAGACTCCACGTGGATGAATCTCTATTCGACTAGCCCACCTTCAGTATAAACATCCTAACCCTAGAGGTGAGCACTTAGTGGCACTACTCTAAAATGCTCTATAGGAGCAGGAACCTATAATATACAAAACTAACCTACCAACCAGAGCAAATATGGCCTGAGCCCTCCCATCCTATACCTGACTTTAAGATGGCCACCTCCAATAAATACAGCTCTTTCTAAACCATGCTACAGAACTTTCTTACTTCTAAACTAAACACATTGAGAACCTGAATTTCTCCATCTCAAAAGCAACACAAATTGCAGACAGGAGAGGGCTGAGAATAATCCCTTACACTCCAAAGTGCCATACCTTGTTATTCAACAATCTGCACTGCTGCACCATATAAAATTATTACTAACCCAGGAAGGATACCGACTTCTACACCTCACCTTACCTCCCAACATTCGGCACCTCCATCAAACATCTCATGGACTACCGAAATCCCACTAGGTGCACCCAATGAGAAGTATACAGTAAGGTCCGCTCTCAAAAAGGCAGACTCCAAACTGCACGACCCCAAAGTAGCAAGGGGAGGTTTGAAAGGCACCAAACCAGCACAAAAGAGACACAAGCCGGACCACCCCCACCTGGCCCTAGACACCCCTACAAAATCTCAATCTTAGAACTCTGCAACTCTAGACCTAATTTTGCAGAAACTCGACATGCTACACATGCTTGCTCAATCGACAAAATCCACCAGGGAAACTGTCAGAGGGACCTTGTATCTTTGAACCAAGAAATGATACAACCGGATGGCAGAGTCTCTGCAATAGAATCATGGATAAACATCCCGGAAGACCACAAACACAACTCTTCTAAAACCACCATTGCAAGACTAGCTCGACTGGAAAGGAACATCACCAAACTCGAAGATAGAAATAGAAGCGTCAATTTGCGCATTTTTGGACTTCCTGAAGGTAGCGAAAAACAAGCTGTTCAACCTTCAATAAAAAATACATCCCCCATCTACTCAATATAAACTTAGACATGGACTTTGAAATAACCTGAGCGAGTGCCCACACAGAAGCCCGCAAACAGCAAAGCCCTAATTTTCAGATCCCTCCGCTACTCACATAATGAAGACATCCTCACACAGATAAAGAAAATACAGAGAATTAAGTAGCAAGGCCCTCCATTGGGATCTTTCAAGATTACTTCAAAGACACTGTCAAGAAACGGAAGGCGTTCCTTTCTCAAAGGAAAACTCTGAAAGATCTGTCAATACAATTTTCATTTATTGGTCCTGCATGAATGAAAACACTTTACAATGGCAAAACCATCATTTTTGAAGGCCCTAAGGAACTGGACTCTTATGTTGCGGAAATCCAAGACCTGAAAATAACTTCTTAAAACTCAGAAGTAATGGGCAACACTTTACACGAACCCTTGCTACTAACTTTCTACACACTAAGTAATATCTGATAATCAAGGCTGCCCACAAACGGCCTAAACAAAACCCAATTCACATTCTTCCATAACGCTGCAGAACTATGATCGAACCATGGGATCGACACACAGGAGTACAAGCTCATTCTTCCGTAATAACTATAACAGGATGAAATATTTGTTGGAGTTGCTTCCACTTATTGAACCCAAGACAGAGTAAATAAAGTGGTCAACAACCTACAAAACCTTAACTAAACTAATTAACTAACACCTACTAACCTACTAATAAGCTAACAATAAACCTAAGAACCCACTGTAAACTCTAACCAAAAGGTAATATTTCTCTTCTCCAACGACTGGTACTGCACCTCTATAACGACCTTCAACCTGCTCTGGTCAAAGTGGATGTTTTATAATTGCCTTCAACCTGATGACGGATTTATTGTAATGTCTCATCTTCTCACTTTCAACATCATTTATATTTATCAAGTCTAATATTGGCATTAATTAATATTGACACCAGCCGCACATTGATAATAATATCATACAAATTTAGCGCCATCCACTGGGTACTTAGCTGTTGTCCGATTGTTATCGAAACTGTGTTGTGAACCACAGGTTGGACAATACAAAAATTGCTTACGTTTAAACGCACCACCTGCAAAACAGTAAGATGGGGTCACTTGATTGACTCACTTCAATACGTGTTGAATCTATGTTGAGAGTATGCTGGCACTACGTGAACATTATGCTGGTACTAGGTTGATAATATGTTGGTTCCAGACACTTAACTGATAACTCATTGAAACTCTGCTGGCTCTACGCTGACACTATAATACCAGTGAGTGGAGAATTTACTGCAAACTGCACATTGTATTCCATAATTATGAAATGCATCGGGTACCATTTTATTTTGACATAAAAACTTAATTCATAATGACACGTGTCACCAACTAATGCCCATCCCCCAAATAGCCACCTCACTCACTACAAATATTACACTTTCTATATATACTATAACTACCATACCTGCAAATACATTAATATAAACAACAGAACACACACTATTATCCACTCCTACTAAACAGCAACTAACTCACTAGGCACCACTATGGAAACAGACTCTCCAGCCACCATACAATAGAGGTAAACAAACACTGCTGTTACTCTTAACCGCTTCAGAGCGAGCGTCGGCCACTGGCTGACGCCCGCACTACCTCCCTGGGGCAGGTCACGACCAGTGGGCGACACCAGGGAGGGGATTGAAAAATCTTTGGGTGCATTGCGCCCGAGGATTTTTTTTTTATTTAAAAAAACCACAGAAGACACAGAAGATCTTCTGTGTCTCCCCACGGGCCTTTGCGACGTCAGCACACCGCGAGGCACACTGACGCCACTATCCGTTTTCCCCAGCGGAGAAGGCCTGGTTTGAAAGGGGAGATTCTCCCCTTTCAAACGAGGTTTCCCTGAACCGGTTTCCTGGCCCTTGTAAATCCCACTAAACACCAGGGGTTTCACTTGAGAGGGGGTAGGCCCCCTCAGAAAATGGGCCGCAACCCCCCCCACTCCCCGGATCCCCGACGGGGGCATTTTTTAAATTTCTTTAAAAGGTAGGTTTATACCAGATTGCGTCCCCCAGGGGTTTTAAATGTTTTTTTTTTTTTTTAAATAATACAAAAAAAATGAAATTGACATGGGGTTGCCCGTGACCATGGCGACTCGCTGTGGGGGTATTCATTTTTTTAATAGTTATATGGTTTCCCTGGGGGCCACTATGTCCCCCAAGGAAACCATACAGCTATTTAAAAAAAAAATATATATATATATATATATATATATATATATATATATATATATATAGATCACTTTTGTCAACGCGTGTGTGGTTTCCCTGGGGGCTACAATCGCCCCCCCCAGGAAAACCACACCCACATATAAAAGTGGTCTCTCTCTACATATATATATATATATATATATATATATATATATATATATATATATATTTGCCGCCAGTTCTCTTGCGGTTGCAGCTTGCCTCTTCAACTGACGCATTTCAACTGTAGCTTTTAGGCAGCAATAAAAAAGTCAAGTAAGTCTTGTGATTATGTTTCTGCTACAAAAGGATCAGACTTTTGTCTAGTGCCAGTTTTGGTGCCATAAAGTATCGCAGAGGGTTTATATGCCTACTGCAAAGATCAAATCTGTATTTTATGTAAATAGCTGAGTACATTAGTAAAGTCAGCCACTACCTGCGCTATAATACAAATGAAATGTATGTGCATGGTGTGGGGCGGCTATGGAGAGATGAAGGGCACTTGCTGGGTGGTAATGAGGGAATCCGAGGAGGAGGGAGTGGGAGCACCAATAATGATTATTGGACTGGGCCCTAGAGGCGCTAATGTGAGAAGGTAGCCTCTTTCTAGCCTTGTTACCCCCACTTTTGGCCTGTTTGTGAGTGTATGTCAGGGTGTTTGTCACTGTTTTCACTGTCTCACTGGGATCCTGATAGCCAGGCCTCAGTGCTCATAGTGAAAACACTATGTTTTCAGTATGTTTGTTATGTGTCACTGGGATCCTGCTAGTCAGGACCCCAGTGCTCATAAGGTTGTGGCCTATATGTATGTGTCACTGGGACCCTGTCACACAGGACCCCAGTGCTCATAGGTGTGCATGTATATGTTCCCTGTGTGGTGCCTAACTGTCTCACTGAGGCTCTGCTAACCAGAACCTCAGTGGTTATGCTCTCTCATTACTTTTAAATTGTCACTAACAGGCTAGTGACCAATTTTACCAATTCACATTGGCTTACTGGAACACCCTTATAATTCCCTAGTATATGGTACTGAGGTACCCAGGGTATTGGGGTTCCAGGAGATCCCTATGGGCTGCAGCATTTCTTTTGCCACCCATAGGGAGCTCTGACAATTCTTACACAGGCCTGCCACTGCAGCCTGAGTGAAATAACGTCCACGTTATTTCACAGCCATTTTACACTGCACTTAAGTAACTTATAAGTCACCTATATGTCTAACCTTTACCTGGTAAAGGTTAGGTGCAAAGTTACTTAGTGTGAGGGCACCCTGGCACTAGCCAAGGTGCCCCCACATTGTTCAGAGCCAATTCCCTGAACTTTGTGAGTGCGGGGACACCATTACACGCGTGCACTACATATAGGTCACTACCTATATGTAGCTTCACCATGGTAACTCCGAATATGGCCATGTAACATGTCTATGATCATGGAATTGCCCCCTCTATGCCATCCTGGCATTGTTGGTACAATTCCATGATCCCAGTGGTCTGTAGCACAGACCCTGGTACTGCCAAACTGCCCTTCCTGGGGTTTCACTGCAGCTGCTGCTGCTGCCAACCCCTCAGACAGGCAGCTGCCCTCCTGGGGTCCAGCCAGGCCTGGCCCAGGATGGCAGAACAAAGAACTTCCTCTGAGAGAGGGTGTGACACCCTCTCCCTTTGGAAAATGGTGTGAAGGCAGGGGAGGAGTAGCCTCCCCCAGCCTCTGGAAATGCTTTGTTGGGCACAGAGGTGCCCAATTCTGCATAAGCCAGTCTACACCGGTTCAGGGACCCCTTAGCCCCTGCTCTGGCGCGAAACTGGACAAAGGAAAGGGGAGTGACCACTCCCCTGACCTGCACCTCCCCTGGGAGGTGTCCAGAGCTCCTCCAGTGTGCTCCAGACCTCTGCCATCTTGGAAACAGAGGTGCTGCTGGCACACTGGACTGCTCTGAGTGGCCAGTGCCACCAGGTGACGTCAGAGACTCCTTGTGATAGGCTCCTTCAGGTGTTAGTAGCCTTTCCTCTCTCCTAGGTAGCCAAACCCTCTTTTCTGGCTATTTAGGGTCTCTGTCTCTGGGGAAATTTTAGATAACGAATGCATGAGCTCAGCCGAGTTCCTCTGCATCTCCCTCTTCACCTTCTGATAAGGAAACGACCGCTGACCGCGCTGGAAGCCTGCAAACCTGCAACATAGTAGCAAAGACGACTACTGCAACTCTGTAACGCTGATCCTGCCACCTTCTCGACTGTTTTCCTGCTTGTGCATGCTGTGGGGGTAGTCTGCCTCCTCTCTGCACCAGAAGCTCCGAAGAAATCTCCCGTGGGTCGACGGAATCTTCCCCCTGCTACCGCAGGCACCAAAAAGCTGCTTTACCGGTCCCTTGGGTCTCCTCTCAGCACGACGAGCGAGGTCCCTCGAATCCAGCGACACCGTCCAAGTGACCCCCACAGTCCAGTGACTCTTCAGCCCAAGTTTGGTGGAGGTAAGTCCTTGCCTCACCTCGCTGGGCTGCATTGCTGGGAACTGCAACTTTGCAAGCTACTCCGGCCCCTGTGCACTTCCGGCGGAAATCCTTCGTGCACAGCCAAGCCTGGGTCCACGGCACTCTAACCTGCATTGCACGACTTTCTAAGTTGGTCTCCGGCGACGTGGGACTCCTTTGTGCAACTTCGGCGAGCACCGTTTCACGCATCATCGTAGTGCCTGTTTCTGGCACTTCTCCAGATGCTACCTGCTTCAGTGAGGGCTCTTTGTCTTGCTCGACGTCCCCTCTCTGTGCAGGTCCAATTTGCAACCTCCTGGTCCCTCCTGGGCCCCAGCAGCGTCCAAAAACGCTAAACGCACGATTTGCGTGTAGCAAGGCTTGTTGGCGTCCATCCGGCGGGAAAACACTTCTGCACGACTCTCCAAGGCGTGGGGGATCCATCCTCCAAAGGGAAAGTCTCTAGCCCTTGTCGTTCTTGCAGTATTCACAGTTCTTCAGCCTAGTAAGAGCTTCTTTGCACCAACCGCTGGCATTTCTTGGGCATCTGCCCATCTCCGAGTTGCTTGTGACTTTTGGACTTGGTCCCCTTGTTCCACAGGTACCCTCAGTCAGGAATCCATCGTTGTTGCATTGCTGATTTGTGTTTTCCTTGCATTTTTCCTCTAACACGACTATTTTGTCCTTAGGGGAACTTTGGTGCACTTTGCACTCACTTTTCAGGGTCTTGGGGAGGGTTATTTTTCTAACTCTCACTATTTTCTAATAGTCCCAGCGACCCTCTACAAGGTCACATAGGTTTGGGGTCCATTCGTGGTTCACATTCCACTTTTGGAGTATATGGTTTGTGTTGCCCCTATCCCTATGTTTCCCCATTGCATCCTATTGTAACTATACATTGTTTGCACTGTTTTCTAAGACTATACTGCATATTTTTGCTATTGTGTATATATATCTTGTGTATATTTCCTATCCTCTCACTGAGGGTACACTCTAAGATACTTTGGCATATTGTCATAAAAATAAAGTACCTTTATTTTTAGTATAACTGTGTATTGTGTTTTCTTATGATATTGTGCACATGACACTAAGTGGTACTGTAGTAGCTTCACACGTCTCCTAGTTCAGCCTAAGCTGCTCTGCTAAGCTACCATTATCTATCAGCCTAAGCTGCTAGACACCCTATACACTAATAAGGGATAACTGGGCCTGGTGCAAGGTGCAAGTACCCCTTGGTACTCACTACAAGCCAGTCCAGCCTCCTACAGCTAAAGACTGTGACGATTGGTATGTGACAAGGTGAAGTAATAGCATGTCGTTTTTGAGTGCATTGAAAGAACGTGCTGATTGAGGGAAGAAGCGAAGGTAAGGTGACCTCTACTGTTGCACGTATCACACACACCCACCAGCAATTTTGTGACTGTATACATAGGCTAGTGTTTTAAAGCAACAGTTTAAACAGTAGCAGAGATGGCGTCTCGTTGGATGACTACTGCTCAAACCCTCACTCGGGTTACCGAGGACAGCTCTGACGTAGGATCAGAGACTGAAACATCAGATACTGAGACAGCATCTGAAGGATAGGACAATGGCGCAGACTCTGGGAGTGATTTTTCAGTTGGAGAAGTCCCATTCGATAACTCCTCTTCCAGTAATTATGAAGGAGGTGATGAGGACAGTCCTGCTGTCAATTCGCAAGCACAGTCTGTGCAGCGGGACAATAGCGGGTTAACCCAACCCAGAGAGCAGGTGCATGCAGCGGCAAGCACAGAGAGGGTGCTCTCTTGGGAGCTCCCCAATTTAGTTCAGGCCCAAATTCCACGGCCCAAATCGTATTGTGGAGACATCAAAATTATCTATCACTAAACAACCTGGTTTTGTAAGGCAGGCACCTGCGTTTTTGGTCCTGGGCTCGGCCATATAGGGAAACCTACCAAACCCAGACATTTCTGGAAACTAGACACTTGGAGGAGACCACAGAATTGTGACGTGTGTGGATCCTCCAAAGTTTTCTTACCCAGAATACTCTGCAAAGGTGAAATGTTGAATAAAAACTCAACTGTTTCTTGCATTTCTGTCACACAAACTACAGGAATATGCTGGGATCTCAAAATTCCTACCACCCCCACCTGACCTGATAAAAATGCTACCTAACTTGAGTGCCTTTACCTAGTGGATGCATCAGGAATGGATCACCCCAGGGTCAACAGTTGCCCTCATGTAAGGACCAACATTGACCGTTGTGTGATCTATTCCTCTCGTGGGCGCTAGGCCTACCCACACAAGTGAGGTACCATTTTTATTGGGAGACTTGGGGGAAAGCTGGGTGGAAGGAAAGTTGTGGCTCCTCTCAGATTCCAGAACTTTCCATCACCGAAATATGAGGAAAAGGTTGTTTTTTTGCCAAATGTTGAGGTTTGCAAAGGATTCTGGGTAACAGAACCTGGTGAAAGCCCCACAAGTCACCCCATTCTAATTTCCCCTAGGTGTCTAGTTTCCAAAAATATATAGGTTTGCTAGTTTTCCCAAGGTGACGGCTGAGCTAGAGGCCAAACTCCACAGCTAGCCACTTTGCAAAAAACACGTCCGTTTTCATTGGAAAAATGTGATTGGTCCACATTGTGTTTTGGGGCATTTCCTGTCGTGGGCACTTGGCTTACCCACGAAAGTGAGGTACCATTTTTATCAGGAGACTTGGGGGAATGCTGGGTGGAAGGAAGTTTGTGGCTCCTCTCAGATTCCAGTACTTTGCAGCTCCGAAATCTGAGGGAAAAGTAGTTTTTTTGCCAATTTTATGACAAGACCGGAGGCTCTATTATGCGTTCTTTTCTTACTTTAATTTAAACAGCAGCAGTCAAGAAACTACAACTCCCAAGAGGGTTAGAAGAAAACTAACCAATGGGAGCAAAACAAGACCAAAATTGGACCAATAACAACGAGCCACCAACCATAGAGTGTACCCTTGACTGCAAGCAGCCCTCTTTTCTTGCTGCTCGCAGTCAAGATAAGTACACTTTTTTCGTCTTCTGTGTTCTAATTGTTTTCAGAGTATATCTTTGGGTTTTGTTTACTTTCAGCTTCCAGTTCGGGGAATACCCTAGTGTTTCTATTCCTTTGCCGCTCCGCGCGGTCTTATATAAGCTCTGTTTGTCTAATTTTATTCCTTTTTCCCGTTCCTCTTCGACGGCCTCGCCCGTTACAGCCGCGCGCTCCCCCGAACGTTCTAAGCCGCACTCAAGTCTACGAACCCGGCAGCGCGCGTCTCAGTCGACGCGCGTCTGACAGGGGAAATCCTTTCCGGCTCAGCTGTTCGCCGCGCTTCTTGTAGAGCGGTTCTACGCGTCTCCCTCTCACGACGCTGTTCTTTCAGGAAAGCGCTAACATTACAGCGTGTTTTTCTCTTACCGCTGTCTCCAGTACCGCCTTGCTCCTCGTCTGGCTGTCTTACCGAATCCCCGCCCCAGGGAGGAGCATAGCTTCTTCACACGGAGCGTCCTGCTCCTGTTAACCCTTTGCTGCCTCTTCACTGTGAGTTTCTGGACTTCGTTTTTTCTGGGTTTTTTCTGCCCTATCTGCTTCTGCAGCTATGGAATCAGGGAGTTCTCCCTCAAGGTCTGCCTCTGAGGAGGAAGAAGAATCCTTTCAACAGGATTTGAATAAATTAATCCAGTCCTCTGTTAAACATGCCATGAAAGCATCCATGGAAAAAATGTCTAAAAATATCGAAAATTCTGTCATGTCCATGGTGTCCAAAACTATGGCCCATTCTGCGGGGGAAAGCAGAAAACGGAAATTATCATCTGTTAAATCACGTAAAGGCGCTCAAACAGAGAGTGAGCTTGCTTCACACAAGGATGAGGACTTGATTCCTCCCAGGCCTCCTTCTAAGGAGGGGATTTCCATCAAAAACACGATCACTCAATCAAAATGTAAATCAAAATTAAAACACGTCTCTGCGCCTAAAAAGATCGTGATTTCAAAAATTTTGGACACGGACGATGAGGACATGGATGATCTATCTCAGTCTGACAACCCGGATGATACGTTTTCCTCTCCCAAACGTATTAATCTTACAACAGATGGTCCCTCTACCAGCGTGGTTGACTCAGAGGGCGTCCCTATGTTTGACCCGTCACTCATTCACCACCCCAATTCTACTGAATGGCTCCCGCTAGACCATGTTGGTGATTATATCACTTCCCGCTTACGCCTCCCCTTAGATAAGCAAACCAGATCCAAGTTAAAATCAGAATGTCCCAGACCTTCGTTGGATTCCAATATTACGGCAACCCCAATTATTGATGACTCACTTATCACCTTTTTCACCAAATTCGGCAAGGATCCCAGAAAGGGAGTCGACAAGGCTTGGACCACTTGCCAGGACAAACTCCTGGACGTGGTAGGCCCACTGGCAAGGATCTTTGACATAGCGGAATCTGCTAGGTTGGAGGAATCGCCTATTGATCCTTTAGATCTTTCTCTCTGGACCCAGAGAGCTTTTTGTCTTTTGGGTAACGCCAACTCTGCTATCATACATGAAAGGCGTAAGGGCCTTCTCCTCAAAATGGACCCCAAGCTAGCGAACCTAGCTACTCGAGACCCCGGGATCCAGGCCAACGGAAAACTCTTTGGGGATAACTTTATAAAAAATGTAAGCCGTTTTGTCTCAACGTTCTCATCCTGGGACAAAGCACAACAAAATCTCAAGAAGGTTTTCAACCAACGTGTTTTTTCCCGGGCCAGTAGAGGTAGGAGCCGCTTTACCGGCCGCACATACAGAAACCAAGGCTCAAGAGGATATTCCAACACCTCCTCCTCCTATCCCCAAGAGTTCAAACCCCACTTTTACCCACAAAGAAATAGAGGTTTCCGCAGCCGTGGCCAGCGTTTCTCCAGACCGCCCTCTAATCAAGGTAAGCCAACTTTCTGGCCCTCCCGTAGGAGGTCGCCTTCGCTTCTTCCTCCAGAAGTGGAAGTCAATCTCTGCAGATCCGTGGGTCCTCTCCACGGTTCAGGGATACCAGATCAAATTTCTTTCTCCCCCCTTCCAGCTATGTCTTCCTCCTCCCCCAAAGTTTTCTCTAGAAATGTCTTCTTTAATCTCTTCAGAGATTCAATCTCTCTTAAGAAAGGAGGCCATTCAACTTTGCACTCCAGACCCTTCCGGGTTCATCAGCTCTATATTCCTCGTTCACAAAAAGAACAAAAAGCTCAGACCGGTAATCAATCTCAAATCTTTCAACCAGTTCGTCATCTATCGACACTTCAAGATGGAAACTATTGTCCATCTCAGGGACATTTTACTCCAGTCCGATTGGCTAGTCAGACTAGATTTACAGGATGCATACTTGACCATCCCTATTCACCATTCTCACAGAAAGTTTTTGCAATTTCATTGGAATTCAAAAACTTATCATTTTTCCTCTCTTCCTTTCGGCCTCTCCTCCGCCCCTTGGTGCTTCACAAAACTGTTGAAGCCGGTCATAACCTTCCTACGCTCCTTGGGTATCAGACTGATTATTTATCTCGACGATATTTTGATCATGCACCAAAACAAAGCCTCGTTACTTTCTCACCTCCAGCTAACCTCCTCTCTCCTCTCGGACCTCGGTTTCTTGATAAACCTCGAAAAGTCAGTTCTTTTACCTTGCCAACAAATAGAGTTTCTAGGCTTCCAAATAGATTCCGTTTCGGCCGCTCTGTCACTTCCCCATTCCAAAGTGTCCGCAATAAAAAAAGAACTAATCTTAACCCTTCAAAAAGAGTCTATCTCCCTCAGATCCCTCGCAAGGATTGTCGGTCTTCTCTCATCCTCTATTCAGGCCATCTTTCCAGGTCCCCTTCACTACCGCGCCCTCCAGCGCCTCAAAATCCTCCATCTTCGTCGAGGACTGGCCTATTCCGACCTTGTCTCTTTGGACCCAGAATCCCAGATGGAAATCCAATGGTGGATAT
This sequence comes from Pleurodeles waltl, assembly GCF_031143425.1. Classification (NCBI taxonomy): domain Eukaryota; kingdom Metazoa; phylum Chordata; class Amphibia; order Caudata; family Salamandridae; genus Pleurodeles; species Pleurodeles waltl. The sequence continues at coordinate 23,697,648 of NC_090436.1, forward strand.
CCCATTTAGAGGCTTGGAACGGCAGGTCCATCTTCCCCTCTGTGCCCGATCTTGTGTTAGAATCAGATACAAGTCTCACGGGTTGGGGCGCCCGCTGTGGTTCGATATCGACTGGCGGTATATGGTCCGCAGGGGAGTCCAGATTGCACATAAACTGTTTAGAGCTTCTTGCAGGCTCCTTTGCGATCAAGAGCTTCACAAAAAACAGAGCACGATGCTCCATTCTACTCCGGATGGACAATATTTCAGCGGTACGCTACATCAACCGCTTAGGGGGCACCAGGTCCAGACCACTAGCCCTATTAGCCAAAAGCCTCTGGGACTTTTGCCTGTTACACAAAATTTCCCTCTTGGCGGAGTATCTACCAGGTTCATTGAATTCAAATGCGGACTAGCATTCCCGCCACCTCACCGACTCCAGCGACTGGAAACTTCACCAGTCAGTCTTTCATCAGATAGAAAGGAAATGGGGTCCTTTCCAAATAGATCTCTTTGGGTCCAGACTCAACACCCAACTTCCCCATTTTTTCAGCTGGCGCCCGGATCCTCTTGCTTTGGCCACAGACGCTTTCTTACAAGATTGGTCCGGTTCCCTCAACTATGCCTTTCCTCCTTTCATCTTGATCAACAGAGTGCTGAATCAGGTCAGACGTCAGCAGGCATCCCTCGTTCTGCTAACTCCCTTTTGGCAGTCTCAGGTTTGGTTCCCTCCCCTTCTCGAGTTGGCTGTGGATTTTCCTATTCTTCTCCCAACATTTCCATCTCTCATTCTAGATCCTTTCGATCGTCCTCACGATCTAATATTAGACCAATCTCTGACTCTCTCAGCCTGGTTCATTTCCGGTCTACCCAACAGACCCATAATATTTCGGCAGAAGCTTCAGAGTTCATCAATAACGCATGGGCACCCGGCACGAGACGAGCCTATAAGTCAGCTTGGGCTCTTTGGTCAAGCTGGTGTCTGGGAAAGTGTGCCAATCCCTTTTCAGCGGATCTAAATCTTATTATTAATTTTCTAGCTGCCCAGGCGGGCTCGGGCAAGGCGTACCGCACAATAAACCTTTACAGATCAGCTATTTCTATGAACCATTCAAATATTGACGGAAACCCTGTTGGGTCTCATCCTTTAATTTGTCGTCTCCTAAAAGGGGTCAAACTCTCTAAACCTCCTTCTGCCAGGTACTCTCATATCTGGGACGTCTCTCTAGTTTTGAACCTCTTTCTTTCTTGGCCAGATAACCCTTGTCTTTCGCTTAAAATGCTTTCTGCTAAACTTACCATGTTACTATGTTTAATTTCTATTAAAAGGACTTCGGACATTAAGTCCCTAGACGTCTCGGCCCGTCAATTCTTACCTTCAGGGGTCCTATTTCACATTTCTAAACGTACCAAAACTAACTTACATTCTGTTTTCTACCCTTTCTTCCCGAACAAACCTAAGCTATGTGTGGGTCTTTGTCTAAAAGAATATGAAAAAAGGACCGTTAACCTGAGAACGTCCTCTTCCAATCAATTGTTAATTTCTTTTCGAAAACCCCACAATCCAGTGACTTCGGCAACTTTAGCCCGCTGGATTAAGTTGATTATGTCCCTAGCGGGAATAGATATCTCCGTTTTCGGAGCACACTCCTCCAGGGGGGCTATGGCCTCAAAAGCTTTCGCTATTGGGTCCAGTTTAGAGGACATTCTCAGGTCGGCAGACTGGTCAAACGATAATGTTTTTAAAACTTTTTACTGTAAACCTGTTAGGACTGCTTCGTCCTTAGTTGTTGACCAGCTTTAAACGCGCATAATAGAGCCTCCGGTCTTGTCATAAAATGTAGATTTTCCTAGTAATTTATGACGGAAAGTCTTAATTTTATTAAAGACACGGAGGCGAATATTATCCCACCTCAGTACGATTATTAATATGTACTTTTTCTTTCCCTCCCAGCGATTCCGGCACTGCCTCCAGCTTCCGGGTAACGCCGCTAGTTCCATCACGTCTTTCTTCATGAACAGAACTCTGGAGTTGCCAGCACAACCTGTGCAGGACCAGCTTCCTCATCCATCGCCCTCTCGGCTCATCGCGGTGCTTCAGGACTTGTGTTCCGTTTCCTTATCCTTGGAAATTGTTGGACTTATTTTTCCTTTGTTCCATGACCCTATTTGACTGGCTCGTTCAAGAAAAGAGGGCTGCTTGCAGTCAAGGGTACACTCTATGGTTGGTGGCTCGTTGTTATTGGTCCAATTTTGGTCTTGTTTTGCTCCCATTGGTTAGTTTTCTTCTAACCCTCTTGGGAGTTGTAGTTTCTTGACTGCTGCTGTTTAAATTAAAGTAAGAAAAGAACGCATAATATTCGCCTCCGTGTCTTTAATAAAATTAAGACTTTCCGTCATAAATTACTAGGAAAATCTACATTTTTGAGGTTTGCAAAGGATTCTGGGTAACAGAACCTGGTGAGAACCCCACAAGTCACCCTGTCTTGGATTCCCCTAGGTCTCTAGTTTTCAAACATGCACAGGTTTGGTAGGTTTCCCTAGGTGCCGGCTGAGCTAGAGGCCAAAATCCACAGCTAGGCACTTTCCAAAAAACACATCAGCTTTCAATGTAAACATTTGATGTGTCCACGTTGCGTTTCCTGTCGCGGGCATTAGGCCTACCCACCAAGTGAGGTACCATTTTTATCGGGTGACTTTGGGGAATTCAGAATAGCAGAACAGGTGTTATTGCCCCTTGTCTTTCTCTACATTTTTTCCTTCCAAATATAAGACAGTGTGTAAAAAAGACGTCTATTTGAGAAATGCCCTGTAAAACACATGCTAGTATTGGCACCCCGGAATTCTGTGATGTTCAAATAACCACTGCTTCTCAACACCTTATCTTCTGCCCATTTGGGAAATACAAAGGTTTTCTTGATACCTATTTTTCACTCTTTATATTTCACCAAATGAATTGCTGCACACCCTATATACAATTAAAACCCATGCCAAGGTGCAGTTCCTTTATTGGCTCTGGGTACCTAGGGTTCTTGATGAACCTACAAGCCCTATATATACCCACAACCCGAAGAGTCCAGCAGACATAACGGTATTTTACTTTTGAAAATATGACATCGCAGGAAAAGGTTACAAAGTAAAACATGGAGAAAAATGGCTGTGTTTTTTCACCTCAATTTTAACATTTTTTTTATTTCAGCTGTTATTTTCTGTAGGAAAACCTTGTAGGAGCTACACAAATGTCCCCTTGCTGAATTTGGAATTTTGTCTACTTTTCAGAAATGTTTAGCTTTCTGGGATCCAGCATTGGTTTCACACCCATTTCTGTCATTAACTGGAAGGAGGCTAAAAGCACAAAAAATAGTAAAAATTGGGTATGTCCCAGTAAAAAAAATCAATTGTGTTGAAAAATGTGGTTTTCTGATTCAAGTCTGCCTGTTCCTGAAAGCTGGAAAGATGGTGATTTTAGCACCGCAAACCATTTGTTGATGCTTTCTTCTGCAGCCCTTTTTTCCCATTCTTCTGAAAAAAACTACATTTTAGCTGCATTGTGGCTAATTTCTTGGTCAAATAGCCAAAAAAGGGCTCGGCACTGGCGGCGGGGGATGGGGGAGTGGTTGGGGGGGGAGGGGGCGGGTTTAAAGGCAAAACTGCACTCCAGACCTAGGCTTGACCACTCATGGCCTCCATTGCCTCTCCTAAGTTAGATTGTGTTGGATACCTCTCCGTGGTATCTACATTCCCATCACAAATATTTAATCAATCACTATACTATCATTTTGTTCTTCATGTTTTTTTTTTACCTTTCATATCTTTACTCCTTTGCTGTACTGTGCTAATCTATTATCTGCTTTCCCTTCTCCCTACCCCCTCGCCTTGCTCTCTCACCCGTTCGTTTCCCCCTACCCATGCCATCCCTTCAAACCCACGTGCCCACAACCTCTCCTATCCGCACCTCACTGGCAAAAAAATAAATAACTGCCATTTACCTGGTTACATCGACAAGAAGACTCACCTCCCACAAAAATGTAGAACATAAAATACTCTTCCTTAATGTCAAGGGTCTAAATCATCCAACCAAACGACAGAAAATCCTACACTATACACACAAACTTAAGGGAGACCTCATTCTCCTTCAAGAAACCAATGTGGCAATGAAAGAGGCAATCCTCCAAAAAAAGCATATTATCATGCCCCCCAGTCACAAACAAAAAAATGGGCTGATCACCCTTATCTCGAAAGCCTCTGGCCTCACTATCCTGTCCTCAGAAGGAAACACCGAAGGCAGATGGCTTCTTACTAAATTATAGAGGGACAACACTGAAATTATAGTCATCAACATCTATTTGGATTGATCTCAATAAAAAAAACTCTCAGATTTACCTCCCACATGCAGAATGATTCTAGGAGAAGATTTCAATTTACCCTGAGATTCCTTCACAGGAACTCTGCATGTCAATTTAAACCCAACAAATCCTATAAACAAATGCTAAACGTGCAATTCTCTTAAACTTATAGACATATGGAGACTATTCAATCCCACAGGGAAAGATTACTCATTTTCCTCCCATCTGCACAATACATTCTTTTGCATCGAAAATATTTTGATTGATAAAACTCATGTCCAAGCACCCTTCTCATATCTCCCCACACTCCCGCCCCCTCCTCTCCCTACCCACCCCTTCCCCATGTACTCCCTACTTTTCACCCCCATCACCTTCTTCTTCTTTTCTCCACTCTTTCACTCGGTCTCATTTCTCTACAACTGAGGTACCTTAATCATTCACCACAACATCATAAACCGCTTTGCCACAACACATACACTGATTAACATCACCATTGCAAACAAATACACTTATCTCCGCCCTCTGTTTTTGTAAACGTGGACAGACTCATCATGCTATATACTAAACTACTGCTCCCACTTCATTTGATGGATACAACGTATTGTTTCTTTTCATTTGTGTCGTTTAATTTGCCTATTGTATAAAATCCCAATAAAACACGCTTGAAATAAAAATAAAATAAAAATTAAAATGAAATAAAAGTTCATAATATATTACAGGGTGAAGGTTTTTAAACAGTGTGCTGTTACCAGTGGCATGGAGTTATGGCCAGCCTTCTTCACAGGCAGCAGCAGGGCATAGTTTTATTTAAGATGAGGGGGGCTACATGCTGCTCGTGTCATCTCACAAGACTAGTGCACACAGTGTTGAAATGCAGCCTCAGCAGGGAACGGGCAGCATACTCCCAGACTCAGATGACAGGCAGTGAGCTACTGGTAGCTCGTGAGCCACCTGTCAGAGACTGCTGCTCTGGGTAAAGGTCTGGCACGGAAATATAAGTTCCGGTCCCCGATAGTGAGTGCTGGTGGCCCCCATGGCAACCACTGGCTCAGATTGAGCACCGACTGAGAGACAGCTCAGCTATGTGAAGCCTGAATGTATAATTTACGCCTAACGAGAGTCATACCTTTCAGTGTTACCTAACAGTGTTACCGTCCGCTGGCCCAGCGGAAAAGTCACATCAACATTGCTGCCGGCTCGTAATAGAGCCGGTGGCAATGCTGATGTGCAGCGGGTGCACTAGCACCCGTCGCGCATTTCACTGCCCGAAATTCGGGCAGTGAAATGCGCGATGGGGCTATGCCTGGGGGCCCCTGCACTGCCCATGCCAAGTGCATGGGCAGTGCAGGGGCCCCCAGGGGCACCCCAAGTCCCCTTACCGCCAGCCTTTCCATGGCAGTGTTTACCGCCACGGACAGGCTGGCGGTCGGGGACTCATAATCCCCAGGGCAGCGTTGCCTGCACCGCTGCCCTGGGGATTACGCCCACCAGGCAGAAGCCTGGCGGTACAGTGGAGGGGCCGGCGGTATGGCCGTGGCTATTGCGCCACGGTCATAATAGCTGGCGGAACACCGCCAGCCTGTAGGCGGTGTTACCGCCGGCCGCCACTGTCGTAATGACCCCCTATGTTGTGCAATACTTGTTTCAGCGTTACAAAGACAACCTGATAACCATGATGCCAGCCTGGTGTCCCTTTTGTGCCCCTGGTATCCCTTTGTGCCTCAATTCATACTTCTATTTGAGTGACCTACGTGCAGGACAGCCCATCAGCCACACATTATATTAGTTCTGAAACTTGAAAGTATGATCGAACCCATTGCATACTTCATCACAATTTGTTGCAAAGTTATTTCAAGGCAACTAGCTTTCTTGCCAATTCTTTAGGCCTGGTGGCTTTCTGCATGATTGTAGCCCAGTTTCCTCATGCGAGAGCTGCTCCATGTGAGATGCTAAGACCAATATTGTATTTTGATTCAGGATAGTGCAGATTCTTGGCAGAGAAGTTAACATATTGCCAACTGATTCGCACTCACTTATTCAATCTCAGGAGCAAAGAATGCATTAGGAATCAAGGCTGTGACTTGCATGTCACACATCCCAAAATCAGGTGCGCTGACCCACTAAGCTCAATATATTGAGATGTATACCCGTGTGCACCCACAAACACACATGTATTACAACTTCCTGATGCGCAGACTGAAAAAGTACCTTTGGTTAACAGTCAGGCAGGAGTTTTTGTTCTATAGATTAAATTAAAATATTTCATGAGCTCACTGTCATTTCACTGAAGGGATTAGAAGAAGGGTGGTCAACTAGAAAAAGCTTGGTGAAAACTGATTCTAAAATACTTTACACTTACATCTGTATAAGCTACTTTTTAGTTGTCAAATCACTCATGCGTCTTTTTTAAAAGCTCTGTCAGTGTCCTTTTAAACATGGTGAAATGTACTAAAACATGTTTGTTGTAATTGCATTTAGTCTGACCAGGATGCTTAACATGAACAGTCAATCACTTTAGTTTCTTGTATTGTTCTAAGGATAGCCCTGTCCCATGGTTCGAAGTGTTACTTCCACCTCCAGTGGTTGTTCCCCGTTAACACCGCTGCTCCGGTCTTGTTTCACGCCTGCCAGACACATGCAAGACTAGATGTGCACCAAGACAGACCCTTGTGAGACTAGAAGTGCACCAAGACAGACTCTTGTGAGACTAGAAGTGCACCAAAGACAGACTCTTGTGAGACTAGAAGTGCACCAAAGACAGACTCTTGTGAGACTAGAAGTGCACCAAGACAGACCCTTGTGAGACTAGATGTGCACCAAGACAGACTCTTGTGAGACTAGAAGTGCACCAAGACAGACCCTTGTGAGACTAGAAGTGCACCAAGACAGACTCTTGTGAGACTAGAAGTGCACCAAAGACAGACTCTTGTGAGACTAGAAGTGCACCAAAGACAGACTCTTGTGAGACTAGAAGTGCACCAAGACAGACCCTTGTGAGACTAGATGTGCACCAAGACAGACTCTTGTGAGACTAGAAGTGCACCAAGACAGACCCTTGTGAGACTAGAAGTGCACCAAGACAGACTCTTGTGAGACTAGAAGTGCACCAAAGACAGACTCTTGTGAGACTAGAAGTGCACCAAGACAGACTCTTGTGAGACTGGAAGTGCACCAAGACAGACTCTTGTGAGACTAGAAGTGCACCAAGACAGACCCTTGTGAGACTAGAAGTGCACCAAAGACAGACTCTTGTGAGACTAGAAGTGCACCAAAGACAGACTCTTGTGAGACTAGAAGTGCACCAAGACAGACCCTTGTGAGACTAGAAGTGCACCAAAGACAGACCCTTGTGAGACTAGAAGTGCACCAAGACAGACCCTTGTGAGACTAGATGTGCACCAAGACAGACTCTTGTGAGACTAGAAGTGCACCAAGACAGACCCTTGTGAGACTAGAAGTGCACCAAAGACAGACCCTTGTGAGACTGGAAGTGCACCAAAGACAGACCCTTGTGAGACTAGAAGTGCACCAAGACAGACCCTTGTGAGACTAGATGTGCACCAAGACAGACTCTTGTGAGACTAGAAGTGCACCAAGACAGACCCTTGTGAGACTGGAAGTGCACCAAAGACAGACCCTTATAGACTGAAAGTGCACCAAAACAGGTTATTTTATGAGGGGAAGCACATCAAAGACAGATCCTTGTGAGACCGGAAGTGTACCAAAGACAGACCCTTGTGAGACCGGAAGTGCACCAACAACAGACCCTTGTGAGACCGGAAGTGCACCAAAGGCGGACCCTTATGAGACCGGAAGTGTACCAAAGATAGACCCTTGTGAGACCGGAAGTGCACCAAAGACAGACCCTTGTGAAACCGGAATTGTTCCAAAGATAGACCCCTGTTAAACCAAATGTCCACCAGGACAGATTCCTGTCCTCTGGACCAGTCCTCTGACTGGCCTAGGCCCTCGCAGACCCGACTGTTGCACCTCGAGGCACCCGTCTGCTGCTACTGCAGATTCGTGCTTCTCTCTCTCTCCTGAACCCTGTCTCTCTCTCTGATCTCATTTCCTCGCATTCTTTGCCTCTCTCTTTTGTTCTTTGTGCATCTCAGTTTTCACTCTTTTGCCTTTGTTCTGCTGGTTTCCGTTCACTCTTTCGCCTCAGCTCTTCTGCTTGTTTTCCACTCTTTTGCTTCTGTTTGCCTCGCTTGTCTCCCACTCACTCTTTGCTCATTTTGCCTCTCACTCTTTGCGTTTGTTTGCGCTTTGGTCCTTCGGCTCTTTTGCATCCTTTTCTGCCACTCCATCTCTTCGCTGCCTCTTTCCGTGCTTCTTCTCCTCACCTACCATCTTCCATGACCCCTTTCTCCTCCCCCTTCACATACTACCGCTAAGCCCCACCCATAATACTCCTCCCACCTCACAGGCCCTCCTTAAGTGTGTCCACAGCACACCTCTGGCACAACAAAGGCAAGCCCATCTGCACCTGCCGGCACCTGGATCGCAATCTGCGGTACCAACCCTAGGGTAAGTGCCCGCCAACGGTAGTCCACAGCCTCCCTCTAGGCTCTCCACCCGGGAGGCCTATCCCCCCGCTGCTGCTGCAACGCACCGCACAACACAAAGGGAGTTTTCACTTGCAGCCACTGTCACTTTGTGTGCAAGAATACACTCACCACACCAACACCACCTCACACACACAACCTACACATAACAAAACCACCACATCTGCTAGCAAACACGACAAACTGTCACACATACTACTCAACCCCGCTCACTCAGCAGACGAATCATGGAAGTCTGGGACAACCTGAACAACGAAGCCCCGGACATTCTCTTCCTCATGCAAGCATGGCTGACCGCCAAGCCGGCACCCAGCACTGCTGCGGCCATCCTGGAAGGATCCATATCGCACAACAGGAGGAGTAATCGCGACCATCTTCAAAGAAACCGTTCGCTGCACCACAGTCCCTGAGAACACAACCCACTACATGGAGTACCTACACTTCAAACTGCAAATCTTACCAGCCTCCACCCCGAATAGCACCCTCGCCTACCTCCCACCCGAGCCAGCTTCACCAACAACTTTGCAGGCTTTGTTGCTCCTCTCATCATTGATGCAAAAGCCTACATCTTACTTGCAGACCTCAATTTCTACTTGGAGAAGCGAAAGGACAAAGCTCTCCCACACTCCTCGAAAGCCTGGGAAACTTTGGACTAACAACATGTCAGCAGACCAAAACACTCCACAGGACACACCGACCCAGTCTTCGCCAACTTTAACAACATAAAAATTCACCAAAAGCACTCACACCTGGACTGAGCATGACATTGTTCACTTCCAAATCAACATCCCTCTCTAAATGAAACCCGCCACCACCAGCTAGGCCACGTACAAGTGGAGTAGACTCACAGAACCAAAATAGACCCACAGCTGTGTGTAAACCAGCCCAACCCAATGACAACCTAAACTGTAACATCAAACAATTCGATCATTGGATCAAAGATTGTGCCGACTCCCTGGCACCCCCCAAAAACAATAAAAAAAGAACTAGGAAGTATACACCAGCGAACAACACTGCAAATAACTGGAGAGAAGATGGAGAGTAAATTGCAAAGAAGCCGAAAGACAAAATCAAAGCGCACCAAGACACTACCACCAGCATGTCAGAGAAACCAAGAGGAAGGCCCTAGCAGAGCGCAAAGAAACAGCTCCAACAGATGCAAAGAGATCTTTGCAATCGTCAAAGACTTCACCACACCAGCTTCCACCACAAACAACATTACTCCCTTGCAAGATTTATGCCCAAACCTATTAGATTTCTTTAGCAACAAAATGCAAACCATCTACAACACTTTTCACCCACGGTTGGACCCCACCAACCTCGCTGCCAGCCTACCCATCGAAGAAATTGGAAACACCCTGGCCACTTGGTAAACAGTCACCACAGAAGAGACAGCCAACATCATGAGAACCATCCACTCTTGGGCCCGACATATTCCTGTCCCCACCACATCTTCAACATGGGCGTTTCCCCAATCAGCAAAGTTTTCACCCACATCCTGAACTCCTCTCTCACCACTTCAACTTTCTTGGAGACCTGGAAACACACAGCAGAAAATGCACTACTGAAGAAACCTTCAGCTGACCTCGCCCAGCTATAAAATTACCTCCCTGTCTCTTTTCTTCTCTACCCAGCAAAAGTAATTGAGGAAAATATCAACAAGCAGGTACTCCTGGAGACCTCCTAACCAGGCTTCAGAGCCTACCACAGCACCAAAACTACCATCATAGCAGCAACCAATGAAATTGAGATGATCATTGACTGAGAAGAAACAGTGGCTCTCATCCTGCTCGACTTCCCATCCTTAGATATGGTCACCCACTCATCCCTCATTATAAGACTTCATGAAGTAGGCATACAAGGCCCTGCCCTCAAATTGATCTACTCCGTCCTTACAGGAAGAACACATAGAATCAGCCTGCCAACCTACAAACTGGAAGCCAAGACATTAATCTACCAAGTTCCCCAAGGATGGTCTCTTAGCGCAACCCTATTCAACATCTAGAAGACCCCACTGGCAGACCTGATCAGATCACATGGCATGAACATTCTTTCATACAGTGAAGACACTCAATGTATACTCTCTCTGTTGGAGAAGACCCCTACATCAAAAAACTATTTTGCCAGCTGCAAGTTTGCTGTGCCGCCTGAATGGGATCCGTTAGAAATGGCGTCACTAGTTGGCAGCGGTTTGTATTCTTTTTAAGTAGGGACCCTCACTCTAGTCAGGGTAAGAGAGCCACACAGCTAAGATAACCTCTGCTCACCCCCTTTCGCTGGGCACGAGCTGTCAGGCTTATCTCAGAGGCAATGTGTAATGCATTTGTATACACACACACACTGACAGTGAAAACACCACCAAAGTACTCCACACCCGTTTAGAAAAGTAGCCAATATTTATCTGAGTAAAAAAAGAGCAAAACAACAAAAATCCAACATACACAAGCAAAGATAATAATTTTTAAAGACCAAATATAGTATAGCACTTAGAAACACAATAGCTCCACATGGGACTATCACAACTTTTTGATGGAGTTGTTTCCAACAGTCCAACACCACTCATGAGGGAATGCGGGCCAGTCACGTAGTCGCAAGGACCCCAGGTATAGTACCATGGAAAACGATGAGGAAACAGAGACATTGCACTGAGTCGGGGAGGTGAGGCATCGCTGGAACCGATGCGGAGTTGGTTCCTTACTACTAGGCAGGGAAGGTGAGGCATTGGTTCCGTACGGTTGCAGGGGAGGTTATGTGGCATCGGTGGTGAGGCGTTAGTTCCTTATGACAAGGCTGGGTCGATGAATCCACCAGGTCAAGACGCGAGGTGTCAACTTCGAGGTGTCACAATCACACCATGGGGCTATAGGTGGTGTGCAAAATCAGAGCCGGGTGTCAGGAACATCAATGACACAGTGCACTGGACTTCTGCTGTGGCAGGACTTCGGAGGCATTGCGGCAGTGTCGGTCATTGCACTCAGTGCTCCGATGCAGACAGTTGCGCTGGTTCCAAAGTCGCTCTGGAGTCGATGTGCTTGGTTTCTTCTTGGTTGCACCAGAACTCACTCCCAGAGGCCCAGGACCTGGATTAGGTACCACTTGTCAAGTCAGGGTTCTCAGCAAGAGAGCCCAGGTGCTGGCAGATTAAGTCTTTGATGTCCCTGAGACTTATTAACAGGAGGCAAGCTCAGGCCAAGCCCTTGAAGAACCTTTGGAAGAAGGATGTAGAAAGCAAAATCTAGTACTGGACAGAAACAGCAAGCAGCAGGCCAGCAAATTAAGAGGCTGAGTGGCACTCCCTCTTACAGCATCCAGCTCTTCTTCCTGCCAGGATGTCCTCAGTCCAGAAAGATTCTAACTATGTGGTGTCATAGATCCAGTACTTCCACCCATTTTTGCCTTAGAAGTAGTCAAACTTCAAAGAGGAGTTTTTGTAGTGCAAAAGACCCTACCTTTCCCTGCCCTGGCCCGAGACACACTCCACGGGTTGAAGCCTGCTTTGTGCAAGGACAGCCACAGCCCTATTCAGGCGCAAGTGTCAGCTCCTCCCTTCACTCAAGCTCAGGAAGGCCCATCAGGATATGCAGTGCACACCTCAGCTCCATTTGTATGACTGTCTAGAGTGAATTCACAAACAGCCCAACTGTCACCTTGACCTAGACATGTACTCTGCAGACAGGCAGAGGCATAGAATGGTTAAGGAAGAAATTGTCCACTTTCTAAAAGTGGCATTTTCAAACCTACAATTAAAAAACCAACTTCACCAAAAGATGTATTTTTAAATTGTGAGTTCAGAGACCCCAAACACCAGATCTCTATCTGCTCCCAATGGGAAATTACACTTAAAAAGGTATTTCAAGGCAATCCCAATGCTACCCTACGGGGGAGACAGGTCTTGCACTCGTGAAAAATTAATTTAGCAGTATTTCACTATCAGGAAACGTAAAACACACCAGTACATGTCCTACCTTTTAAATACACTGCACCCTACCCCTGGGGCTGCTTTTATGCCTACCTTAGGGGTGACTTACATTTAGCAAAAGGGAAGGTTTGGGCCTGGCAAGTGGGTGCACTTGCCTGATCAAACTGGTAGCTTACAACTGCCCACAGAAACTGAAGTGGAAGGTGTGAGACACGTTTACAGGGCTACTCATCTGGGTGAACAATCATTGCTGCAGGCCCAATGGTAGCATTTGATTTACAGGTCCTGGGCACACGTGGTGCACTCTACTAGGGACCTACTAGTAAATGAAATATGCCAATCATGGATAAACCAATCACCAATACATTCTAGACAGATAGCATACTCACTTTAGCACTGGTTAGCAGTGGTGGAGTGCCCAGAGTCCTAATGACAACAAAAACAATTTAGTAAAAATAGGAGGAAGAAGGCAAAAAGTCTGGGAATAACCCTGCAAAATGGGCCAGGTCCAGCAAGATCCAACTGCCTAAAGCTCAACACGGATCAGACCAAAGTGGTGATCTTCGGAAGGAAGATTTCTGCATAGGACTCCATGTGGTGGCTACCAGACCTCGGTCTCACACTAGTCCCCACCACCTATGATGATGGGGAATCATCCTTGATGACAGATTCAACATGTCAGCCCAGATAAACGCAGAGACCTCCACCTGCTTCCACATCATGAAGATGCTATGGAAAATCTTCAAGTTGTGTAGGAGGCTGGCCTGGTTTGTAGTGGCTGAACTAGGAGACATGCAAAGCTCTTGCAATACCACTGTAGTCACACAGTACTTACACATAAGAAAGACAATATTCAGTGTTACCAAAAATAAAGGTACTTTATTTTAGTGACACAATGCCAAATACGTCTTAGAGGCTATAGTCCCTTAGGAGGTAAGTATTATACACAAAATTTACACTAGTAACCAAAATCAAGTACGTAAACAGTCAGAAAATAGGGCAAATAATGAAAATCACCATAGGTTACAATGGGCATGGGGAAACACAAACCATATACTAAAATAGTGGAACGCGAAAGTCGGTTTCCCACCTAGGCAAGAGTAGTGTGTAGAGGGGAGCTAGGAGTGTAAGAAAACACCAAAGGTAAGTAAAATACCCCACCCCAGAGCCCAGGAAAGCAGGAGTAAAGTACAGCAAGTTTCCTGAGAACACACTAGAAGTCATGATAAAGAATTATGCAAACACCAAGCAAGACTGAAAGACACCAACGATGGATTCCGGGACCTGAAGCCCTGTGGAGAGAGGAGACCAAGTCCAAGAACATCTGAAGAGTCCAGGAAGAACAGGAGCCCCTGCTAACCCGGATGATGTGCAAAAGTGGATTCTACAGTTGGAAGACAAAGTCAGAGATGCACCAAAGAAGACAGCTGCGGGTTCCTGCTTGGTGCAACAGATGTCCCAAGTCAAGTAGAAGAATGCAGGCTGTTTTCATCATTGGATTCCACTAACAAGCCTTGCCTCATACAAAAGATGCATTTAGCTGGATAAGGCGCTACCTGGTCCCAGGAGGGACCTAGGGGTCTCAACTCAGACTGAGGTGACAAAGGGGGCTCTCAGCACTTCAGAGAGCCCTCACAAGACCAGGCAGCACCCACAGGAGTCCCAGGACACAGGGACAAAGGAGTTGCAAATCGCGGTCATTACAGCACTACACAGAGGGATCCCACACCACCAGAGAACAACTCAGGGAGCTGAGCGTCGCAGGATAGAGTGGTGGGGACCTGGGCTACGCTGTGTATGAAGGATTCCTTGAAAAAGTTCAGAGAAGCCCTAGGTGCTGCAAAACACACGGTGCACAGGGGTACTGTCTGGCTTGGGGAGGCAAACTCTTAACTCCACCAAATTTGGACAGCTAGACCTTTGAACAGTCAGGGTCACTTGGGTCCACCACCTGTGTTCCAGGATCCACGCTCGTCATCAGGAGAGGGGACCCAGAGTACCGGTCTTCGCTGCAGTGAGGTGTCTGCTGAAGCAGGGTAGTGACTCGGTCGTCACTCCACTGGAGATTTCTTCAATTCTTCTGCTGCAGGATGAAGACAGGCAGTCCTCAGAGCATGCACAATCTGGAAGCTGTTGCAGTTGCTGGCAGTAGCTGAAGTTACAGAGCTCAAGTAGCCTTCTTGGATACTTTGCTGCAGTTGTAGAGGTCCTGGAGCAATTCCGCGGCTGATCCGATGGTAGAAGGTGAAGCAGAGGTTGCATAGGATTCGTGCTGCAGTCTTACAAAACCGAATCCGAGGAAATACCCAGAGGAGAGACCCTAAATAGCCCTCAGAGGGAGATTGGTCACCTAACCAGGTATGGACCATTCAGATGCTCCCAAAGTTCCCTGACTATCCTGAAAACAAGATGGCAGAAACCAGGAACACTCTGGAGGAGCTCTCGGCACCACCCCCCGGTCACTGAACTGGTGTAGACTGGATTGGGCAAGGAGGGCACCACCTGCCCTTCAAAGTATTTCCAGAGGCTCTTGGAGGATACCCCTCCCATGCCTGTAACAACTATTTCCAAAAGGAGAGGGTGTAACACTCCTCCCCTAAAGGAAATGCTTTCTTCTGCCTTCCTGGGATTGAGCTGCTCAAGGAGGGCAGAAGCCTATCTGTGAGGTGGCAGCAGCTGGTGCTCCAGTGTAAACCTAAGAGAGCTGGTTTGGCAGTACTGGGGTTCCATGATGGAGCCCCCAGGGTGCATGGAATTGCCCCCCAATACAAGAATCAGATTGGGGATACAATTTTCAGTTCCTAGACACCTCACATGGCCATATTCTGGGTTACCGTTGTGAAGCTACACATATGTATTGACCTATATGTAGTGCACACCTATAATGACATCCCTGCACTCACAAAGTCCAGTAAAATGGGCCTGGATGACGTGGGGACACCTCTGCAGGGGGGCCCTCACACACATGTAATATGCAGCTAGCCTTCAGGGTCTGAAGTCTAGCTATATAGGTGACTTATAAGTGACCTGGTGCAGTGAAAATGGCTGTGAAATAGTGCTAACACTACTTCACTCAGGCTGCAATGGCAGTCCTGATGAAGTGTTTGTATGAGATCCTTATGGGTGGCAAAAGAAATGCTGCAGCCCATAAGGATCTCCTGGAACCCAAATGCCCTGGATACCTAGGTACCATATACTAGGGACTTATAAGGGTGGTCCAGTATGCCAATCTGGAGTGAAATATGTAGTCACTAGAATACAGTGATTAATTTGGAAACAGAGAGAGCATAAGCACTGCAGTTCTGATTAACAGGATTCCAGTGACACAGTCAAGCATACTGACAAAACAGTAAAACATACTGACATGTAGGCCACAAACCATAAGCACTGGGGTCCTGACTACCAGGATCCCAGTGACACAGTCAAAACACACTGACAATCAGGCAGAAATTTGGGGTAACATGCCAAGCAAGATGGCTCTTTCCTACACCCCCGCCCCAAAATGAGGGTAAATAAGGCTAACCTTGTCCAGATGAGTCTTCATTGTCTAAGTGGAAATATCTGGAGAGTCCATCTGCACTGGAGTGGTTACTCCCAGGTCTATGTTCCACTGTAAAGTCCATCCCCTGTAGGGAAATGCACCACCTCAACAATTTAGGGTTTTCTCATTTCATCTGTTTTAACCATAAGAGAGGTTTGTGGTCTGTCTGAACTATGAAGTGAGTCCCAAACAAGTATGGTCTCAGCTTCTTCAGGGCCCAGACCACAGCAAACGCCTCCCTCTCTATGGCTGACCAACGCTTTTCTCTAGGGGTCAACCTCCTACTGATAAAAGAAACAGGTTGATCCTGGCCCTTTGAGTTTAGTTGTGATAACACTGCCCCAAGCCCCAATTCAGAAGCATGATTTCTTTAGAGTAATTTGGGCTTTTTAGGACAGGTGCAGTACACATAGCCTGCTTAAGCTCCTCAAAAGCTTTTTGACTGCTGGCTGTCCATAATACCTTCTTGGGCATTTTCTTAGAGGTGAGGTCATAAAGAGGGGCAACAATGGGGCCATAGTTCCTAATGAATCTCCTGTAATACCCAGTGAGACCAAGAAAGGCTCTGACCTTGGTATGAGTAGTAGGGAGAGTTGAGTCTAAAATAGTCTGGATCTTCCCCTGAAGTGGTTCAATCTGTTCCCCACCAACTAGGTGTCCCAGATAAACCACTTTCCCCTAGCCTATCTGGTATTTTGACGCCTTGATAGTGAGGCCTTCCTTTTGCTGGGCCTCCAAAACGTTCCACAGGTGGACCAGGTGGAGTTAAATACAGCAATGACATCCAGCTATGCTGCACTGAATGCTTCCAGACCTTGGAGGACTGTATTCACCAGCCTTTGGAAAGTGGCAGGTGAATGTATCAGACCAAAGGGCATAACTGTAAATTAATAATGCCCTCAAATGGTTGAAAATGCAGTTTTTGGTTTAGCATCCTCTGACAGCTTGATCTGCCAATACTCTGCAGTCAAGTCAAAGGTGCTAAGATATTTGGCAGATGCCAGTGTATCTATCAGCTTCTCTGCCCTGGGTATAGGGTGAGCATATGTTTTAGTAACTGTACTGAGCCCTCTGTAGTCTACATAAAACCTCATGTCCCTTTTTCCATTTTGACTATGAGGTTTGGGGACAAGAACCACTGTACTGGCCCGGGGGCTGTGTGAGTGCTCAATCACTCCTACGCCCAACATTTTCTGAACCTCAGATTTAATACAGTCTATGACATGGTCAGGCTGACTATAAATCTTAATTTTGACAGGCAGACTGTCCCCAGTATCAATAGTATGCTCACACCAAGTAGTCTGACCAAGTGTGAGTGAAAAGAGTTCAGAGAATTACCCTAGGAGGTACTTGCAGTCCTCCTTTTGCTCTGCTGTAAGGTAGTCTGCAAGGACAACCCCCTCCACTGAGCCATCAGCTGCAGTGCTGGAGAAGAGGTCAGGGAGAGGGTCACTCTCTTCTTACTGCCCCTCATCAGTGGCCATGAGTAGAGTCAAGTCTGCCCTATTATAGTAGGGTTTCAGGCGGTTCACATGAAGTACCCTTAGGGGACTTCTTGGAGTACCTAGGTCCATCAGGTAGGTGACCTCACTCTTCTTTTCCACTATGAGACGTGGACCACTCCATTTATCTTGGAGTTCCACAGGCTCCAATACCCACACCTTCTGTCCTGGGTGATAGTCACTCAGAGCAGCCTTCTAGTCATGCCATTGCTTTTGCCTGAAGGTTTTTAGTGGCCTTTTTCATGTACTCAGCCATTCTATATCTTAAGCCAAGCACTTAATCCACAGTGTCTTGTTTAGGGGGCTTCAAGGGTTGTTCCCATCCCTCTTTGACAAGTGCAAGTGTACCCCTAACAGGTTGACCAAAAAGTAGCTCAAAGGGGCTGTAGCTCACTCCCTTCTAGGGTACCTCCCTATAGGCAAAAAAGAGGCATGGCAGGAGGACATCCCATCTCCTTCTGAGTTTTCGAGAGAGTCCCATGATCATGCCTTTGAGAGTTGTGTTAAATCTCTGTGGATGATAGGGCATGGTGAATTTATAGGTTACACCACATTCCTTCCACATTGCTTTTAAATATGCAGACATGAAGTTACTACTCCTGTCTGATACTACCTCTTTAGGGAAGCCCACCCTGGAAAATATTTCCAGGAGGGCCTATGCCACTGCAGGAGCTGTAGTGGTCCTTAAGGGGATAGCTTCTGGATATCTTGTGGAATGGTCCACTACCACTAAGATGAATCTGTTTCCAGAAGCAGTTGGAGGGCCAAGGGGGTCAACAATTTCAACCCCTACGCTTTCAAAGGGCACCCCAACAGTGGGCAGTGGGTTTAAGGGGGCCTT
This sequence comes from Pleurodeles waltl, assembly GCF_031143425.1. Classification (NCBI taxonomy): domain Eukaryota; kingdom Metazoa; phylum Chordata; class Amphibia; order Caudata; family Salamandridae; genus Pleurodeles; species Pleurodeles waltl. The sequence goes on from NC_090436.1 coordinate 23,716,344, forward strand.
TGGGGTGCCACCAATTTTGCCACTGGCTTGGCAAGTGACAAGAGCGACATAACTCTTTTGTGTCTTCTGACATGTGAGGCCAGTGAAAGTAAGGGACCAGTCAGTCCCAAGTCTTACTTTGACCCAGATGTCGAGCTAGGGGAATATCATGTGCAAGAGTTAGGAGGAATTCCCTATACTGCAAGGGAATGACTAGTCTCCTGGTAGCACCAGGTTTTGGGTCCCTTGCTTCAGTATAAAGGAGACTGTTTTCCCCATAAACGCTATGAGTCACTGATATCCCCAGCCTCTTGTTTGGCAGCTTGCTGTCTTAGACCCTCTAGTGTGGGACAGGTCTGCTGTGCCACACTCAGTTCCACCCTGGCAGCCCCCCTGCACCCAAGAGTTCAGCTTTATTGGCCTGAAGCTCCTCTGGTGTAGGCTCTACACAAGGAGTTGACTACTCCTCATCAAAAGGGGGATCTTCTGGAGAGGGAGGAATAGTGGACAAGGGTTTGCCCTTTCTACCCCTAGTTTTTGGGATCACTTGGTCCATTGTTCCAGGGTCCAAGTTTCCCTGTCCTCTTTGCTTCTTGACCTGAGCCCTGGTAAGAGCAAAGATGTGCCCTGGAATGCCCAGCATTGCTGCATGAGCCTCCAACTCCACTTCAGCCCAAGCTGAAGTCTCCAAATCATTGCCCAGTAGACACTCTACAGGTACGTCAGTGGATACCACAACTTTTTTAAGACCAGTAACCCCCGTCCCTCCACCAGTTGAGATTCACAACAGCCATGGGGTGGCTAACAGTGTTGTGATGGATGTCAGTAACTTGGTACTGATGACCAAGTAGTTGTTGCTCAGGGGCTACCAGTTTTTCCATCACCATAGTGACACTGGCACCTGTGTCCCTGTAGGCCTCAACCTGAACACCATTTATTAGTGGTAGTTGCCTGTACTTGTCCATATTAAGGGGACAAGCAACCAAGGTGGCAAGGCTGATGCCACCATCAGAGACCAAAACAGCCTCAGTGGTCTCCCTAACTAGACCAACCCCCACTATATTACCCAAAGTGAGACCAGCTACATCCTTAGATTAGCTATTTGTAGAGTTTTTCCCACCATCACTGCTATTACTAGGGGCACTAGAGGAAGCAGTAGAGGTTGTGGTGGTGGGAGGTTTGGTGTTCCTTTTGGGACAAGTAGGGTCACTTGTCCAATGGCCTTTGTTTTTACACAAGTAACACCATGGCTTTTTCTAATGGTTTGAAGAGGATTTGGGCCCACCACCCCCAGAGGATTTATGTGGGTCTGATGAAGATTCTGACTTTTTATCTTTGTCCCCACCCTTGTCATGTGACTTGTCATACTTCTTCGTGTTGTCTTTGTCACCCCCGTATGAGCTTTTCTGCTCACCCTTGTTCTGACCCATTTGTCTTCCTTCTTTCCCAATTCTTGGGGAGAGGTCAGATCTGAGTCCACAAGATACTGGTGCAACAAATCAGACACATAATTGTTACAAATATGCTCTCTCTGGATTAGATTATATAAACCCTCATAATCAGACACCTTGCTGCCATGTGACCAACCTTCTAAGGCCTTCACTGAATAGTCCACAAAGTCTATCCAATCTTGTGAAGACTCTTTTCTGGTTTCTCTGAACTTAATCATATATTGTTCAGTGGCTAAGCCAAATCCATCCAAGAGTGCTGTCCTCAAAACATTGTAATTATCTGAATCATTTTCTCTGACAGTAAGGAGTCTGTCTCTCCCCTTGCCAGAGAAGGACAACCATAGAATGGCAGCCAACTGCACCTGAGGGACTCTCTGAACTTTACAGGCACTCTCAAGTGCAGCAAACCACTTGTAGATGTAATTCCCCCTCCTTGTAAGGAGGAACAATCTTGTGCAGGTTTCTAGAATCAAATGTATTCTCCCTAAAACCATAGCTTCTGAAAGTGCTGTTGCTGCTGCCACCATGGGGAACTAACCCCAACCCCGGTCTTTCCCTTTCCACAGCTAGGTATTCCCTACCTATGGCCAACTGTTGCAGCCTCAGTCTGGCCTCCTCCAACCTCAGCTTTCTGAGTTCCCTATCTAGGGAGTTGTCCTCAGGGTTGGATGTGTTTGACACTTCTGAGACTGAAGTGACATGGGAGTGAGCAGAGGTTGATCTTTACCTCACTTGTGTAACCCCAGCTACCTGGCCTCTAGGTGTGAAGGGAGCCCTACCTGAGTGTGACCCCTTCCCACTACCAGCTACACTAGGAGGTTTGTTAGTGGAAAGATCTGTGGAAGGACCCTCCCCTGGATCTTCAGGACTCTCTCCTGAATCTACCTGGTTAGAATCTCCCTCCAACTCCTCTTCTACCTGGCGGCCAGACTGTTCTTGGTCATCCTGAAGAAGGAGGTTTAAAAGGAAATCTTTGTTAGGGTTCTTCCCAATCCCTAGGCTTCTCTCCAAGCAAAGCCCCCTCAAACGTTTAAAGTTTAGGTTCTCACAGGTAGCTTTGATAACCCTAGGGGTGGCCTCAGAGGAAGACAGTGATATAAAGGTTAGAGTAAAGTTGAGAAAAAGAAAAGGTCCTACTTTATCTAACTTTTAGAGTTTTAAGAATGCAAGTGAGACTGCTAGCTATACTTATGTATAGCCTTAAGTATAGATTACACTATCTTGTGGAAAGCACCAGTGACAGATTGATAAGGCAATTGCAAGTACTTATCCCACCGATGCCACCAATGTAGGAGGCTGGCCTGGCTTGTAGTAGGTGCCTAAGGTACTTACTTACTTGTACTGAGGTACTTATTAGTGAAATGTAGTCAGTGTCTAGAAGCCAGGCTGTCTAGAGGTAGCTGTAGGCAGAGCAGCTAAGGCTGAACTAGGAGACATGCAAAGCTCTTGCAATACCAATGTAGTCACACAGTACTGACACACAAGAATCTCAATCCCAGGAAGGCAGAACAAAGCATTTCCTTTAGGAAAGGGATGTTACACCCTCTCTCTTTGGAAATAGGTGTTACAGGCATGGGAGGGGTATCCTCCCAGAGCCTCTGGAAATGCTTTGAAGGGCACAGATGGTCCCCTCCCCGCATAATCCAGTATACACTGGTTCAGGGACCCCCAGTCCCTGCTCTGGCATGAAACTGGACAAAGGAAAGGGGAGTGGCCATTCTCCTGTCCATCACCACCCCAGGGGTGGTGCCCAGAGCTCCTGCAGAGTGTTCCTGGGTTCTGTCATCTTGTTTTCAGGATGGTCAGGGAACTCTGGGAGCATATGAGTGGCCAGTCCCAGCAGGTGACGTCAGAGACCCCTCCTGATAGGCCCATACCTGGGGGGTCCAGTATGCCAATCTGGAGTGAAATGTGTAGTCACTAGACTATAGTGACAAATTTGGAAACAGAGAGAGCATACGCACTGGAGTTCTGATTAGCAGGACTCCAGTGACACAGTCAAGCATACTGACAAAACAGTAAAAAATACTGACATGTAGACCACAAACCATAAGTACTGGGTTCCTGACTAGCAGGATCCCAGTGACACAGTCAAAACACACTGACAATCAGGCAGAAATAGGTGCCAAGAAAGATGGTACTTTCCTACAAGCAGCTACCACAAACCAAAAGAAAAACATTAACACAGGCCCTGATTACAAGCAGACTTGACATAGTGCAACACACTGTATGCGGGAATCACCAAACAGCTCCTGAACAGGACCTATACAGTCAAAAATGCTGCAGGAAGATTCGCTTTCTACCTCCCTCGCAGGACCCACATCTTTCCACACCTCAAAGGACTTCACTGACTCAATGAACACAAGGGCACTCCACTCAAACTACTCAAACACCCATATAAAGCATTATACAACATAGGTCCTGCCACACACTTCCAGCATCCCTCCAGACACCTCTGATCTGCCGCAAGCTCCCTAGCACAGGTACCTGGCACATAAAAGAACAGAAGAGGAGGTTACCTCTTCCCTACATCTTCCCGAAAGCCTGAAAGGACCTACCACCACAGACGTCATTTAGGGGTCGCCAGTGGTCATAGCTGTGACCCCTGGCTTGCCCTTTGAGACCTCTGGTACTGCCTTTGCGACCCCTGACACAGGGTTGGAATAATAAGTATAATGAGAAAAAGAATGGAGCACACTAATAGTGATTACCTTCAAATAATAGTTGAAACCCTGGATCCTTTGGTTCTATTTACGCTTCTATAGATGACCATAGTACAATTCAAGTAAATAACAATTTTGTGTAATGGCTCCAAGACTACACTATTTGAGTTTCACATTTAATACAAAAGAAAGTGCTCATATAGCACACATATGTACATATAAATAAAACTAATAATCATAATTACAACAAAAAAGAGCAAGAAAAACATAAATAACACAATACTATTGAGCTACAAACATAAATGGCACAAATTTAACACAACTCATCTAATATGTGAAAATTATTGATCTCCAAAGACTCAAAGTCAGGACACCCAGGTCCAGTTAGTCCGTGGCACGGGTGTGTACTGTCCAATGTATTGACTTGAGGCAATGCAGGTTCTTGGTATCCAATGCGAAACAATTAACTGCAAATTCCGAACCAGATTCAGCCGACACGTGTTTCGTCCCTGAAGGGACTTTCTCAAGGCTGACAAAACAAATTGTAAAAGCCCTTAATGCAACTTAATGTCCCATTCGTATTACAACCATTGTCTGAAAACATGTTACCAGACAAAGCTTTATAAAAGTCACCACAAGCGTGTCGAAATTCTGAAGGTTATAAATATTGTGAACAAAAAGCCACTACACCAAGGTCTCACAAACATCACATAAAATCTGTGTAGCCTGAGTAAGTGTGGAAACCAGCCTACTATGTCTAACCCAGTAGTGTCTCTAATATTAACATTCGAGAGAAATAAATATAGTTTTAGTTATCATACAAATTAACAACACATATATGTTGATTTCATGCAGGTTAGTGATAGTTATATCACCAAAAGGGAGTGAGAATGCATAAGTCTCTGAGTGATTGGAAAGTCAAAATATTCATTAGTGCCGTGTGTGATCGTATTCTAGTTACCACCCCAGTGAGGGGAAGGTATTGTAAAATTCTGTACCTCGTCCTTTTGTGTTTGTTGTGAGCTGTTCAGGCTCTAGTTATCCAGTGGGGTACAGGGGCACTGTACATCTGTAAAATAACAGAGGCAATGTCCCATATCTTATCAAATCACCCACAATGCCTAACTAGGAATGTCCACATGTAAATTCAACCAACCTGTGGTCATTTCATCTCCAATGGAAAGATTCCCAATGAAGTACAATTAGTTGACATGGCAAAAATGACCTGCAGTTTACAGAGGTCGTTCAAAAATCCAGACACTGTTTGATCTGTAACAAATTTGGAAATTAAAAAGGTTTGATAACCTTTATAGCAGCATTGTTAATGCATTGTCATAAAAGAAAAAGATAACATAAAGGGAAAGACCCCACTAGTTCCAAGTATCTGCACAAATTCAAATTAGCCAATATGTCTAATGTTTCATGGACTCATCCATGCTGTGAAACCTCACATAGCTTTGACCGCTATGTGGTCGACTCCTACCTTATTACCAGCAACCCCATCGTAGAAAATCACCTTTCCGTATCCACACCGCGAAACCAACTGCATCTAATTACCCATAAATATAGTCTGTGAACCAAGGGAAAAGGGACATAGAACTAATCCTTCTACAGTAGTTTCCTATTTCGGAACTCCTCCGAAAAGCTGTCTCACCGTGGCATTGACGCTGTCCGCCATCTTTAAATTGTATATTATCCCGATCGGTAATACCGGTTATGAAAAAAGCCCAAAATAACACGGCCTGATTGTCACTACGTAGCGTTCCAAAGGAATCTAGGTCTTTCCGTCCATAACATCGTCTGATATATGCATAGTTATCAAGAAAAGATCTAACGTTGGAATTCGCATCCACGTTCATACATACAAGTTCTGTACGGTTCTGGGCGCCATCTTATAGGAACCCGCAGTGTATTCAGAAATATACTTAGTGCCGAATTTCCAAAAAACAAACAAACCTAATTGCAAAAATGTGATCAATCTAATTTCAAATGGATGACGGATTGTTGAACCACATCCAAATAAGATTGATTTACAAGATCATATGTATTGTTTCGAGCACCATATTGAAATGGTTATCTGCCAGATTAAAAAAGCCAAAACTGGTATATGTGAGCCTACTACTGGATATACATGTCTACACCATACAACACAATGTAAAATCTGCCAAAGTCAATCATGGCGTCACCCTCTCCCTGATTTATTGATTAATGTCCACATTGTCCAAGCCACCACCTGGCTAAAAAATCCGGCAAAAATTACCTTCCCATCACTGAACTTGATATAAAGTGCTGTTAGTACCTGGGGTGGTTATGTTATAGGTGTATTACTTGGTATGAACATGTGTCATGCAAGCCATTGGTGAACCATGCTTCATCATGTGATTGATTTTCTCAGTTTTTGCTCAACTGAAGTAATGACAACATTGAGTACCATTAAAGAGCATTAACATTTCTTAATGACATGACTTTCTGTGGGAGCACGTGGAGTCATAAAAAATAGTGCATTTCATGATTTAAATTCATGCCCAGTTGTATACTTTTCAATCTTAGTATCCATTTTGACTCATTCCTTCTAAGTTCTAACTCACGATTGCCCCCTCTCGGATGTGCTCTTGTCTGGCTGATGCCCATATACTTTAAAATAGGGACCTCCATTGTAGAATGTTCCTTTGTCACATGACGTACTGCTGGAGAAAATGCATCATTATTTCTCAAGGCCCGTACATGTTCCTGGATCCTCTCCTTTAAGGGTCGGATAGTACTCCCTACATAAATCTTGGTACATTCACATATCAAAACATAAACCACATATCTAGTATTGCAGTTGATAAAATCTTGGATCTTATATACTTTACTTTAACACAAGGGCACTCCACTCAAACTACTCAAACACCCATATAAAGCATTATACAACATAGATCCTGCCACACACTTCCAGCATCCCTCCAGACACCTCTGATCTGCCACAAGCTCCCTAGCACAGGTACCTGGCACATAAAAGAACAGAACAGGAGGTTACCTCTTCCCTACATCTTCCCGAAAGCCTGAAAGGATCTACCACCACAGACGTCATTTAGGGGTCGCCAGGGGTCATAGCTGTGACCCGTGGCTTGCCCTTTGAGACCTCTGGTACTGCCTTTGCGACCCCTGACACAGGGTTGGAATAATAAGTGCCAAAAACACAGTCCTGGCACACATTACTAGTGTCAGGCTCCAGCATCCTTTTATGTTCATTATCTATTACAATAATAATGATTAATAACCTATCTTTCATTACTAATTTAATGAAAAGGGTGAAGCAGCAGGATCTGGAATGGAACCTTCACTGCCATTTAGGTAAATAAATTAAAATGATTTTCAGTTTATGTTGTGTGAGTGCGTGTATGTAAGAGAGAATATGAGCGATAGAGCTTGAGTATGTGTGAGCATGTAAGTTAGTACGTGGGATAGTATGTGTGTGTGTGTGAACAAAAAGTGAGTGAGTGAGAAAGTATTAGGTGAGTGACAGGAAGAGTCAGCAAGAGAGTGCAAATGAGTGAGTCGGGTGAGAGTGAGTGCATGTATTGTGATGTCATGAGGGTTAAGGTCAGATGACAGCCAACTCGCCTTGTTTATAGAAGACCACAACATCCTCAACATCTCCCAATCTGGATTCAGGAAAAACCATAGCACCGAAACAACCCTCCTGGCCACAACAGACGACATCCACTCCCCGCTGGTCAAAGGAGAGATGGCGGCACTCATTGTACTAGACCTCACGGCCTGATAAGAAGACTCCACAAAGCCGGAATCAGAGACAAGGCCCTCGACTGGATCCAATCCTTCCTCTCTGACGGAACTCAACGAGTGAGACTCGCCTCCTTCCTCGCAGATTCCACACCCACCACCTGCGGAGTGCCCCAGGGATCCTACCTCAGTCCCATGTTGTTTAACATCTACATGACCCCGCTAGCCACCCTCGTCAGGAGCTACGGAATAAACATCATCTCCTATGCTGACGACACCCAACTCATCCTCTCCCTCTCCAACGAAGCCAGACACAACTTCCTCAAAGGCATGGAAGCAGTCACCAACTGGATGAGAAACAGCTGCCTTAAGCTCAATGCAAACAAGACAAAGTACTCATCATGGGCCCCTAGCGCATGGAACGACTTCTGGTCGCCACCCACCCTTGGAAACCCGCTCACCCTCTCCAGCCAAGCTGCAACCTCGGAATCATCCAGGACTCCGACATCAGCATGAACCATCAAACCAACTCAGTCACCTCCACCTGCTTCCGCACCCTCCACCTCCTACGCAAGTCCTTCAAGTGGATCCCCCTCGAACATAGAAAGACCGTCCCACACACCCTCATCACCAGCAGACTGGACTATGGCAATGCAGTCTACACCAGAATCAACAAAAAAACTCACCTGCAAACTACAAAACATCCAGAAAGCCGCCGCCAGACTGGTCCTCGACCTACTTCGACTCTGCCACATCTCGCAACACCTGCGTACACTGCACTGGCGTCCCATAGAGAAAAGAATCACTTTCAAGATCCTCACCTACGCACACAAAGCCCTCCACAACACCGGACCAGCCCACCTGAACCAGCGACTCCAATTCCACATACCCCACAGGGCCCTACGCTCAGTCCAGCTGTCTCTCGCAGAAGTACCCCGCATCAGGTAAACCAGAACAGGACGACGTTCCTTCTCCTGCCTCGCAGCCACTGCCTGGAACGTCCTTCCTCTCCACATAAGACAAACCACCTCCCTCCTCAGCTTCACGAAGGAACGGAAGCGATGGCTTTTTTAAGAACCACCTCACGGGTAAATGCTACAACCCCCCATTTCTCCCAAGCGCCTTGAGACCCCAACAGGTGAGTAGTTGCGCTCTACAAGCACTGATTGATTGACATCACTTCCTGTGACATCATCAAGATCAAAGGGTGCATGATGTCACTTCTGCTACCCCTGACATTTTGGTGAATCGACACCCAGGCCTGCCAGGGCACAGGAGAGCCTCCTCATCGTTGCAAGAAGCTGAGGACCTGGTTCTTTGAGTAATTCCCTCAGGGAGAGCACAGTCTACCCACCTGCAAAGCGCCTGGGTACACTCAACCAGGCATTATATAACAGATAAATTAAACTTAGGGTGACCAGAATTTGAAAAGAAAAAACCGAAAAAGGTCAGACATAAAGGTAGGACTAAAGCCTTTGGTCTCACTTTTATATCTGGCCTGTCCTGTAAATAAGTTTGCGCGCACACAGGCAGAAACCAATAAATAACTTCAATTATTTAAGACTCTCGATCTGCATGCGAAAGGAGAGCAGGCCTTTCACTTCTAACAGGTGACCTGACCTTTGCCCCAAAAACCAGGACATGTATCTAAAATGAACAAATGCGTCGGGGCGCCGGGACAGTCCTCTGAAAACCGGGACTGTCCCGGAGGTCTGGTTACCCCAATTAAACTCACACACACAGTCAAGTTTCATCCTGGAAATCTGAGTAGGGTGCGGCTCTGGAGGACCTGCCTTGGACACCCCTGGGCTAGAGGTGAGGGGCGAGCTTAGGGTGGCACTGATAGGAAATGGAAGAGGACGCCTGGGAATGTAACAACAATGCATTCTGGGATTTGTAGTCCGGTTTCATGGCGCAACCTCCCTCAACACATCGGAGGCTCTTCGCATAAGCACCTTCGGGGCCACACACCTGCCCACGCGCCTAGATACCCTCTTGGTGATTACTGTGCTATACAGAGCAACACGAACTGACAATTGACCAAGATGAGAAAAAACATCAAGCTGCAATGGTTGTAGAGGGACCCGTTCTGGCAGGAACTGCTTTGTCATCCTAATGACGAACGTAAGCTTTAAATATAACCACGGCAGTGATGCGGTCGGAAAAACAACGTTTAGGGCAAAACGGAATCAAAAACAACTGCTGAGAGTTCAGCCAAACCCAGGGGATAAGCGGAGCTACTCACGGTCCGTGCTTCCGGGATCGCCGCCTCCGAGGCTGTCAAAGGCTGAGCTCCCTCCACTTCCTGGGCAGCCCGGACCGGCCCTCCCTCTGGAGGAGGAGGGGAGGACCTTGTCCTGGGCTGAGAGCCAGGGCCGGGCCGCGGAGCAGGAGGATGCTAGGGGAGGAAGGGCGGGTACTGATCCTAGCCTGAGAGCCAGGGCCGGGCCTCCCTCTGGAGGAGGAGGGGAGGACCTTGTCCTGGGCTGAGAGCCAGGGCCGGGCCGCGCAGCAGGAGGATGCTTGGGGAGGAAGGGCGGGTACTGATCCTAGCCTGAGAGCCAGGGCCGGGCCTCCCTCTGGAGGAGGAGGGGAGGACCTTGTCCTGGGCTGAGAGCCAGGGCCGGGCCGCGGAGCAGGAGGATGCTAGGGGAGGAAGGGCGGGTACTGATCCTAGCCTGAGAGCCAGGGCCGGCCCTCCCTCTGGAGGAGGAGGGGAGGACCTTGTCCTGGGCTGAGAGCCAGGGCCGGGCCGCGGAGAAGGAGGATGCTAGGGGAGGAAGGGCGGGTACTGATCCTAGCCTGAGAGCCAGGGCCGGCCCTCCCTCTGGAGGAGGAGGGGAGGACCTTGTCCTGGGCTGAGAGCCAGGGCCGGGCCGCGGAGCAGGAGGATGCTAGGGGAGGAAGGGCGGGTACTGATCCTAGCCTGAGAGCCAGGGCCGGGCCTCCCTCTGGAGGAGGAGGGGAGGACCTTGTCCTGGGCTGAGAGCCAGGGCCCGGCCGCGGAGCAGGAGGATGCTAGGGGAGGAAGGGCGGGTACTGATCCTAGCCTGAGAGCCAGGGCCGGGCCTCCCTCTGGAGGAGGAGGGGAGGACCTTGTCCTGGGCTGAGAGCCAGGGCCGGGCCGCGGAGCAGGAGGATGCTAGGGGAGGAAGGGCGGGTACTGATCCTAGCCTGAGAGCCAGGGCCGGCCCTCCCTCTGGAGGAGGAGGGGAGGACCTTGTCCTGGGCTGAGAGCCAGGGCCGGGCCGCGGAGCAGGAGGATGCTAGGGGAGGAAGGGCGGGTACTGATCCTAGCCTGAGAGCCAGGGCCGGGCCTCCCTCTGGAGGAGGAGGGGAGGACCTTGTCCTGGGCTGAGAGCCAGGGCCGGGCCGCGGAGCAGGAGGATGCTAGGGGAGGAAGGGCGGGTACTGATCCTAGCCTGAGAGCCAGGGCCGGGCCTCCCTCTGGAGGAGGAGGGGAGGACCTTGTCCTGGGCTGAGAGCCAGGGCCGGGCCGCGGAGCAGGAGGATGCTAGGGGAGGGAGGGCAGGTACTGATCCTAGCCTGAGAGCCGGGCTGGGCCGTGGAGCAGGAGGATGCTAGGCGAGGGAGGGCAGGTACTGATCCTAGCCTGAGAGCCAGGGCCAGGCCGTGGAGGAGGTGGCATGCTAGTGATGGTGAGAGCCAGGGCCGGGCTGTGGAGCAGGGGGATGCTAGGGGAGGGAGGGCAGGTCCTGATCCTAGCCTGAGAGCCAGGGCCGGGCTGTGGAGCAGGAGGATGCAAGGGGAGGGAGGGCAGGTACTGATCCTAGCCTGAGAGCCGAGCTGGGCCGTGGAGCAGGAGGATGCTAGGCGAGGGAGGGCAGGTACTGATCCTAGCCTGATAGCCGGTGCCGGGCCGTGGAGCGGGGGAATGCTAGGGGAGGGAGGGCAGGTACTGATCCTAGCCTGAGAGCCGGGGCCGGGCCATGGAGCAGGGGGGATAGGTCCTCCTCCTGGGCTGAGAGCCAGGGCCGGGCCACGGAGCAGGGGGGATACTATGGGAGGTAGGACAGGTCAGGTCCTGCTCCTGGGCTGAGAGCCGCGCCATGGAGCAGGATGGAGGGAAGCAGGGGCATGGGTTTGGGGGGAGGTGGTGTTAAACCCACATAATAAATGTATTTTGCTATAAATAGTTGGGTACAGGCGCATTCATTCTGGTACGGTGGGGCATCTCTCTGATCTCACCAGGAATGTTTACACGCAAAGACAAAAACGTACACATACTCCCTCTCTTTGTGGTTGGAAAGACTTAAAAATGTTGGTTATTTCACAAAATAATGTTCTTTCTCTCGCTTTCTGTCCCACCAATCCGCATTCCGCTGCCCTCTCGAGCGTTTTGCTTATATGTTAACATGTGCCAGGCTGCATGTTGGGAATCCTGAAGCACCCCCCTCACACATCAAGCTACGCCCCTGGAGGGCAGGTCTTCCTCCTGGGCCGAGAGCTATGAGATCACAGCCTCTGGGCGCACTGTGACACTGTCACTATCCAGTCCCCGAGGAGTGAGTATGGTGTGCGTTGGGACACCAGACCAGGCGCACCGACCTCTGAACCCACACGGGGCACTGTTTTATTTGCTTTCTGAACCATCCTTGCTGTGATCAGGGACCGCTGACATAAGATGAGTCAATGGTTCCAAGATGCTGGCTCATGGTTTTTCGTTTAGTAACATGATGCATTCTGGGAGTTGTAGTCCTCTTTTCATTCTGCTGTTCTAATTAAACTAAGACGCCCACAAGCAATCACTTATTAAAGGAACCAACAGACTGGAGCAGTGCTCTTAGTGAGTTGGGCCCATATTTAAGAAAAAGTGGCACGTCAGCTATGATGCATCACTTTTCTTGCCTCCCCCCCGCCTACCGGCACCTAATGACACCATGGTTGTGCCATATTGATAATATGGCACACTACTGCGGTTGTAAAAAAGTTTCGCGCTATTGTAGCGCTTTGCTACAATAGCATGAAAAATGGACGCTAGTGCAGCAAAGTGCAAGGAGATCCATAGATTACTGTGGGGGCGTCATTTTAACGCATGCTCTGAGCAGGCATTAAAAACAACACCAAAAATGGCGCAAATAAATCTTTTAAATTTCACTGCATCATTTTTGCGGGCCTCCTAGCGCTGGAACACTCCCCCTTGCATACATTATGCCTGGCGCAGTCATAATATGGCGCAAGGGGCTACAAATTGGCACAATGCATGCACTGCATCACTCTGTAAATATGGCGCAGCAGAAAAGTCACGGAAGCGCCACCATAACGTCAAAAAATGATGCTATGACGGCGCTAAGGTGGTGCTAGTTGCTCTTATATAAGCCCCTTGGAGTGATCTTCGTGACGTTAACTGACAAACTTCAGGGAGTGGCTGTAAATGGATTAACAAGGCCCGAGGTGGCTCTAGAATTACGCTGCCTCAGTATTCCGTGCTCGCACATTTAAATGCAGCAGCCGCGCGCTTCAAGGCAGAGCACGCTTTTATTTACAAACTAAGCACTGGTTCTGGTTAGTGGGGTGTGTTCATGCAGGCTCCGGGGAGCATGTATGCTTGCAAGCAGAAAGCCTGCAGAGGTGAACAGCTGTGAAGTATTTCAAGTGCTGCACTGAGAGCTGCACCAGGGACAAGGGGGCCCTAATGCCCTTGCACTATGGGGGCATCAACATTTTGGAGCTGCTAGCAATCGCTCTCTGCAGGGAACGAGTCACACCCAGTGGTATCACACAAAATGATGGACCCCCACCTGCAGAATGTTGTGAGGGCAGGGCTTTAAGTGGGATGAAAAAGCTGGAGGGTCTCTCTAAGGGGCGTGGCCGATGTAATTAAGGGTGTGGCTTAAAAACAAGGAAACTACGAATCTGTGCTTAGCATAGTGTGCCCCACGACTGGTATTGTGTTGCTTCCTACTATCATTGCATCCAGATAAATAATACAACAAGTAACATTACACCTACAACAAGGCAGGACTATTGGCTTTGTCAATGGTTGTCAGTTGCATTAGGTAAATAAGCAACAGCAATTAATTTGTTGTATAAACGACTGAAAATGCTTCAGTCCTGAAATGATGAGACTGTGAAAGAACTATAACTAGTCTCTTTGAGGTTACGTCACAGAGTTGTGTTTTTTTTTTCGCCTTGATGTTGAGGGAAAAAATGGAGAGCCCGACAGTGACCCGTCTCAGCACCTGCTTTTTAGTTCAGCACAGGCAGAACCTGGCCCACTTAAAGCCCTATGTGAGGGGCGCATGAGTCCCCCAGACCTCAAAGATATTCATTGACCCTGGCCTGAATGGGGGCCCTTGGAAGGATTGGGAGTTCTTGGAGGGGTGGGGTGCTCAGAAGGCTTGGGGGTCCTTTGAGTGGTGGGGTCTCCCTGCGCCGCAGGGACTTGTGGTACACTCTTGACCAGGCCATGCCCACTGACTAGCCGAGCCTAGTGCTCTGACAGTGGAAGGGAGTACACCAGTGAAGTCGTACATTTTTGGCTTCACTGAGTGAAAACAGCGAGTAAGGGGCAGGACATAGCAGAAAAGAGTAAAATGGTCCTGCTGTCTACACAGTACCGGGCCTTCACTAAACCCACGTCACCCATTTACAAAGACACTGAAAGGAAAGTGGTGTGCAATTGTAGGGCTCAGTGTGTTTGTAAGAAACTGGGTTGTTGTAAGAAGCAGGCTGAGGGTGTTGCAAGACCCACTCAGGCAAGAAGCACAGTTCTTGTCAGGGTGAACCACAAAAGTCACTATATGAACCTGTGCTTAGCCCTCTGGTAGCTTGGTGCAAACCAGTAAGGCTTAACTTACAGTCAATATGTAAAGTACTTATGCAGCACTCAAACAGTAATAAAGCATAAACACAACACAAGAAAAATCCCAAACCAATTTACAAAAATAGAACAATATTTAATAAATAGAATGACACCAGAATGACAAAAAAACAATCAGTACAACAGATTTTGATTTTTAAAGTTTTAGGTAAAAATAGCACCAAATTGCTCTCTTGCAAAGAGATTGCACAGCTCTTCCTTAGTTTTAATTCAGTATCCTTCACCCAGACACCCAGTACCTTACTGAAATACTCAACAAAATCCACCCAGGACTGGCGGGGCAGCTTCTGGCAGTCTCTGCAGTTCAACCTCTACTTCTCAGGGGTGAGACCATATTCTCTGACAAGGGCTGCCTTCACCGGGTAGTATTTCACAGTGCCACCCTTCTCCAGAGCCAACGAAGAATGCGTCCCTACTGTGGGTATCTGCCTCCAAAGATTGGCTCCCCAATCCTCCTCAGGGACCCCATGCATCTCTAGGGCCACCTCACAGGCCTCAAACCACTTGTTTATGCTGTCCCCCACCATGAAGCTGGGTACTAGGTCTTTAGCTACGCGGGCTTTCCTTTCTCCATTAGACACCAGGAGGTCACTGCATCCATTGTCGCCGGACTCTGTGTGCTGTTTGGCTTTTAGGTCCAGCTCTTTCAGATTCACTTCATGAGCCATTAAGATTTTTTTGTCTTTCAAGGTTCTCTCATCATTCTGTTCCTCTGCCAGCCTCTCTTCCAGGGCCAGTCTCCTTTCTTCCAAGGCCTTCTTTACAGCAGATTAAGTGAAGAATTAGTTACATTTGGAGAAAAAATGGCATAGTAGTCAATTAAGGAGAATTTAAACGAGCATTTGTAATGCAATGGGTCTCACATATTTCAAACAAGTTAATTGTTATCTTTTGACAACAGCGCATAAGCAAACCCAAGACCATTACAACCATAATGAGCAAAACCATAAAAACATAAGTGGAAAATGAAAAAGATGACTTAATAAAATAAAGTTAGCTTTAAAAATAAAACTTTGCAATTTTGTTTGTCCTACTGGGCACGTGTTTGCCAGTCACAAGCTTTCTGTTTGCGGGGCACTGGAAGTTAGAACAAAATAGTACCTCGATCACATTGGGGGCAGCGGACAGGCACTAATTAAGTTTAAATCAATTAGTGCTTGACCCCTACTCCATACAGAGGAATGGAAATGATGCCAGACATGACTTGATGAATTACGAGGCTGTAAAGAAGAGTGCCACGCAAACCTACAAATGGTGAGCAACAGGCGGGCTCCAAGCCCTTTACTGAACACAACAGCGCCTTGCATGCGAGAAGCATGCAATCACAGGCTCGACTCTAAAAATGAATCTTTTGTAAGATTATTTGGATGGGCGTTTTAATTTTACACAAAATGTGGTACTGCACAAACACAAGTGGATCCCACCCCTGAACACCAATGTATGAAATAGAGTTATTGGTTGAAGAGGTTTAAGCTCCACTCAGGCAACTACCCCAGTCCTTGTCAGGATGAACCACAAAAGTCACTAAATTAACCTGTACTTAATCTTCTGGTAGCTTGGCGCAACGCTTACCTTAGAGGCAATGTGTAGCGTATTTATACTTCATACCTGCAGTAATCAAGTGAAAACACAAACAAGAAAAATCTCAAACCAACTTAGGAAAACAGAGCAATTTTTAATAAATAAAATGATATTCAAACAACAAAAATCCAATTAGTAAAACAGTAGATTTTGAATTTTAAATGTGTGCGTAAAAATAGCGCCAAGAGGCAAAAAATGCTAACTGTGGGTATTTGGTTGTGCTGAACCAGGGCAAGTTAGCACTGGGGATAAAAGTGGCAAAATATTGTGTGTACAAGACATTAGTTCAAACCGGTGGCACTTACCTACTAGGATGGAGGGGGGGCACCAATGATGAAGCGTGCCACAAAAATGTGGGTGAGATGTCCTTTTGTTGTCTCTGTACATCGGGGGCCCAATAATGGTGTTCTACTAACTGTTGCACGTTTTACGAGACACCAGTCACTAGACAACCAGTTAAGCTGCTATTAACCACAGGAGATCCGACTCTTATGACAACTCAGAGAAAGTTTTATCATGAGGGAAATCTAAAGGAGCATCCAACTCAGGAGTGATTGCCTGGCTTCAGGTGGGCTGTGCTCCTCCGGGTCTCAGACCTTTCAATAATTAAAAACTGAATTTGACACTGGTGCCTATGGCGCCCGACACTCATTTATTTTAAAGCTTTATTTATTGGTTAACAAAATAGAATATGACAGACAGTTGCCCTCTCCAGGGAGGAGGACGGGTGTGAGTACAAAGCAGCGGTGCATTTTACATCCTTGGTAGACAACAGACCATGCAACGGGACCATTGAAGTCACATCACATTGGTAAAGTGCGGTAAGTGGCCATGGAGCTGTAGAGCCCAGGAGTGGGCTGCAGCAGGGAAGCCTTGCAGGTAGGGCTCGTGGAGGCGTGTACGATTGCTTCTAGGACGGTGGAACAGGTCAGGATTCTTGGCTTGTGTTCTCTGCTGTCAACAGATAATTAAGCAGAGGTTGCCAGATGTTTTCAGCCGAGGTGCTGGAGGTTGTAAAGGTACATACAGTTCGCTAGTGGTATCAAAACACCAGCCTATCGAGTCAGGCTTTGGTAGTTGGTGAGTGTAGGCCCTACATTCATATTCTTAAGTTTACAGGCGAAAACCCGGCTCTCTCTCCGATAATGACTGTAAAATCCTGTAGGTTAATTCACATCAGTGATGCAACCCCTTGTTATATTTCATATGTTTCACTTCATCTTACTTTGACTAAGAGATTTTGCTTTTTCCAGATGTTGGGATTCTGCAGCTTTTCATGCAACATATGGTTCTTGTATAGCGCATCCTTTCACCCGAGGCGCCTCTGGGTGTCCGGGTGAGTTCCGGATGTGGGTGGGTATTCCTGTTAGGGCAGGACTGAGGGCCCTGGGGCGAAGGCTATAGGCAGTGCGGGTTTCTCACAGTGCCTTTCAGTGGCTCATAGAGGCGTTCAGACTGCAGGCACATCCATGGCCTCCGGAACAGCGCGCTCACCGATGGTCATGCATGTTGAAATTGGAATTGTGGAAAAGAGTGTGAAGGAGGTAAGCAGCTGTCAAACTATGGACACCACCAAAAGAAAAACGAACATGTCGTGCTGATAGGCGAGTGGCCCCAGAAATTAGTAATGTTTAATTCACAGTCTCATATTTTCAGAATTAAAGGAATTTCAATTCAAATTATTAAAAAAAAAAAAAGTTTTATTTTTGTCACTTATTTAATACTGGTAACATTTGTGTTGTTCTGTGCTATATATAGATATACCTGGATGCAATAACAGAAAATTCAGTGATGGACCCAAATATTAGTCAGGTGGCACACAGTGTGAGGCACGGGCGTTTAGTTTACATGTTTCACGAAACAACCTTGCTAACATAGGCCGTGCCTCCTGCAAAGGATTCCTTGTTACCCTTCTTTGGCCATGAACCTTTAAAAGACCCACCCATCTTTTCCATCTAACTCAATATGTCATGATTGCAGGACCTGGGCCCGTATTACACACAGGGTGCACTCTCCTTGTTTGCGCCTCAGTGCACCGTAAAGCAGGTGCACCAGGTCCCAAAATGGAAAGTGGGCCCTCTCAGGAAGAACGTGTTGCCCTTGGGACAGCCGCAAACACGCGCTGGCCCCACGGCTGCGCATTCAGGAGAAAATACGGAGCAGCTGGGACCCCCTTTCATCCCTTTAGAGGACACCATTTAGAAGGTGCACTGAAAGTGGGCCCCCTTTTTTGGGGTGCACTTTCAAAGCGCCTTCTAAAGACATATTTGCCTCTGCGCCACATCAATAATACGGCGTGGGAGCAGAGGCAAAGGGAGTCTGTCATTTGCAGGGGCCCCGTCCCCATGCAAATGGAGGAACACCCTCTAATGATAGCACTGGTGCTATATGTGTTCAAGCGTTTATTGCCACGGGGCACACAAAGTGGGTGCAAATGCCTGTTGCACCCCGGGGCACTTCTGTGATATGGCCCCTGGCGTTCCGTAACATGTCTGCGGTCTGTGTTTGCCTTACCCCACCCAGTACAATAGACATGTGGGTGCTGTTGCATGCATACTTTTCAACTATCACAACTGATGACGTATAGTGCTCGATCTTGGTTTGTAACGTGGTGCAAATCGCCTTATTTTGCTGACATTGCCCACTTGCGGCCCTCTACCTTGCCTGTTGCTGTTCCACAGGCTGTGACTCGTGCCATCTTTCCTCTTTCTCTGTTTGCCTCTGTGTGGAGAAGTCAGTTGTAGTTCTTAAATCAGCACTTTAAGGGGCAGAGTTAAGAAAGTGCCCTTGCACCCAGTGCAGCACCCCTTAGTGCCCCCCTAAAGCCACCATTCATGCGACGTATTTAACATATGGCGCACCAGTCAACATTTTTGATGCTAGTTTGGCGCTTTGCAGGATTAGCGTAAAACAATTTGATGATAATCCTGCGAGGCACCCAGAGGTCCATTGAAAACAATGTGGGCCTCATTTTAACGTCTGCTCTGAGCAGGAGTTAAAAATGCCGATAAAAAATGAAGCGAAGAAATCTTTTCGATTTCGTTGCACCATTTTTTTGGATCCCCTAACGGGGGGAACGCCCCCTTTGCATACATTATACCTGATGCAGGTGCAAAGGATTACAAAGTGGCACAATGCATGCATTGCACCACTTTGTAAATTTAGTGCTACGAGTTTTGGCCTCCTTGGGCCACACTAGCATAAAAAAAATGATCCTAATGTGGTGCAAGGAGGCGCTAGGGGCTGTTAAATCTGGCCCTAAGTGTTTTCGTGCTTCTGTGTGATCTGTTGAGGTACTGATGTGGCTGTCTAGTGCTCTCGCCAGGTCGGACCCCCTCTCTGCACCCTCCCAACATCTGGGACTGTGTTTGTATGTTATTGGTTAAAGGTAAAGCGCAGCACGTACTGTAGGTTCAGATGGCAGTGTGTAGACTGGGCCACTGAGCAACACATGCCAGCAGGAGGGAGTACCAGGACAGTGGTGACAAGTGTCAGGACCATCTCTGAAGTTCTCTTGAATGGCAGTGCCATTTCTAAGGATTCTCCCAGTCAATAAGCTTAAAATACTTTATTCTGACAATAAACCCTGGTACAGTATAGCACAGTACTTAAGTCACTTGGAGAGGCCCTCAAAATCTGGATGGACCCTTCTTCAAAAACCCCACCAACTTCCTTCTGACAAAATTACCAACTTACAAAACTACAGTGCTGTATATTTCTTGTAAATAGTTTGCTATTTTCTTTTTTACTGCCTCTGTGGACCAATCAACTTTCTTACACTTACACACCCAACCCTGATACCTCCGGAAAATAATATCTATCCTCTCATTAGCTCAAATGGACTGCAACCTGCAGTAACACATGGAGAATTCCTATCTTCTCATAAAATACAAAATAATTCTTTCCTCCAATCAAGTGTTTTATTAATGGCTAGCTGTGTTGATCCTTTAACCACATGATTAAAGCGTTCCACACTAGCATTTCCAGCAGAGTGATAAACAGAAGTGGTCATATGCACGATGCTATTCCTTTTCAAGCGAACCTTGAAAACATCTGATATAAAATGTGGCCCAATGTCACTTCTATACACTTCTGTGAACCCTCCTTTAAAAGTAATTTATCCACAGATGCCACGTTTCCCTCCTATCTCCACCTCTGGCCACTTGGAAAAATAATCCATGATGACTATAAGATATCTTTGTTCACCTTCTGCCAAAAGAGGACCCATAATGTCTATACCAGTTCTTTCCCATGGCATCTGAGGACTGCTCATGGTGGTCTAAAACTAATCTGCATCTTGGCTGAATTGTCACACACAACACATTCCTTTACTTTCTTCTCAGTAGCTAAATCCAGTCCTGGCCACCAGTACAAATGTTATCATCCTATCCTTAGTCGGAATCATCCCAAGATGACCTTCATGGCAAATTTCTAATAACTTCTGCATAGCACCAAGTGGTGGCACAACTTTACCAATTCTCATAACGTTCCCTTCTTCAACAGAGAACTCGTTCCTCATTTCCCCAAAAATCTTTTCAAGTGATCTCGTCTGTCCACCTCTCTGTTATCATTCTCCTATCTTGTACAACTCTGTTCTCCTCAAAAACATTATCCCAACCATCATGTGAAATACCAACAATATCATCGCCATTGTTCGCCTCGCAGCATTTTTCTACATCACCAACTGATGGTGTACTTTTCATGAGTAGTGGTAATCGGCTTAAAAATCTGCCATCTTATTCTTTAGACCTGGAGTGTATGAGACTTTCTAATGGCAGGCTAACAATCTAATAGACATTCTGGCTAAACATGGAGGTGCATTGTACAATCCTTTAGTTGTTAATATCTTAGCTTATGGTCACTGTGTACTATTACATCAGTGTCCCAAATATACTGCCTGAAATGTTCTAATCCCCATACATAAGTTAACGCTTCTTGTAGGAAAATGACCCTTGTTGCAGTTACCCACCCACGTTTTGCCTGATAATGATGCTAACTTGACTGAGAGTGTGCTGGGACCCCGCTAACCCAAGCCCTAGCACCAGTGTTCTTTCCCTAAAACTGTACCTTTGTTTCCACATTGGCACACCCTGGCACACAGTTAAGTCCATTGTAAAAGGTACCCCTGGTACTAAGGGCCATGGCCAGGGAAGGTCCCTTAGGGCTGCAGCATGTATTATGCCAATCTCAGGAACCCTTCACTCAGTACATGCACACTGCTTTGCAGCTTGTGTGTGCTAGTGGGGAGAAAAGAAACATATCGACATACCACTCCCCTCAGAATGCCATGCCCACAAACCACTGCCTGTGACATAGGTAATTCACGCCTATAGCAGGCCTTATAGCCCTAAGGCAGGGTGCACTATACCACAGATGAGGGCATAGCTGCATGAGCACTACGCCCCTACAGTGTCTAAGTCAATTCTTAGACATTGTAAGTGCAGGGTAGCCATACTGAGTATATGGTCTGGTAGTCTGTCATTACGAACTCCACAGCACCATAATGGCTTCACTGAATACAGGGAAGTTTGGTATCCAGTGTGGGATTAATTGATAAATGCACATAGAGGGCATCTTGGAGATGCCCCCTATATGTTAGACTAACTGCTAGTGCAAGGCTGACCGGTCTGTCCCAGCCTGCCACTTCCAGACAAGTTTCTGACCACATGGGGTGAGTGCCTTTGTGCACTCTGTGGTCAGAAACAAGCCTGTCCTGGGTGGAGGTGCTTCACACTTCTCCCCCTGCAGGAACTGTAACACCTGGTGGTGAGCCTCAAAGGCTCAAGCCTGATGTTACAATGTCCCAGGGCACTCCAGCAAGTGTAGATGCCCGCCCTCCAGATGAGCCCCATCTTTTGGCGGCAAGTCTGGAGGAATAATGAGAAAAATAAGGAGGAGTGACCCCCCTCAGCCAGGTCCACCCCTAAGGTGACCAGAGCTGAAGTGACCCCCTCTTTGAGAAATCCTCCATCTTGCTTTGGAGGATTGGGACCAATAGGGATGTGCTCCACTTCCCAGAGGGAGTGGGCACAAAGAGGGTGTAGCCACGCTCAGGGACAGTAGCCATTAACTACTGCCCTCTAACCCTAACACACCCCTAAATTTAGTATTTAGGGGTAACCCCGAACCCAGCTCTTCAGATTCCTGATGACCTCACAAGAAGAAGGAGTGCTGAGTTGAAAACCCAGCAGAAAAGAAAAGGAGACTACAACTGACTTATCCCCAGCCCTACCGGCCTGTCTCCTGGTTTAAAGGCCCTGCAACCGAAAAGCGACACGTTCTACAGGACCAGCGACCCCTGAAAAACCTCCAGGAGACTGCCTGCATCACCGAGGACCAAAAACTCCCGTGGGCAGCGGCTCTGCCCAACCAGAAGAAAAGACATTCATCTTTAAAGGGACTCCCACCTCACTCTAGAAGCAGGCGGCCCTCATCCTCGCCCAGTCGGTAGGTTGCCCGAGAGGCCCCCCTGTGCCCTGTCTGCAGCACCTATGTGAACCCCGGGTCCCTCCTTAGAGTTCTATTGAGAATCCAACGCCCTGTTTGCACACTGCACCCGGCTGCCCCTGTGCCACTGAGGGTGTGGTTTTTGTGCCTACTTGGGGCCCCTCCAGTACTCCTCCAAACCCCCCTGGTCTGCCCTCCGACTACAAGGGTACTTCCCTGCAAGCAGATTGGAACCGGAGAACCCCTTGTCTCCATAGGTGCCCACGTTAATTTGGCTCCTGTTTGACCTCTGCACCTGACCGGCCCTGTGTTGCTGGTGCTGGGTGCTTGGGGTTGCCCTGAACCACCAACGGTGGGCTAACAATACCCCAAAAATTGAACCCGTAAGTGTGGTACTTACCTCTGAAACTGTACTGTACTTATCTCTCCCAGGAACTGTTGAAAATTGCACTGTGTCCACTTTTAAAATAACTTTTTGGCATTTTAATGAAAACTGTGTACAATATTGACTCTATTCATAATCTCAACTATTACTTTGCAAAGTACCTTTCATTTAATGTACTTACCTGCTAAATGAATCTTGTGGTTCTAAAAATAAATTAACAAAATAATATTTTTCTATATAAAAATCTATTGGCCTGGAGTTAAGTCATTGAGTGTGTGTTTTCACTTATGTGTGTATAACAAATGCTTAACACTACCCTCTGATAAGCCTAACTGCTCGACCACACTACCTCAAATAGGGCATTAGTATTATCTATTATTGCCTCTGTCAAGCCTCTTGGGGAACCCCTGGACTCTGTGCACAATATGGCCCTCCTTACCACCCTGGTGGTCTGTGATAAAGTGGCGGTAATACCGCCAACAGGCTGGCGGTAATTACTGCCAAATTATGACCATGGTGGTGTTATCTCCAATAGACAGCCAATGTACCACACCGACTGCCTGGGTGGAAACAACAGTCACCACAGCGGTAGCCACCTACAGCAAGGCAGAAGACAAAGTTCCACCCACCATTTCATGCTACCACAATTCGCCACCTTTTCCGGGGCGGTACCAACGTGGAAACACTGCACAGAACTGAAAGGACTTACCCTTGGAGACACAGGGAAGAACCACGCCGCCATGGAACCCAAACTGCAAGTCTTCCCGATGATATTCTACGTTATGCTCCACCTGGAACACCAACGCCGGCAAAGACGACGACGGTGAGTACAGCCGCCTAGCACACAAGGACGGGGGAGGAGAAAGAGTGACACACACACACGCACCACACACACCCGACATGCACACAACCAGCTGCATTACAAAAACAATCTGACCACGAAAATCTGCTGAATAATGCAAGGACAACAGGAACAGACGAAAATGATTGTAATCAGTCCAAAAATAAAATGATAATTTCGATTTGGCCATGATACAGATCTGTACACATATATACAAAGGGACACTGCCCAGTTCATAGCACAAAGGGCCCACATAGCCACAGGGCACAGTCCAAGGCCCTACTCGAAACCTGCACCAATCCAGATAGAACACTGCAGGGGCATCAGTTGTCAAATAGGCAGGCACATCAAGGGGAGAAGGGGCACCTCAGCCAGATGCGGAAATAAGCCCACTGGTTCTGAAGGGGACAACATGCCCTGTGCTCCTTGTCCTGGGGAGTGCAAGGCCACAGTCTCTCGAGGGGGTGTCTTCCCCACTGGTTCTGGAGGGGGCAACATTCCCTGTGCTCTGTCCTGGGGAGTGCAAGGCCACAGTCACTCGAAGGGGTGTCTTCCCCACTGGTTCTGGTGGGGACAACTTGCCCATTGCTCTTGGTCTTGGGGAGTGCATGGCCACAGTCTCTGGAGTGGGTGTCTTCCCCACTGGTTCTGGAGGGGGCAACATGCCCTGTCCTCTTTGTCCTGGGGTGTGCAAGGCCACAGTCTCTCGAGTGGGTGTCTTCCCCACTGGTTCTGGAGGGAGATACATACCCATTGCTCTTGGTCCCGGGGAGTGCAAGGCCACAGTCTCTGGAGTGGGTGTCTTCCCCACTGGTTCTGGAGGGGGCAACTTGCCCTGTGGTCTTTGTCCTGGGGAGTGCAAGGCCACAGTCTCTTGAGTGGGTGTCTTCCCCACTGGTTCTGGAGGGGGCAACATGTCCTGTGCTCTTGGTCCTGAGAAGTGCAAGGCCACAGTCTCTCAAGTGGGTGTCTTTCCCACTGGTTCTGGTGGGGGAATGCCACACAGCAGCCCATGGAGGCTGGACTATATGGCGTCCGCCAGCGGCGACGGTTGCACTGCAGTGGTGGTTGTGAGAGGCTCCTGCTCAGCCTTTGCACCATCCGATGGCTGCACTGCGGTGGTGGTTGTCGGAGGCTCCTGCTCAGCCCCTGCACCATCGGATGGCTGCACTGTGGTGGTGGTTGTGGGAAGCTCCTGCTCAGCCCCTGCATTCTCTGATGGCTGCACTGTGGTGGTGGTTGTGGGAGGCTCCTGCACCCTCTGATAGCTGCACAACACCGCTGGCGGTGGGGGCCCTGGGACAGCTGGTGGTGGTGGCGGTGTTTGCTGGCAGCTTCTGCTGGCGTAGAGTGCCTCCTCTCCTCCTGTTCATGGGTTGGGTCCCTTACCCTTCCTGGCACTGGTGGATGGGCTCTTCCCCCCCTCTGCCTGCTTGTGCAGGCTCCTTCCCCTTCTTAGCAGCTGGAGCAGGCTCCTTCCCCTTCTTAGCAGCTGCTGCATGCTCCTTCACCTTCAGTACTGTTGTCTTGGAATCCTTTCCACCATGAGTAGGTGGTGCAACCACTGGGCCCGAGGACTGTTTGGCTGAGGTGCTTGGCTGGGTCCTTGCTACCCTGGCCATACGTGCAGGACGGGGGGGGAGGGGTAGGGAAGAGGTCAGTCGTGGAAAAGAAAAGCTTTTTAGGGACGTTGGGGTGGGAAGAGGGAGGGGTAATGGGAGTGGATGATGAGGGAGTGGTTGTTGCAGGTGTTTGTCTGCTGGACTTTGGTACAGGTGCACGGGCTGTATGCTGTTGTGAGGTGGATGGCTGTTGGGTTTGTGAGTGCTTGCGTTTGTGTACTTTAGGAAGGGGGGACAGACGCGGTGGGAGAGGACACAGGAGACGGGTGTATGGATGTTGTGGAGGTGTCTGCCAGTGAGGTGTGTGTTCTGCTTGGTATGGTGATGATGCTGGTAGTGGATATTAATGTAGTGCATGCAGGTGTGAGTGTAGACGCAACTGGGTGGGAGGTGGAGGAGGAGGGGGAGACAGTGGAGATAGTGGATGTTGTCGTGTCTGCAACTGAATGGTGTTTGTGTGAGTGCCTGTGGGATGAAGTGTGGTGCTTGTGTTTGCCTGTGACACTCTTGTGTGTTGTCCTGTGTGCATGCTTGTCTGCCTGTGTGCTTGGGATGGGTTGGCATTGAGGAGTATGAGACTGGGAAGTGGAAGCTGCTGGGGGGACGGTGAAACAGGGACAATGACTGCCATCAGAGAGAAGGCCATGGACTGAATCGATCTCTGTTGGGCCGCCAATCCACTGTGAATGCCCTCCAGGAATGCATTAGATTGCTGCATCTGGGCTGCCAGCCCCTGGATGGCATTCACAATGGTTGTTTGCTCTACAGAGATGGATGTCAGGAGGTCAATAGCCTCCTCACGCAGGGCAACAGGGCTAACTGGGGCAGGGCTTGAAGTGCCTGGGGCGAAGGAGATGCCCACCCTCCTGGGTGAGCGGGCACGGGCAAATAGCTGAGGGACTACTGGGCGGGCGGTGCTGGTACAGGGGTGGCAGGTGTACCTGCAGCTGGGGTAGTCACAGAGGTGTCCGCCACCACCAGGGAGCTCCCATCAGAGGAGGTATCAGAGTCTGTATTGTCCTCTCCATTCTCTGCCATGTTGCTCCCCTCGTCCTCCATCCCACTGCTGCCCTCGGCTTCGGTGAACTCTGCCTCCAGGGTCCTGTGGGATGCAGCTCCCTCTGTTGCCGGTGCCTTGCTCCTCTGCCAGATGATGCTAATCTACATAAGGACAGGATGACAAAACAAGAAAGGGGGGGGGAGAGACAAAGGATTCACTGGGTCAATGACTGCACCAACACCACAGTTGGCGTACACAGTACCCTCACACACAGGGAACAGGCCTAAGCACTATGCATTGCACTACCAGTGAAATGGCTGGTCACTAAAGAATGAGGAAGGGCACACATCGCCATCTGCAGCACACCTGGGACCCACGCAGCCCTGCCTAGGAGTGAATTCTAACAAGCTAGGTAAGCAGTATTTCCCATTCAGACCTTTAGCCACCAGAGGACCTACACTGCCTTGTCAGGCCTGGCCTAGGGCACCCAAGGACACACAACCACCACCCGAATACCACCCCACCAGTCGTAAACTGTAATGATAGCCACTGTACTCACTCTCTTGTGGCTGCTGTGATGCCCTCAAGGGCCCATCCAGCTCAGGGTAGGCCACTGCCAGTATGCAGGCCATCAGGGGGGTCAGGGTCCGACGGGCACCACTTCCTCATTGGGAGGCCATCTCCAGCTGGGCCTCCGCAGTCTTCCGTACCCAGTGTCTTAGGTCCTCCCACCGTTTCCGACAGTGGGTGCTCCACCTGACATAGACCCCCAGGGTCCACACCTCCTAGACGATGGCACGCCATATTCCATTCTTTTGATGGGCTCTGACCTGCAGAGGCAAAACAGACAGGAGAACTACATTAGGCAAACAGTCCAGGCTGTCACACGAATGGCCCATCATATCCATTTGCATCACAATTGGCACACACATAGCCCAGCCCACAACATGTACACTGCCAGGAAGACATCCACCCACCCCCCTTACTCGAGGCTTCACACACCACTCAAAGCATTCATGCCACATCTATCGTGCACAAGGTGTACTCACCTGTTGGTCTAGAGGCCCATACAGCTGTCCATACTGGGGTAGAACCCCATCCACCAGTTGTTCCAACTCCTCAGAAGTGAAGGCTGGGGCCCTTTCCCCGGTCACACTGGCCATGGTAGGTTCCAGACACAGGTCACAGCAGCACATGCAGTGTAGGTCCTCCCTATGGAAGGTCAGGAAACAAGTGAGGAATCAGATAGCAAATGGCGGTCATGTCTGCGGCAGTGCATACCATCACCGCCGGCGTAGATCCCCGTTGGCCACTGTACACCATAGGGCCCAATATTAACCAATGAGGCACTGCACGGCAGTTCATGACCACCTACCGCCACGGCGCACAACGTCAGCGGCATTACCTCACTTCCACCTTGTAGGAGGCTGGCCTGGCTTGAAGTGGGTACCAAAGGTACTTACACCTTGTGCGAGTTCCCGTTATCTCTTATTTGTAGAATAGAGGTGTTTCTAGCAGCTTAGGCTGATAGAAGGTAGCTATGGCAAAGCAGCTTAGGCTGAACTAGGAGACATGCAAAGCTCCTACTATACCCTGGTGTCATATGCACAATATCATAAGAAAACACAATACACAGATATACTAAAAATAAAGGTACTTTATTTTTATGACAATATGCCACAAGTATCTCAGTGAGTACCCTCAGTAAGAAGGTAAGTAATATACACAAGTTATATGTACACAAACCAAAAATAGGTAAGTAAGAGTCAGAAAAGTAATGCAAACAGTGTAGAATTACAACAGGTTGCAATAGGCAAGCATAGGTCTAGGGGCAACACAAACCATATACTCCAAAAGTGGGAGCCTGTAGAGGGTCGCTGGGACTGTAAGAAAACAGTCAGGGTGTCCAAGATACCCCACCCCAAGACCCTGAAAAGTAGGAGTAAAGTACACCTACTACCCCAAGAGAGCACAATAGTCGTGAAAGGGGGATTCTGCAAGAACAACAAACACCACCAGTGCACTGGCAACGGATTTCCGGACCTGAGGACTTGCAAGGCAAGGGGACCAAGTCCAATAGTTGCGACAGTGTCCAGGAGGGGCAGGAGCCCAGGAAGCCCCGGATGAAGGTGCAAGGAAGCTGCCTCCGGATGGAAGAAGCTTGGATTTCTGCAAGAAAGAAGAGGACTAGGAACTTCTCCTTTGGAAGGAAGATACCCCATGTCGCAATGAAGGTTGCAGAAGTGTTCCCACGCAGAAATAACGTAAACAAGCCTTGCTAGCTACAAGGGTTGCGGTAGAGGTTTTTGGGTGCTGCTGAGGACCAGGATGTCGCCCCTTGGAGGAGGAGACAGAGGAGGCGCTCAGCAACTCAGAGAGCCCTCACAGAAGCAGGCAGCACCCACAGAAGTACCTGAACAGGCACTTGGAAGAGTTGTGAACTGGAGTCCATGCAGAGTTACAAAAGAGGGCCCCACGCCTCAGAGGCCAACTCAGCGGGTTGAGCACTGCAGGACGGAGTGCTGGGGACCCAGGCTAGGATGTGCTCAAAGGAAATCCTGGAAAAGTGCACAGAAGCTGGAGCAGCTGAAAATCACGCAGTACACAGGTTTGCAGTCTAGCGTGGGAAGGCAAGGACTTACCTCCACCAAACTTGGACTGAAGGGCCACTGTACTGTGGGAGTCACTTGGGTAGAGTTCCTGTGTTCCAGGGACCATGCTCATCAGGATGAGAGGGGACCCAGAGGACCAGTGATGCAGTCTTTTGGTGCCTGCGTTAGCAGGGGGAAGCTTCCGTCGACCCACGAGAGATTTCTTCTGTGCTTCTGGTGCAGGGTGAAGGCAGGCGACCCCCAGAGCATGCACCACCAGGAAAAAGTCGCTAAAGCCAGCAGGATTAGGTGCTACAATGTTGCTGGTGGCCGTCTTGCTACTTTGTTGCTGTTTTGCAGGCATCCCGGAGCAGTCAGCGGTCGATCCTTGGTAGAAGTCGAAGCGGGAGATGCAGAGGAACTCTGGTGAGCTCTTGCATTCGTTATCTGAGGAATTCCCCAGAAGAGAGACCCTAAATAGCCAGAAAAGGAGGTTTGGCTACCAAGAAAGGAGGATTGGCTACCAAGAAAGGTAAGAGCCTATCAGAGGGGGTCACTGGCCACTCAGAGCAGTCCAGTGTGCCCCAACACCTCTGTTTCCAAGATGGCAGAGGTCTGGGACACACTGGAGGAGCTCTGGGCACCTCCCCTGGGAGGTACTGGTCAGGGCAGTGGTGACTCCCCTTTCCTTTATCCAGTTTCGTGCCAGAGCAGGGCTTGGGGATCCCTGAACTGGTGTAGACTGGCTTATGCAGAGATGGGCAGCATCTGTGCCCATCAAAGCATTTCCAGAGGCTGGGGGAGGCTACTCCTCCCCAGCCCTTCACACCTATTTCCAAAGGGAGAGGGTGTAACACCCTCTCTCAGAGGAAATCCTTTCTTCTGCCTTCCTGGGCCAGGGCTGCCTGGACCCCAGGAGGGCAGAAACCTGTCTGAGGGGTTGGCAGCAGCAGCAGCTGCAGTGGAAACCCCGGAAAGGCAGTTTGCCAGTACCCGGGTTCTGTGCTAGAGACCCGGGGGATCATGGAATTGTCCCCCCAATGCCATAATGGTATTGGGGTGACAATTTGATGATCTTAGGCATGTTACATGGCCATGTTCAGAGTTACCATTGTGACGCCATACATAGGTAGTGACCTATGTATAGTGCACGCGTGTAATGGTGTCCCCGCACTCACAAAGTCCAGGGATTTTGCCCTGAACGATGTGGGGGCACCTTGGCTAGTGCCAGGGTGCCCACACAATAAGTAACTTGGCACCCAACCTTCACCAGGTGAAGGTTAGATATATAGGTGACTTATAAGTTACTTATGTGCAGTGAAAAATGGCTGTGAAATAACGTGGACGTTATATCACTCAGGCTGCAGTGGCAGGCCTGTGTAAGAATTGCCAGCGCTCCCTATGGGTGGCAAAAGAAATGCTGCAGCCCATAGGGATCTCCTGGAACCCCAAATACCCTGGGTACCTAAGTACCATATACCAGGGGATTATATGGGTGTACCAGTGTGCCAATGAGAATTGGTAAATTTAGTCACTAGCCTGCAGTGACAAATTTAGAAAGCAGAGAGAGCATAAACACTGAGGTTCTGGTTAGCAGAGCCTCAGTGATACAGTTAGGCACCACACAGGGAACACATATAGGCCACAAACTTATGAGCACTGGGGTCCTGGCTAGCAGGATCCCAGTGACACATAACAAACACACTGACAACATAGGGTTTTCACTATGAGCACTGGGCCCTGGATAGCAGGATCCCAGTGAGACAGTAAAAACACCCTGACATATACTCACAAACAGGCCAAAAGTCGGGGTAACAAGGCTAGAAAGAGGCTACCTTCCTACACACCTGTCCCTCCACACAGGACAGGCAGTCGCCATTTCAGGGGGGGGTGGACAGGCCTATCGTTTATTGCTGCGTCAAAGGATAAATAGGCACATACTTCACAAATTACACTGTCCCATAACATGTTTGCACATTGCAGACTGATGTTGTGGCTCCATTGTTCAGTTTGTAACAGCCTACTCACTGTTGTGTCCCTTAGGTACCTACTGCTGCGGATGAATAGGAGATGGAGACATACCCCCGTGTACAGGCCCCTGGTGGACTTGGCTACACTGGAAGACAGGCACATCATCCTCATCTATAGACTGGACAGGGCCACAATCACAGAGCTGTGTGCCCAATTGGAGCCTGACCTAATCTCTGCTATCCGTCACCCACTGGGATCCACCCTCTTGTGCAAGAGCTATCAGTTCTCCATTTCCTGGCAACTGGTCCTTTCCAAGTCACAGCGGGCTTGGCAGCTGGAATGTCACAGCCAATGTTCTCAATAATTCTACCCAAAGTGTTGTCTGCCCTGATAAAGCACAGTGCAGCTACATTGCATTCCCCCAGGTTGAGGATTTGGCCACTGTGAAGGCCGGATTCAATGCAATGGGGCATATCCCCAACATAATTGGTGCGACTGACGGAACACACATTGCATTTTTAACCCCACCCCGCCAGAATGAACATATGTAAGAGTTTTCACTCCATTAATGTGCAGATGGTGTGCCTGGCGGACCAGTACATCTCCCACGTCAATGCTAAGTATCCTGGGTCGCTGCATGATGCCTTTGTCCTGAGGAATAGCAGCATCCCATATGTGATGGCCCAACTACAGACGCACAGGGTGTGGCCGGTAGGTGAGTCCTGGTTCCCATCCATTATATGATGCTGTATCTGCCTATGGTGTAGGCCATATAGGATAGTGCATGGCTAAATGATGTCCCTCAATATTTGCAGGTGACTCTGGTTACCCGAACCTGTCATGGCTGCTGACCCCGGTGAGAAATGCCAGGACAAGGGATGAAGAACATTATAATGAGTCACATGGGTGAACCAGAAGGATCATAGAAAGGACCTTTGGCCTCCTGAAGGCCAGGTTCCAGTGCCTCCATCTGACAGGTGGATCCCTGTGCTACTCACCCAAAAAGGTCCGCCAGATAGTAGTGGCATGCTGCATGTTGCACAACCTGGCCCTCAAATGACATGTGCCTTTTCTGCAGGAGGAGGAGACTGGAGATGCCCCTGTGGCAGCAGTGGACCCTGAGGACAGTGAGGATGAGGAGGCAGAGAATGAGGATGAGGACCACAGAACATCTGTGATACGTCAGTACTTCCAACGACACACAGGTGAGACAGTGCAACTTTACATTTCTATGACTATTGATGTATTATGTGTGGCATTGGCATGCTGGCATTACCCACTTCTTTTCCCTACTTACTGTTGCATCTGAATATTATTTTACAGGTGTAAGTGATAAGACACATTCTCCTGGTGTGATCACAACAGCCAGCTGCAGGTCATTATTTCTATGCTCATTCTACGTACAGTTCATTTGCAATGGTTGTAGCTGTTTCAATCAATACAAATTAGCAGTACATGAATTACTAGTAGTCAATTTTTATCCAAGGGTGTTTATTGTAGTGGTAAAATATCAAGGGGAAAGTGCAATGGAATGGAGTGATGATGGAGGCGAGTCCAGGGTATTGTTCCAGTCTGTTTGTAGCACAGGTGCATTGTCCATGGGGACATAGGGAGGGGAGCAATGGTAGTTCAAGGTGGACAAGGTGACGGAGTGGGACACAAGGGGGACAATCAGGAGAGTCTCATTTCCTGGCGGTGGTCTTTGGAAGTGGCTCTGGCTTCTGTCTGGGTCGCAGGGAACGTTTGCAAGGTGGTTCACCTTCTGCAGGGGGAGGGGTGCTGGTGGCCTGTTGGTCCTGTGGTGGGGCCTCCTGGCCACTAGCGGCAGTGGAAGTGGAGGGCTGGTCAATGGACTGGCTAGTGGTAGGGGGCGCTGCTGTGCTGTTGCTTCTCTCATGATGTTGGCCATGTCTGCCAGCACCCCTGCTATGGAGATCAGGGTGATGTTAATGGCCTGCAAGTCCTCCCTGATCCCCTGATACTGTCCCTCCTGCAGCAGCCTATTCTCCAGCATGTTGTCAAGGATCTGGCCCATCATGTCCTGGGAATGTTGGTAGGCTCCCATGATCTCAGAAAGTACCTCCTGGAGAGCTGGTTCCGTGGTCCTGTCCTGCCCAGGCGCACAGCAGTCCTGCCAGTGTCCTTGTTGGCCTGTGCCTCTGTCCCAATACAGTGTGTCCACTGCCACTGACCCCAGGTCCCAGATTGTCTTGGGGGTGAGGTGTGGTCTGGGGTCCCTGTGCAGGTAGGCAAACTGCTGACTGATGTGTCCTGGGGACAGAGGTGTTGGTGCGCTGGGTTGACTTACCAGTGTCCAGTCCTCCTCCAATTCCGGCCAGGCCCTCAGGATGCAGTAGTGCCTAGAATTGCGCCTCTCATGCTGTGAGTTGTGGGGGAGGAGGTGGGGTTCCACCGCCAGTCCTCTGTATAGCGAGCTGGTGTCTTGCTGCTATGGAACGTGCCTTCCCCCGTATGTCACTCCACCTCTTCCTGATGCCATCCCTTGTTCCTGGGTGCTGTCCTACGGCATTGACCCTGACCACGATTCTCCGCCATAGCTCCATTTTCCTTGCTATTGATATCTGCTGCACCTGTGCTCCAAATAGCTGTGGCTCTACCCTGACGATTCCATCCACCATGACCCTTAAGTCCTCCTCAGTGAAACAGGGGTGCCTTTGTGGTGCCATGGGTGTTATGTGAGGTGTTGGTGAGGGTGTGTTGGGTAATGTGTTGGGGTGAGTGATGTGGACTGTGTGAGGGGTGTATGGGTGTGAGTGGTGTGTGTGTCTAGTTGTGGCAGTGGTCTTGGTGTCTGTCTGGTAGGAATGATTTGTATTCGTAAAGGGTTGTGGGTAATGTGGGTGTGTGTTTTATAGTGGTGTGGGTGTGTGGGCGTGATGTGGGTATGGGTGTCAGGTGTGCATTGTTTGAATTGTCCAATGTAGTGTTGTTTTGTATGTGGGTGTCCATTGTGAGCGCGACGGTATGTACCGCCAATGGTTTACCGCCGTTGAATGTCCGTCGTGAGTCATAATGTGATGGGCCTTGTTCTGTTCACGTAACGGGGTGGGTTTTTGGACCACCACTTTATCACTGACCTTTGGTCTGGTGGATTTGTGTATGTGGCTGTATTCTGTCGGACTGGTGTGTGTGTGTGTGTCATAATATGGTGTACGGATTTTCCACAGCGCAGCAGTAAGTTGGCGGCCGTCAGCACGGTGGTAAGCGGCATTTACTGCCAATGTCATAATGAGGGCCTATATCTCATTTTGATATAGTATATACAGAGCCAGCTTCCTAAATTGGTGGATCAGCGGTGTGGTCTAAGACTTTGCATTTGCTGGACTTCTCAGCCAATACTTGATCACGTGACTAAATTCCAAATTGTCATTAGAAAATTGATTTTTGAATTTTTACAATTTTTCCAAATTTTTAAAAGTCCTGCTAGGGCCTTGTGTAAGTCCCTGTTACCATCTCTTTTTTAAATGTAAATGTTTTGTAAAAGTTTGGATTTAAGTACTAGAAGTCGTTTTTAGTTTTTTTACAAAGTAATCCCAACTTTTAGAGACATAGGGCCTCATTACAACCCTGGCGGTCAAAGACTTATTATGGCCTGCGGTGGTAGTGCCGCGGTCACACCGCCTGGACCGGCGGTTTCACGCCATGGTTGTCCCGGCGGTTTTAATCCGCCAGGATTACGACTCCCCTTCCCGCCAGCCTGTCCATGGCGTTAGAGACCGCTATGGAAAGGCTGGCGGGAAGGGGAGTCGCGGGGCCCCTGGGGGCCCCTGCACTGCCCATGCGCTTGGCATGGGCAGTGCAGAGGCTACCAGGAACAGCCCCACCCTGCTTTTTACAGTAAAAAGCACGACGGGTGCAGCTGCACCCGTCGCACGGCCGCAGCACCGCCGGCTCCATTAGGAGTCGGCTTCAATGTTACGGCCGACATCCCCGCTGGGCCAGCTGGCGAAAACTCTGTTTCCACCCGCTGCCCAGCAGGGATGTCGTAATGTAGCTGGCGGAATTGCGGCCACATAGGCGGCGGCTCGGCAGTCCAAACTTGGTGGGCGGCCTCCGCCGCCCGCCAATGTTGTAAGGAGGCCCATAATGAGTAACTCAGAGGACATGGCGATGGAACTCAGCCTCACCCCTTACCTGCATCTAGGGATAGCCAAGCTAAGCTCCCTCTGTATGGTAAGAATAATTAAAACTGAGCCCAACCCTACCAAGGTCAAGCTCCAGGAGCTCTTGTCACAGTACACCAGGGACCACCCTACTGAAGGGGAAGACCTCCCCTCAGATGGGGACGAAGTTGGGGATCAGGAGGTAGAACTCCCCCCACCTACCCTAACTAGGGAGACCAGAGTTCCAACACCCCTGTCTCCACAAAATCAGACTCAGAGATTCTGGTTCTTCCACAGAGGAGTCCAGTCCCTCTGGGAACATTAAGGACAGCCTCAATGAGGAGGACATCCTTTTAGCAAGGATGGTTAAAAGATTAGCTTTGGAGAAACATCTCCCAGCTATAGAAAGGGTGTAGGAAGTTGGCTCTGTATGTGCTATTTCAAAGTAAGGAATAGCATGCACAGAGTCCAAGGGTTCCCCTTAGAGGTAAAATAGTGGTAAAAATAGATAATACTAATGCTCTATTTTGTGGTAGTGTGGTCGAGCAGTAGGCTTATCCAAGGAGTAGTGTTAAGCATTTGTTGTACATACACATAGACAATAAATGAGGTACACACACTCAGAGACAAATCCAGCCAATAGGTTTTTATATAGAAAAATATCTTTTCTTAGTTTATTTTAAGAACCACAGGTTCAAATTTAACATGTAATATCTTGTTCGAAAGGTATTGCAGGTAAGTACTTTAGGAACTTCAAATCATAAAAATTGCATGTATACTTTTCAAGTTATTGACAAATAGCTGTTTTAAAAGTGGACACTTAGTGCAATTTTCACAGTTCCTGGGGGAGGTAAGTTTTTGTTAGTTTTACCAGGTAAGTAGGACACTTACAGGGTTCAGTTCTTGGTCCAAGGTAGCCCACCGTTGGGGGTTCAGAGCAACCCCAAAGTCACCACACCAGCAGCTCAGGGCCGGTCAGGTGCAGAGTTCCAAGTGGTGCCCAAAACACATAGGCTAGAATGGAGAGAAGGGGGTGCCCCGGTTCCGGTCTGCTTGCAGGTAAGTACCCGCGTCTTCGGAGGGCAGACCAGGGGGGTTTTGTAGGGCACCGGGGGGGACACGAGTCCACACAGAAATTTCACCCTCAGCGGCGCGGGGGCGGCCGGGTGCAGTGTAGAAACAAGCGTCGGGTTCGCAATGTTAGTCTATGAGAGATCTCGGGATCTCTTCAGCGCTGCAGGCAGGCAAGGGGGGGATTCCTCGGGGAAACCTCCACTTGGGCGAGGGAGAGGGACTCCTGGGGGTCACTCCTCCAGTGAAAGTCCGGTCCTTCAGGTCCTGGGGGCTGCGGGTGCAGGGTCTCTCCCAGGCGTCGGGACTTTAGGTTCAAAGAGTCGCGGTCAGGGGAAGCCTCGGGATTCCCTCTGCAGGCGGCGCTGTGGGGGCTCAGGGGGGACAGGTTTTGGTACTCACAGTATCAGAGTAGTCCTGGGGTCCCTCCTGAGGTGTTGGATCGCCACCAGCCGAGTCGGGGTCGCCGGGTGCAGTGTTGCAAGTCTCACGCTTCTTGCGGGGAGCTTGCAGGGTTCTTTGGAGCTGCTGGAAACAAAGTTGCAGCTTTTCTTGGAGCAGGTCCGCTGTCCTCGGGAGTTTCTTGTCTTTTCGAAGCAGGGGCAGTCCTCAGAGGATGTCGAGGTCGCTGGTCCCTTTGGAAGGCGTCGCTGGAGCAGGATCTTTGGAAGGCAGGAGACAGGCCGGTGAGTTTCTGGAGCCAAGGCAGTTGTCGTCTTCTGGTCTTCCGCTGCAGGGGTTTTCAGCTAGGCAGTCCTTCTTCTTGTAGTTGCAGGAATCTAATTTTCTAGGGTTCAGGGTAGCCCTTAAATACTAAATTTAAGGGCGTGTTTAGGTCTGGGGGGTTAGTAGCCAATGGCTACTAGCCCTGAGGGTGGGTACACCCTCTTTGTGCCTCCTCCCAAGGGGAGGGGGACACAATCCTAACCCTATTGGGGGAATCCTCCATCTGCAAGATGGAGGATTTCTAAAAGTTAGAGTCACCTCAGCTCAGGACACCTTAGGGGCTGTCCTGACTGGCCAGTGACTCCTCCTTGTTTTTCTCATTATTTTCTCCGGCCTTGCCGCCAAAAGTGGGGCCTGGCCGGAGGGGGCGGGCAACTCCACTAGCTGGAGTGTCCTGCTGGGTTGGCACAAAGGAGGTGAGCCTTTGAGGCTCACCGCCAGGTGTGACAATTCCTGCCTGGGGGAGGTGTTAGCATCTCCACCCAGTGCAGGCTTTGTTACTGGCCTCAGAGTGACAAAGGCACTCTCCCCATGGGGCCAGCAACATGTCTCTAGTGTGGCAGGCTGCTGGAACCAGTCAGCCTACACAGCTAGTTGGTTAAGTTTCAGGGGGCACCTCTAAGATGCCCTCTGGGTGTATTTTACAATAAAATGTACACTGGCATCAGTGTGCATTTATTGTGCTGAGAAGTTTGATACCAAACTTCCCAGTTTTCAGTGTAGCCATTATGGTGCTGTGGAGTTCGTGTTTGACAAACTCCCAGACCATATACTCTTATGGCTACCCTGCACTTACAATGTCTAAGGTTTTGTTTAGACACTGTAGGGGCACAGTGCTCATGCACTGGTACCCTCACCTATGGTATAGTGCACCCTGCCTTAGGGCTGTAAGGCCTGCTAGAGGGGTGTCTTACCTATACTGCATAGGCAGTGAGAGGCTGGCATGGCACCCTGAGGGGAGTGCCATGTCGACTTACTCATTTTGTTCTCACTAGCACACACAGGCTTGTAAGCAGTGTGTCTGTGCTGAGTGAGGGGTCTCTAGGGTGGCATAAGACATGCTGCAGCCCTTAGAGACCTTCCTTGGCATCAGGGCCCTTGGTACTAGAAGTACCAGTTACAAGGGACTTATCTGAATGCCAGGGTGTGCCAATTGTGGATACAATGGTACATTTTAGGTGAAGGAACACTGGTGCTGGGGCCTGGTTAGCAGGGTCCCAGCACACTTCTCAGTCAAGTCAGCATCAGTATCAGGCAAAAAGTGGGGGGTAACTGCAACAGGGAGCCATTTCTTTACACAAGCCCCCCCCAGCCCACAGGCCAGGAGACTCAGCCAACGCTGGAAGAGTCTTCCTAGTCTGTCAGGCGAGGAAGAGTAGAGGAAATGGCTGGTTTGTTGCAGGGCCTACTCTGCCTTACATCCTCCTGTTCAGGTCATTCCCTCTGGGGAACTGACCCACTTCCACAGTGATAGGACCTAGTCTGAACTGCCTCTTGTCTGTGCTTTTTATGTCTTCACCCATTCTCTCTATTTTGAGGTCAGAGGTATCCACCTCTGCTAATCTTATCTTAGCCAGGGTCACCCCTAGCTTACCCAAAGAGGTTACCCAGAGCTGGAGTAACCCCACCATGACCAACAGGGTCAGGGGGCCTAACTTGTTATTTGGCATGGGGTCAGACCACCATGCCAAGGATAGTGCAGCCATAAAGGCTAACACCCAGCAGAGGCCACTGACAGCTGTCAGTGCCCAGAACCACACCTTTAGCTCTTCACCTAAAAGGGAAGGGGCTAAGTTACAGGCTTCTTTGGGTTCAGGTTGCCTGTCTGCTGTATTAGAGTGGGGGGTTACCACATCTTGTAGTAAACACCCTTCTTCCACTCTTTCTTCTGTTAGCTGAGGAGCCACCCACTCAGGTTTAACAGTTGCCTGACTAGCCAGGACTTCTTGTGGGTCAGGTTGGACTTTATCAGGGCCATTTTTGGAGTTCTCCCCTACTGGAGCAGAATCTCCTTGGCTTGCTGTAACCTTGGCTAAAGGTTGTCCACCCTTCCTACTCTGTTTTCTTTTCTTCTTCTTCTGGGGTCTGCTTGCATTTACTGCAGAGGCAGGACTTCCAGAATCCTTGGGAGAGGACTGGCACTGGACCAGTTCCTCTCTTGGGCTCTGACTAACCTCTGGGTAGTCATTTCCAAGGAGACAATCAAGGGGGAGGTCTGTACTGACTACTACCCTTCTCCAGCTAAGAGTGCCACCCACTTCTATGGGCACTAAAGCCACAGGCCTCTTAGTGACCCTGTCTAGGCTAACTCTTACCCTGGCAGTCTCACCTGGGATGTACTGGTTTGAGAGCACCAGCCTGTCATGCACAATAGTGTGACTGGCACAAGTGTCTCTCAGGGCAGTGGTTGGGATTCCATTCACCAGTAGGTGGTGGAAGTGTCTACTTCCCTCTGGAATCTCCAACTCACCTGTTGGGCCCTGTTTCCAGTTGAAGGCTATGAAGACCTCCTCATCTGAGGAGTCATCTCCCATGGCTACACTGGTTACCCCTGGAATCTTGTTCTGGGGTTTGTTTTTGGGACAAGAAGTGTCCTTGGTGTGGTGCCCAGACTGTTTACAGTTGTGGCACCATGCCTTAGTGGCATCCCAGTTCTTACCCTGGTACCCACCTTTGTTTTGGGTTGTGTCCTGGGGCCCACCCACCTGTTCTGGTTTTTGGGGGCCTACAGAGGACTCTTTTTCTTTGTTTCTAGGGTCACCCACTTTCTCCTGGGGAGTTTTTGTAACCCCTTTCTTTTGGTCACCCCCAGTGGAAGTTTTGGTTACCCTAGTCTTGACCCAGTGGTCTGCCTTCTTTCCCAATTCTTGGGGAGAAATTGGACCTAGGTCTACCAGATACTGATGCAACTTTTCATTGAAGCTGTTACTTAAAATGTGTTCTTTCATAAACAAATTATAAAGCCCAACATAGTCACACACTTCATTTCCAGTTAACCAACCATCTAGTGTTTTTACTGAGTAGTCTACAAAATCAACCCAGGTCTGGCTCGAGGATTTTTGAGCCCCCCTGAATCTAATTCTATACTCCTCAGTGGAGAATCCAAAGCCCTCAATCAGGGTACCCTTCATGAGGTCATAAGATTCTGCATCTTTTCCAGAGAGTGTGAGGAGTCTATCCCTACACTTTCCAGTGAACATTTCCCAAAGGAGAGCACCCCAGTGAGATCTGTTTACTTTTCTGGTTACACAAGCCCTCTCAAAAGCTGTGAACCATTTGGTGATGTCATCACCATCTTCATATTTTGTTACAATCCCTTTGGGGATTTTTAGGATGTCAGGAGAATCTCTGACCCTATTTAAGTTGCTGCCACCATCGATGGGACCTAGGCCCATCTCTTTTCTTTCCCTTTCTATGGCTAGGAGCTGCTTTTCCAAAGCCAATCTTTTGACCATCCTGGCTAACAGGGGGTCATCTTCACTGGAGTTATCCTCAGTGATTTCAGAGGTGTTGGTCTCTCCTGTGAGGGAACCAGCATCTCTGACTATTATTTTTGGAGTCAGGGTTTGAGGGACCCTGTTCTCCCTAGATAGGACTGGTAGGGGGGAATTGTCCTCCAAGTCACTATCCTCTTCCTCTGAGTTGCCATCCTCAGAGGGGTTGGCCTTTTCAAACTCTGCCAAAAGCTCCTGGAGCTGTACTTTGGTAGGTTTGGGGCCCATTGCTATTTTCTTTAGTTTACAGAGTGACCTTAGCTCTCTCATCTGTAGATGGAGGTAAGGTGTGGTGTCGAGTTCCACCACATTCACATCTGTGCTAGACATTATGCTTCTAAAAGTTGGAATACTTTTTAAGAAACTAAAACTGGTTCTAGAATCTAATTCAAACTTTTACAAACTTTTAAACTCTAAAAGAAATGCTAAACAGGATCTAACACAAGGCCCTAGCAGGTCTTTTAAGAATTTAGAAAACTTTTCAAATTGCAAAAATCAATTTCTAATGACAATTTTGGAATTTGTCGTGTGATCAGGTATTGGCTGAGTAGTCCAGCAAATGCAAAGTCTTGTACCCCACCGCTGATCCACCAATGTAGGAAGTTGGCTCTGTATGTGCTATTTCAAAGTAAGGAATAGCATGCACAGAGTCCAAGGGTTCCCCTTAGAGGTAAAATAGTGGTAAAAATAGATAATACTAATGCTCTATTTTGTGGTAGTGTGGTCGAGCAGTAGGCTTATCCAAGGAGTAGTGTTAAGCATTTGTTGTACATACACATAGACAATAAATGAGGTACACACACTCAGAGACAAATCCAGCCAATAGGTTTTTATATAGAAAAATATCTTTTCTTAGTTTATTTTAAGAACCACAGGTTCAAATTTAACATGTAATATCTTGTTCGAAAGGTATTGCAGGTAAGTACTTTAGGAACTTCAAATCATAAAAATTGCATGTATACTTTTCAAGTTATTGACAAATAGCTGTTTTAAAAGTGGACACTTAGTGCAATTTTCACAGTTCCTGGGGGAGGTAAGTTTTTGTTAGTTTTACCAGGTAAGTAGGACACTTACAGGGTTCAGTTCTTGGTCCAAGGTAGCCCACCGTTGGGGGTTCAGAGCAACCCCAAAGTCACCACACCAGCAGCTCAGGGCCGGTCAGGTGCAGAGTTCCAAGTGGTGCCCAAAACACATAGGCTAGAATGGAGAGAAGGGGGTGCCCCGGTTCCGGTCTGCTTGCAGGTAAGTACCCGCGTCTTCGGAGGGCAGACCAGGGGGGTTTTGTAGGGCACCGGGGGGGACACGAGTCCACACAGAAATTTCACCCTCAGCGGCGCGGGGGCGGCCGGGTGCAGTGTAGAAACAAGCGTCGGGTTCGCAATGTTAGTCTATGAGAGATCTCGGGATCTCTTCAGCGCTGCAGGCAGGCAAGGGGGGGATTCCTCGGGGAAACCTCCACTTGGGCGAGGGAGAGGGACTCCTGGGGGTCACTCCTCCAGTGAAAGTCCGGTCCTTCAGGTCCTGGGGGCTGCGGGTGCAGGGTCTCTCCCAGGCGTCGGGACTTTAGGTTCAAAGAGTCGCGGTCAGGGGAAGCCTCGGGATTCCCTCTGCAGGCGGCGCTGTGGGGGCTCAGGGGGGACAGGTTTTGGTACTCACAGTATCAGAGTAGTCCTGGGGTCCCTCCTGAGGTGTTGGATCGCCACCAGCCGAGTCGGGGTCGCCGGGTGCAGTGTTGCAAGTCTCACGCTTCTTGCGGGGAGCTTGCAGGGTTCTTTGGAGCTGCTGGAAACAAAGTTGCAGCTTTTCTTGGAGCAGGTCCGCTGTCCTCGGGAGTTTCTTGTCTTTTCGAAGCAGGGGCAGTCCTCAGAGGATGTCGAGGTCGCTGGTCCCTTTGGAAGGCGTCGCTGGAGCAGGATCTTTGGAAGGCAGGAGACAGGCCGGTGAGTTTCTGGAGCCAAGGCAGTTGTCGTCTTCTGGTCTTCCGCTGCAGGGGTTTTCAGCTAGGCAGTCCTTCTTCTTGTAGTTGCAGGAATCTAATTTTCTAGGGTTCAGGGTAGCCCTTAAATACTAAATTTAAGGGCGTGTTTAGGTCTGGGGGGTTAGTAGCCAATGGCTACTAGCCCTGAGGGTGGGTACACCCTCTTTGTGCCTCCTCCCAAGGGGAGGGGGACACAATCCTAACCCTATTGGGGGAATCCTCCATCTGCAAGATGGAGGATTTCTAAAAGTTAGAGTCACCTCAGCTCAGGACACCTTAGGGGCTGTCCTGACTGGCCAGTGACTCCTCCTTGTTTTTCTCATTATTTTCTCCGGCCTTGCCGCCAAAAGTGGGGCCTGGCCGGAGGGGGCGGGCAACTCCACTAGCTGGAGTGTCCTGCTGGGTTGGCACAAAGGAGGTGAGCCTTTGAGGCTCACCGCCAGGTGTGACAATTCCTGCCTGGGGGAGGTGTTAGCATCTCCACCCAGTGCAGGCTTTGTTACTGGCCTCAGAGTGACAAAGGCACTCTCCCCATGGGGCCAGCAACATGTCTCTAGTGTGGCAGGCTGCTGGAACCAGTCAGCCTACACAGCTAGTTGGTTAAGTTTCAGGGGGCACCTCTAAGATGCCCTCTGGGTGTATTTTACAATAAAATGTACACTGGCATCAGTGTGCATTTATTGTGCTGAGAAGTTTGATACCAAACTTCCCAGTTTTCAGTGTAGCCATTATGGTGCTGTGGAGTTCGTGTTTGACAAACTCCCAGACCATATACTCTTATGGCTACCCTGCACTTACAATGTCTAAGGTTTTGTTTAGACACTGTAGGGGCACAGTGCTCATGCACTGGTACCCTCACCTATGGTATAGTGCACCCTGCCTTAGGGCTGTAAGGCCTGCTAGAGGGGTGTCTTACCTATACTGCATAGGCAGTGAGAGGCTGGCATGGCACCCTGAGGGGAGTGCCATGTCGACTTACTCATTTTGTTCTCACTAGCACACACAGGCTTGTAAGCAGTGTGTCTGTGCTGAGTGAGGGGTCTCTAGGGTGGCATAAGACATGCTGCAGCCCTTAG
This sequence comes from Pleurodeles waltl, assembly GCF_031143425.1. Lineage (NCBI taxonomy): Eukaryota > Metazoa > Chordata > Amphibia > Caudata > Salamandridae > Pleurodeles > Pleurodeles waltl. The sequence goes on from NC_090436.1 coordinate 23,759,914, forward strand.
AGACCTTCCTTGGCATCAGGGCCCTTGGTACTAGAAGTACCAGTTACAAGGGACTTATCTGAATGCCAGGGTGTGCCAATTGTGGATACAATGGTACATTTTAGGTGAAGGAACACTGGTGCTGGGGCCTGGTTAGCAGGGTCCCAGCACACTTCTCAGTCAAGTCAGCATCAGTATCAGGCAAAAAGTGGGGGGTAACTGCAACAGGGAGCCATTTCTTTACAAAGGGAGAGAGCAGAAATGGGTTTAGCACCCATATATGGTGGCAGCAATATAAATAGGGTCAGAGAGAATACTGACATCCTAAACATCCCCTAAGGGGTTGTTGCAAAATATGATGATATCACCAAATGGTTCACAGCTTTTGAGAGGGCTTGTGCAACCAGAAAACTAAACAGATCTCACTGGGGAGTTCTTCTTTGGGAACTGTTTACTGGTAAGTGTAGGGATAGGCTCAGCACACTCTCTGTAAAGATGTAGAATCATATGACCTCATGAAGGCTACCCTGATTGAGGGCTTTGGATTCTCAACCGAGGAGTAGAGAATTAGGTTCAGGGGCTCACAAAACCTCAGGCCAGTCCTGGGTTGATTTTGTTGACTACTCAGTAAAAACACTAGATGGTTGGATAACTGGCAGTGGAGTGCATGACTATGATGGGATCTATAATTTATCTATGAAAGAAAATCTGTTAAGTAACTGCTTCAATGATAAGTTTCAGCAGCATCTGGTAGTCCTAGGTCCACTTTCTCCTCAAGAATTGGGAAAGAAGGCAGACCACTGGGTCAAAACAAGAGTGGCGAAGACTTACACAGGGGGTGACCAAAAGAAAGGGGTCACAAAGCCTCCCCAGGGGAAGGGTGGTGAGACATCCAAGGACAAAAATAGAGTCTTCTCAAGGGCCCCAAATCCCTGCTCAGGAGGGTGGGGCCCAAACCTCTTCGCATTCCACAAATGGGTATAAGGGTAAACATTTTGATCCCAAGAAGGCCTGGTGTCACACCTGTAGACAGCCTGGACACCAAACTGGAGACAAGGCCTGTCCCAAGAAAAGTCCCACAACTTCTACTCCAGTTAGCACTGGAATAGCCAGACTCCAAGTGGGATCAACAGTGTGCCCAGAGCAAATCAGGGTTCACACTGAAGCTACTTTAGTCTCTGATGGTGGGGTGGATATAGCCACACTTGCTGCGTGGCCGCCTAACATGCAAAAATACAGGGAGCAGCTCTTGATAAATAGAACAAAGATAGAAGCCCTGAGGGATGCCAGTGTCATCATGGTGACAGACAAACTGGTTTCCCCAGGACAGTATTTGGCTGGACAAACATATCCAGTCACCAATGATGACAATGTAACTAAGGTCCATCACATGGCAATGGTGACTTTAGAATGGGGAGGGGTTACTAACCTGAAACAGGTAGTGGTCTCTTCTGCAATCCCAGTAGAATGTTTGCTAGGGAATGCTTTGGGGTCCTCAGCATGGGCTGAGGTAGAGCTCAAAACCCATGCAGCCATGATGGGTATCCCTGAACTGGTGTGTGTAAAAACAAGAGCACAGAGCAGAGCACAGGGTGAAAAAGAAGTGTTGGAGCCTGGAATAATGGCCCAACCGTCCAAGAGAAAGGTAAGAGGACTGGGGGACCAGCCTCTGTACAGCAAAAGAAACAGGATCTCTCTTTCCAGGGAGATGTCCTATCCCTGAGGGAACTGAGTCCATGGAGCTGGATCCTTACCAGGTAGAGCTCTTGGGCCCAGGGGGACCCTCAAGGGAACAGCTGTGCCAGGGACAAAAGACTTGTCCCACTCTTGAAGGCCTGAGACAGCAAGCTGCTAAACACGAGAAAGGAAATGTCAGTGGCTCCCACAGGGTGTATTGGGAGGATTAACTCCTTTGCACTGAGGGAAGAGCTCCCAAACCTGGTGCCACTAGGAGAGTGGTAGTGACTCAAGAGTTTATTGAGTTTATCCTCACTTTGGCCCATGACATCCCCCTAGCTCGGCATTTGAGACAAACCAAGACATGGGACAGATTAGTGAACCATTTCTATTGGCCCAATATGTCCCAGAAGGTAAGAGAGTTTTGTAGCTCCTGTGTTACCTGTCAAGCAAGTGGCAAGACAGGTGGCCATCCAAAGGCCCACCTCATTCTACTTTCAGTGGTGAGGGTCCCCTTTGAAAGGGTTGGTGTTGACATTGTGGGTCCACTTGAACCTACCACAGCCTCAGGGAACCAATTCATACTGGTAGTAGTGGATCATGCTACCAGATACCCTGAAGCAATTCCCATTCGGTCAATTACTGTCCCTGCAGTAGCCAAGGCCCTAATTGGTATCTTTACCAGAGTGGGTTTCCCTAAGGAGGTGGTTTCTGACGGAGGTACCACCTTTATGTCAGTTTACCTCAAACACATGTGGGATGATTGTGGGGTGACTTATAAGTTCACGGCACCTTATCATCCACAGACCAATGGCCTTGTTAAAAGGTGTAACAAGACATTGAAGGGCATGATTATGGGGCTCCCTGAAAAACTCAAAAGGAGATGGAATGTCCATGCCTGTTTTTCGCCTACAGAGAGGTGCCACAGAAGGGAGTACAGTTTTCCCCCTTTGAGCTTCTGTTTGGCCATCCTGTAAGGGGACTACTAGCACTTGTAAAAGAAGGCTGGGAGAGACCTCTCCATGAGCCTAAGCAAGATGTGGTAAACTATGTGCTTGGCCTTGGCTCAAGGATGGCTGAGTACATGGAAAAGGCATCCAAAAACCTTGAGGCCAGCCAACAACTCCAGATGTTGTGGTATGACCAAAAGGCTGCAATGGCTGAATTCCATCCAGGGCAGAAAGTCTGGGTTCTGGAACCTGTGGTTCCCAGGGCACTTTAGGACAGATGGTGTGGCCCTTACCCAGTGCTTGCGAAAAAGAGTCAGGTCACTTACTTGGTGGACCTGGGCACTAGCAGGACACCCAAGAGGGTGATCCATGTTAACCATTATAACTCTATAATGACAGGGCAAATATAACCATGTTCATGGTTACTGATGAGGATCAGGAAGCAGAGAGTGAACCTCTCCCTGACCTCCTCTTAACTGACCCTAAGGATGGGACAGTAGATGGTGTGGTCTATTCAGACACCCTCTCTGCCCAACAGCAAGCTGACTGTAGGCAAGTCCTACAACAGTATGCTGTCAGGATACTTCAATTCGATTTCCTCAGAAGCAGAAGATAACTCCTGAGTCCCGACCCGAGCTACTCACAACAAATTTTAATCCTTTGTGCTGAGTACCCCGGAGGAGGAAAGGGGAATGGGATTGTAGAGAGACTGCCACAGAGATGATGAACGTCAGTACTCACTCTGCCTCTTCACGTCTAAGATTGGATGCAGCACCTGCAAGAGTCACAGTCGCAATTACTAGGGACATACAACATCAGTTTTACACTTTCTACTCTTAACACTTAATTCTCTTTAATTCTATTATTTCTTCACTCACCCTGAGTTCTCTGTAGCCTTGCTTCTCTCTATGAATGATAAGCTCTTCTTAAAAATGCTTATTACTGATTCTGGAAGAACTTCTCAACCTTTGTTAGAGATTGGTTTTATGTTGCTATATATATATATATATATATAGTTGGTGATAATGCGTTCTCCAAATCAGCTGATGTTAGTTGGTTTCTACTTTACATTAGAGAGTTCAATTACGTTTATTTCATTGGTAATTCTTGCTTGTGAAATTTTGTTTCTCCTGTCTTATTTTGACTTCTGTCAATACTTGTATTTGTAAATGCTTGTTTATTAAAGTTCGCTTCTTCTTTCTTACTTCGACATGTGTTGATAATTTGTATTTGTAAATGCTTGTTTATTAAAGTTAGTTTCTACTTTCTTACTTCGACATTTGTCGGTAACTTGTAAAGTTCATTTCTCTTTTAAACTCTACTTTGGTTTATTACTGTTGCATTTGTAAATGCTTACTTGTTAACATTCATTTCTCCGTTAAACTCGGCCTTCGTTTATAACCTTGGTATTTGTAAATACTTGCTTGTTAAAGTTCGTTTTTCTTTTGAGTTTGTTTAACCCCTTCGCTGCCAGGCCTTTTCCCCCTCCTGTGCCGGGCCTTTTTTTGCCTATTTGGGGCAGTTCGCGCTTAGGCCCTTATAACTTTTTGTCCACATAAGCTAACCAAGCCAAATTTGCGTCCTTTTTTTCCAACATCCTAGGGATTCTAGAGGTACCCAGACTTTGTGGGTTCCCCTGAAGGAGGCCAAGAAATTGGCTAAAATACAGTGAAAATTTCGTTTTTTTCAAAAAAATTGGAAAAAGTGGCTGCAGAAGAAGGCTTGTGGTTTTTCCCCTGAAAATGGCATCAACAAAGGGTTTGCGGTGCTAAACTCAGCAGCTTCCCAGCTTTCAGGAACAGGCAGACTTGAATCAGAAAACCCAATTTTTCAACACAATTTTGGCATTTTACTGGGGCATACCCCATTTGTGCAATTTTTTGTGCTTTCAGCCTCCTTCCAGTCAGTGACCGGAATGGTCATGAAACCAATGCTGGATCCCAGAAACCTAAACATTTCTGAAAAGTAGACAAAATTCTGAATTCAGCAAGGGGTCATTTGTGTAGATCCTACAAGGGTTTCCTACAGAAAATAACAGCTGAAAAAGAAAAATATTGAAATTGAGGTGAAAAAAACATCAATTTTTCTCTACTTTTTACTCTGTAACTTTTCCCTGCAATGTCAGATTATCGAAAGCAATATACCGTTACGTCTGCTGGACTCCTCTGGTTGCGGGGATATATAGGGTTTGTAGGTTCATCAAGAACCCGAGGAACCCAGAGCCAATAAATGAGCTGCACCCTGCAGTGCGTTTTCATTCTATACCGGGTATACAGTAATTCATTTGCTGAAATATAAGGAGTAAAAAATAGCTATCAAGAAAACCTTTGCATTTCCAAAAAGGGCACAAGATAAGGTGTTGAGGAGCAGTGGTTATTTGCACATCTCTGAATTCCGGGGTGACCATAGTAGCATGTGAATTACATGGAATTTCTCAAATAGATGTCTTTTTTACACACACCCCTATATTTGGAAGGAATAAATGTAGAGAAAGACAAGGGGCAATAACACTTGTTTTGCTATTCTATGTTCCCCCAAGTCTCCCGATAAAAATGATACCTCACTTGTGTGGGTAGGCCTAGCGCCCGCGACAGGATATGCCCCAAAACACAACGTGGACATATCACAGAAAACAGAGCTGTTTTTAGCAAAGTGACTACCTGTAGATTTTGGCCTCTAGCTCAGCCGCCACCTAGGGAAACCTACCAAACCTGTGCATTTCTGAAAACTAGAGACCTAGGGGGATCCAAGGAGGGGTGACTTGCGGGGCTCGGACCAGGTTCTGTTACCCAGAATCCTTTGCAAACCTCAAAATTTGGCTAAAAAAACACATGTTCCTCACATTTCTGTGGCAGAAAGTTCTGGAATCTGAGAGGAGCCACAAATTTCCTTCCACCCAGCATTCCCCCACGTCTCCCGATAAAAATGATACCTCACTTGTGTGGGTAGGCCTAGCGCCCGCGACAGGATATGCCCCAAAACACAACGTGGACATATCACAGAAAACAGAGCTGTTTTTAGCAAAGTGACTACCTGTAGATTTTGGCCTCTAGCTCAGCCGCCACCTAGGGAAACCTACCAAACCTATGCATTTCTGAAAACTAGAGACCTAGGGGAATCCAAGGAGGGGTGACTTGTGTGGCTCGGACCAGGTTCTGTTACCCAGAATCCTTTGCAAACCTCAAAATTTGGCTAAAAAAACACATGTTCCTCACATTTCTGTGGCAGAAAGTTCTGGAATCTGAGAGGAGCCACAAATTTCCTTCCACCCAGCGTTCCCCCACGTCTCCCGATAAAAATGATACCTCACATGTGTGGGTAGGCCTAGCGCCCGCGACAGGATATGCCCCAAAACACAACGTGGACATATCACAGAAAACAGAGCTGTTTTTAGCAAAGTGACTACCTGTAGATTTTGGCCTCTAGCTCAGCCGCCACCTAGGGAAACCTACCAAACCTATGCATTTCTGAAAACTAGAGACCTAGGGAAATCCAAGGAGGGGTGACTTGTGTGGCTCGGACCAGGTTCTGTTACCCAGAATCCTTTGCAAACCTCAAAATTTGGCTAAAAAAACACATGTTCCTCACATTTCTGTGGCAGAAAGTTCTGGAATCTGAGAGGAGCCACAAATTTCCTTCCACCCAGCGTTCCGCCACGTCTCCCGATAAAAATGATACCTCACTTGTGTGGGTAGGCCTAGCGCCCGCGACAGGATATGCCCCAAAACACAACGTGGACATATCACAGAAAACAGAGCTGTTTTTAGCAAAGTGACTACCTGTAGATTTTGGCCTCTAGCTCAGCCGCCACCTAGGGAAACCTACCAAACCTATGCATTTCTGAAAACTAGAGACCTAGGGGAATCCAAGGAGGGGTGACTTGTGTGGCTTGGACCAGGTTCTGTTACCCAGAATCCTTTGCAAACCTCACAATTTGGCTAAAAAAACACATGTTCCTCACATTTCTGTGGCAGAAAGTTCTGGAATCTGAGAGGAGCCACAAATTTCCTTCCACCCAGCGTTCCCCCACGTCTCCCGATAAAAATGATACCTCACTTGTGTGGGTAGGCCTAGCGCCCGCGACAGGATATGCCCCAAAACACAACGTGGACATATCACAGAAAACAGAGCTGTTTTTAGCAAAGTGACTACCTGTAGATTTTGGCCTCTAGCTCAGCCGCCACCTAGGGAAACCTACCAAACCTGTGCATTTCTGAAAACTAGAGACCTAGGGGGATCTAAGGAGGGGTGACTTGCGGGGCTCGGACCAGGTTCTGTTACCCAGAATCCTTTGCAAACCTCAAAATTTGGCTAAAAAAACACATGTTCCTCACATTTCTGTGGCAGAAAGTTCTGGAATCTGAGAGGAGCCACAAATTTCCTTCCACCCAGCGTTCCCCCACGTCTCCCGATAAAAATGATACCTCACTTGTGTGGGTAGGCCTAGCGCCCGCGACAGGATATGCCCCAAAACACAACGTGGACATATCACAGAAAACAGAGCTGTTTTTAGCAAAGTGACTACCTGTAGATTTTGGCCTCTAGCTCAGCCGCCACCTAGGGAAACCTACCAAACCTATGCATTTCTGAAAACTAGAGACCTAGGGGAATCCAAGGAGGGGTGACTTGCGGGGCTCGGACCAGGTTCTGTTCCCAGAATCCTTTGCAAACCTCAAAATTTGGCTAAAAAAACACATGTCCCTCACATTTCTGTGGCAGAAAGTTCTGGAATCTGAGAGGAGCTACAAATTTCCTTCCACCCAGCGTTCCCCCAAGTCTCCCGATAAAAATGATACCTCACTTGCGTGGGTAGGCCTAGCGCCGGCGACAGGAAACACCCCAAAGCGCAACGTGGACACATCCTAAATTTTGGAAAAAAACAGAGGTGTTTTTTGCGAAGTGCCTACCTGTAGATTTTGGCCTCTAGCTCAGCCGGCACCTAGGGAAACCTACCAAACCTGTGCATTTCTGAAAACTAGAGACCTAGGGGAATCCAAGGAGGGGTGACTTGCGGGGCTCGGACCAGGTTCTGTTACCCAGAATCCTTTGCAAACCTCAAAATTTGGCTAAAAAAACACATGTCCCTCACATTTCTGTGGCAGAAAGTTCTGGAATCTGAGAGGAGCTACAAATTTCCTTCCACCCAGCGTTCCCCCACATCTCCCGATAAAAATGATACCTCACTTGTGTGGGTAGGCCTAGCGCCCGTGACAGGATATGCCCCAAAACACAACGTGGACATATCACAGAAAAGAGAGCTGTTTTTAGCAAAGTGACTACCTGTAGATTTTGGCCTCTAGCTCAGCCGCCACCTAGGGAAACCTACCAAACCTATGCATTTCTGAAAACTAGAGACCTAGGGGAATCCAAGGAGGGGTGACTTGCGGGGCTCGGACCAGGTTCTGTTACCCAGAATCCTTTGCAAACCTCAAAATTTGGCTAAAAAAACACATGTCCCTCACATTTCTGTGGCAGAAAGTTCTGGAATCTGAGAGGAGCTACAAATTTCCTTCCACCCAGCGTTCCCCCAAGTCTCCCGATAAAAATGATACCTCACTTGCGTGGGTAGGCCTAGCGCCGGCGACAGGAAACACCCCAAAGCGCAACGTGGACACATCCTAAATTTTGGAAAAAAACAGAGGTGTTTTTTGCGAAGTGCCTACCTGTAGATTTTGGCCTCTAGCTCAGCCGGCACCTAGGGAAACCTACCAAACCTGTGCATTTCTGAAAACTAGAGACCTAGGGGAATCCAAGGAGGGGTGACTTGCGGGGCTCGGACCAGGTTCTGTTACCCAGAATCCTTTGCAAACCTCAAAATTTGGCTAAAAAAACACATGTCCCTCACATTTCTGTGGCAGAAAGTTCTGGAATCTGAGAGGAGCTACAAATTTCCTTCCACCCAGCGTTCCCCCACATCTCCCGATAAAAATGATACCTCACTTGTGTGGGTAGGCCTAGCGCCCGCGACAGGATATGCCCCAAAACACAACGTGGACATATCACAGAAAACAGAGCTGTTTTTAGCAAAGCGACTACCTGTAGATTTTGGCCTCTAGCTCAGCCGCCACCTAGGGAAACCTACCAAACCTATGCATTTCTGAAAACTAGAGACCTAGGGAAATCCAAGGAGGGGTGACTTGTGTGGCTCGGACCAGGTTCTGTTACCCAGAATCCTTTGCAAACCTCAAAATTTGGCTAAAAAAACACATGTTCCTCACATTTCTGTGGCAGAAAGTTCTGGAATCTGAGAGGAGCCACAAATTTCCTTCCACCCAGCGTTCCGCCACGTCTCCCGATAAAAATGATACCTCACTTGTGTGGGTAGGCCTAGCGCCCGCGACAGGATATGCCCCAAAACACAACGTGGACATATCACAGAAAACAGAGCTGTTTTTAGCAAAGTGACTACCTGTAGATTTTGGCCTCTAGCTCAGCCGCCACCTAGGGAAACCTACCAAACCTATGCATTTCTGAAAACTAGAGACCTAGGGGAATCCAAGGAGGGGTGACTTGTGTGGCTTGGACCAGGTTCTGTTACCCAGAATCCTTTGCAAACCTCACAATTTGGCTAAAAAAACACATGTTCCTCACATTTCTGTGGCAGAAAGTTCTGGAATCTGAGAGGAGCCACAAATTTCCTTCCACCCAGCGTTCCCCCACGTCTCCCGATAAAAATGATACCTCACTTGTGTGGGTAGGCCTAGCGCCCGCGACAGGATATGCCCCAAAACACAACGTGGACATATCACAGAAAACAGAGCTGTTTTTAGCAAAGTGACTACCTGTAGATTTTGGCCTCTAGCTCAGCCGCCACCTAGGGAAACCTACCAAACCTGTGCATTTCTGAAAACTAGAGACCTAGGGGGATCTAAGGAGGGGTGACTTGCGGGGCTCGGACCAGGTTCTGTTACCCAGAATCCTTTGCAAACCTCAAAATTTGGCTAAAAAAACACATGTTCCTCACATTTCTGTGGCAGAAAGTTCTGGAATCTGAGAGGAGCCACAAATTTCCTTCCACCCAGCGTTCCCCCACGTCTCCCGATAAAAATGATACCTCACTTGTGTGGGTAGGCCTAGCGCCCGCGACAGGATATGCCCCAAAACACAACGTGGACATATCACAGAAAACAGAGCTGTTTTTAGCAAAGTGACTACCTGTAGATTTTGGCCTCTAGCTCAGCCGCCACCTAGGGAAACCTACCAAACCTATGCATTTCTGAAAACTAGAGACCTAGGGGAATCCAAGGAGGGGTGACTTGCGGGGCTCGGACCAGGTTCTGTTCCCAGAATCCTTTGCAAACCTCAAAATTTGGCTAAAAAAACACATGTCCCTCACATTTCTGTGGCAGAAAGTTCTGGAATCTGAGAGGAGCTACAAATTTCCTTCCACCCAGCGTTCCCCCAAGTCTCCCGATAAAAATGATACCTCACTTGCGTGGGTAGGCCTAGCGCCGGCGACAGGAAACACCCCAAAGCGCAACGTGGACACATCCTAAATTTTGGAAAAAAACAGAGGTGTTTTTTGCGAAGTGCCTACCTGTAGATTTTGGCCTCTAGCTCAGCCGGCACCTAGGGAAACCTACCAAACCTGTGCATTTCTGAAAACTAGAGACCTAGGGGAATCCAAGGAGGGGTGACTTGCGGGGCTCGGACCAGGTTCTGTTACCCAGAATCCTTTGCAAACCTCAAAATTTGGCTAAAAAAACACATGTCCCTCACATTTCTGTGGCAGAAAGTTCTGGAATCTGAGAGGAGCTACAAATTTCCTTCCACCCAGCGTTCCCCCACATCTCCCGATAAAAATGATACCTCACTTGTGTGGGTAGGCCTAGCGCCCATGACAGGATATGCCCCAAAACACAACGTGGACATATCACAGAAAAGAGAGCTGTTTTTAGCAAAGTGACTACCTGTAGATTTTGGCCTCTAGCTCAGCCGCCACCTAGGGAAACCTACCAAACCTATGCATTTCTGAAAACTAGAGACCTAGGGGAATCCAAGGAGGGGTGACTTGCGGGGCTCGGACCAGGTTCTGTTACCCAGAATCCTTTGCAAACCTCAAAATTTGGATAAAAAAACACATGTCCCTCACATTTCTGTGGCAGAAAGTTCTGGAATCTGAGAGGAGCTACAAATTTCCTTCCACCCAGCGTTCCCCCAAGTCTCCCGATAAAAATGATACCTCACTTGCGTGGGTAGGCCTAGCGCCGGCGACAGGAAACACCCCAAAGCGCAACGTGGACACATCCTAAATTTTGGAAAAAAACAGAGGTGTTTTTTGCGAAGTGCCTACCTGTAGATTTTGGCCTCTAGCTCAGCCGGCAGCTAGGGAAACCTACCAAACCTGTGCATTTCTGAAAACTAGAGACCTAGGGGAATCCAAGGAGGGGTGACTTGCGGGGCTCGGACCAGGTTCTGTTACCCAGAATCCTTTGCAAACCTCAAAATTTGGCTAAAAAAACACATGTCCCTCACATTTCTGTGGCAGAAAGTTCTGGAATCTGAGAGGAGCTACAAATTTCCTTCCACCCAGCGTTCCCCCACATCTCCCGATAAAAATGATACCTCACTTGTGTGGGTAGGCCTAGCGCCCGCGACAGGATATGCCCCAAAACACAACGTGGACATATCACAGAAAAGAGAGCTGTTTTTAGCAAAGTGACTACCTGTAGATTTTGGCCTCTAGCTCAGCCGCCACCTAGGGAAACCTACCAAACCTATGCATTTCTGAAAACTAGAGACCTAGGGGAATCCAAGGAGGGGTGACTTGTGTGGCTCGGACCAGGTTCTGTTACCCAGAATCCTTTGCAAACCTCAAAATTTGGCTAAAAAAACACATGTTCCTCATATTTCTGTGGCAGAAAGTTCTGGAATCTGAGAGGAGCCACAAATTTCCTTCCACCCAGCGTTTCCCCACGTCTCCCGATAAAAATGATACCTCACTTGTGTGGGTAGGCCTAGCGCTCGCGACAGGAAACGGACCAAAACACAACGTGGACACATCAAATTTTTTCATGGAAAACAGTGCTTACCTGTGGATTTTGGCCTCTAGCTCAGCCGGCACCTGGAGAAACCTAGCAAACCAGCGCATTTTTGAAAACTAGAGACCTAGGGGAATCCAAGATGGGGTGATTTGCGGGGCTCTGACTAGGTTCTGTTACCCAGAATCCTTTGCAAACATCAAAATTTGGCCCAAAAACACTTTTTCCTCTCATTTCGGTGACAGAAAGTTCTGGAATCTGAGAGGAGCCACAAATTTCCTTCCACCCAGCGTTCCCCTAAGTCTCTCCATAAAAATGGTACCTCACTTGTGTGGGTAGGCCTAGCGCCCACAAAAGGAAATGGCCCAAAACACAACGTGGACACAACATATTTTTTCACAAAAAACAGAGGTGTTTTTTGCAAAGTGCCTACCTGTGGATTTTGACCTCTAGCTCAGCCGGCCCCGGGGGGGGGGGAAATGCCCTAAAATAAATTTGACCCCCCCCCCCCCCTGCCCAGGAGCGACCCTTGCCTACGGGGTCGCTCCCCCTGCGTGACATTGGCGTCAAACAACAAATCCCCGGTGCCTAGTGGTTTCTGCCCCCTTGGGGGCAGATTGCCCTAAAATTGACCAATCTGCCCCCAAGGGGGGGAGAAATGGTCTAAACACACTTTGCCCTCCAGGGGAGCGACCCTTGTCTGATGGGTCGCTCCCCATCTCTAAAAAAACAAACAAACAAACAAAAAAACACAAAAAACAAATTTGTCCTGGCACCTACAGGTTTCTGCCCCCCCTGGGGGCAGATCGGCCTAATAATAGGCCGATCTTCCCCCAGGGGGGTCAGAAATGGCCTAAAATAAATTTGCCCCCCGAACCTCCACCCCCCCCGGGAGCGACCCTTGCCTACGGGGTCGCTCCCCCTGCGTGACATTGGCGCCAAAAAACAAATCCCCGGTGCCTAGTGGTTTCTGCCCCCTTGGGGGCAGATTGACATAAAATCGACCAATCTGCCCCCAGGGGGGCAGAAATGCTCTAAATACAGTTTGCCCCCCAGGGGAGCAACCCTTGTCTGATGGGTCGCTCCCCATCTCTAAAAAAAAACACACAAAAAAAATGTGCCCTGGCGCCTACAGGTTTCTGCCCCCCCTGGGGGCAGATCGGCCTAATAATAGGCCGATCTTCCCCCAGGGGGGGCAGAAATGGCCTAAAATAAATTTGCATCCCCAACCCCCACCCCCCCACCAGGAGCGACCCTTGCCTACGGGGTCGCTCCCCCTGAGTGACATTGGCGCCAAAAAACAAATCCCCGGTGCCTAGTGGTTTCTGCCCCCTTGGGGGCAGATTGACATAAAATCGACCAATCTGCCCCCAGGGGGGCAGAAATGCTCTAAATACAGTTTGCCCCCCAGGGGAGCAACCCTTGTCTGATGGGTCGCTCCCCATCTCTAAAAAAAAACACACAAAAAAAATGTGCCCTGGCGCCTACAGGTTTCTGCCCCCCCTGGGGGCAGATCGGCCTAATAATAGGCCGATCTTCCCCCAGGGGGGGCAGAAATGGCCTAAAATAAATTTGCATCACCAACCCCCACCCCCCCACCAGGAGCGACCCTTGCCTACGGGGTCGCTCCCCCTGCGTGACATTGGCGCCAAAAAACAAATCCCCGGTGCCTAGTGGTTTCTGCCCCCTTGCGGGCAGGTTGACCTAAAATCGACCCATCTGCCCCCAAGGGGGGGCAGAAATGCTCTAAATACAGTTTGCCCCCCAGGGGAGCGACCCTTGTCTGATGGGTCACTCCCCATCTCTAAAAAAACAAACAAACAAAAAATAAAAAAATAAAATAAAAATTTGCCCTGGCAACAAGAGGTTTCTGCCCCCCCCGGGGGCAGATCGGCCTAATAATAGGCCGATCTGCCCCCAGGGGGGGCAGAAATGGCCTAAAATAAATTTGCCCCCCCCAACCACTACCCCCCCACCAGGAGCGACCCTTGCCTACGGGGTCGCCCCCCCTGCGTGACATTGGCGCCAAAAAACAAATCCCCGGTGCCTAGTGGTTTCTGACCCCTTGGGGGCAGATTGACATAAAATCGACCAATCTGCCCCCAAGGGGGGCAGAAATGGTCTAAACACAGTTTGCCCCCCAGGGGAGCAACCCTTGTCTGATGGGTCGCTCCCCATCTCTAAAAAAACAAACAAACAAAAAAAAAAACATTTGCCCTGGCGCCTAGAGGTTTCTGCCCCCCCTGGGGGTAGATCGGCCTAATACCAATAGGCCGATCTGCCCCCAGGGGGGGCAGAGATGGCCTAAAATAATTTTGTCCCCCCCACCCCCACCCGGGGAGCGACCCTTGCCTACAAGGTCGCTCCCCTTGCGTGACGGCGCAAAAAAAAGATCCCTGGTGCCTAGTGGTTTCTGCCCCCCTTGGGGGCAGATTGACCTAAAATTGGCCGATCTGCCCCCAAAGCGGGCAGAACTGGCCTAAATACATTTTGCCCCTCCAGGGGAGCGACCCTTGTCCAAGGGGTCGCTCCCCATCTGTAAAACGAAAAAACAAAAAAATCCCTGGTGCCTAGTGGTTTCTGCCCCCCTTGGGGGCAGATCAGCCGAATCAAAATAGGCCCCCCAGGGAGCGACCCTTGCCCAAGGGGTCGCTCCCGTTGCGTGAAATTCGCGCGCAAAAAAAACTCCCTGGTGTCTAATGGTTTCTGCCCCCCTTGGGGGCAGATTGGCCTCATCAAAATAGGCCAATCTGCCCCCAAGGGGGGCAGAAATGGCCTAAATATAATTTGCCCCCCAGGGGAGCGACCCTTGCCTAAGGGGTCGCTCCCCACCTACAAAAAAAGAAAACATCACAAAAAAAAAAAAAAAAAAAAAGGTCCCTGGTGCCTAGAGGTTTCTGCCCCCCCTGGGGGCAGAAAAGGCCTTCCTAAAAAAATGCCCCCCTGGGAGCGACCCTTGCCCAAGGGGTCGCTCCCTTTTGCCAATTTCATTGAGAAAAAAAAAATCCCTGGTGTCTAGTGGGGTTTCAAAAGCCGGATTGCAAGCAATCCGGCTTTTGAAACCTGTGAGAGACTTCAAAGGGAAGGAAATACATTTCCTTCCCTTTTGAAGCCTCTCGGGGCCTCCCCCAGTGATTGAAAGAGAAATGCAAAAGCATTTCTTTTTCAATCGCGCTGGAAGCTCTGCTTCCAGCGCGATGGGGTGACCCTGTGACTAATCAGCGTGCGCTCGCGCGCTGACGTCACAGGGGGGGTTGGGGGGGTCGGGGGTGGGAGGGGAAGGGCTTCCCCTTCCATCCCTGACTTTGGGGGGGTGGGGGGAAGCACACAGAGGGAGCGAGAGCGCTCCCTCTGGGCTGTGTGCCGAGGACGTAGTGGTTACATCCTCGGCACAGCAGCACTGTGCCGCAGGACGTAACCACTACGTCCGCGGCACAGAAGGGGTTAAACAGGAACCTTGTAAACATAAGGTTTATTCATACATTAAACTCTGTAGCCTTGCCAAACCTCCACTGGAACGGTCTACTATCAAACTCCTCAAATAAACCTTGACAATACTTGTCACGTTTTCTGTAAAATAGTCTTCAAGGGTAATTTTACCTCACAGGAGTTTCTGTTCGGAAGCGCTCTCTCTCCACACAGCTGATTCCTGTCAGACCTCAGTTGAAGTGCGAAGCTTCCAGCTGGAGAGCTCGTAACCTAGCAACCAACCGATTGCAAGACTAGAACTGTAACTAACCTTCAGGACTCACAGCGGCCATCTTGGATCTTCTCTTCATGATTCTTCCTTTGAAATAAGCGCAAGATTACTCTGCAAACCTTCTTCCAGTTTGGGCTTTGCTGTCTCCACTGAGGATATCTCTTTGCTTTTCTCAAGCATTTCTGTGATTTGATTTGGCAAGTTTGTGTGGTCATGACATATGCTGAGCTATTTTCTTTGACATCTGGTCAGACACATATGTGTACCCATGATGTAGACACAGTCGACAGTTTACCTGTTAAAAACAAAATATTCAGACAATCTGACCAAGTCAAAGAAAGCATTAAAGTGGAAGTTCACAAGATGCTGGAGTTAGGGGTAATAGAGCCCAGTGGTCTTAGTCACCAAACCTCATACCAAAGATGTAAAGAGAGAAATGAAGTTTTGTGTGGACTACAGAGGACTCAATTCTGTCACCAAGACAGATGCTCACCCCATAGCCAGAGCAGATGAATCAATGGACAAGTTAGGTGCAACCAAATGTCCGAGTACCTTTGACTCAACTGCAGGGTACTGGCAAATTAGGATGGCACCTGCAGCAAAAGAGAAAACAGCATTCTCAACACCTGATGGGCATTATCAGTTCACTGTTATGCCCTTTGGCTTACAGAATTCCCCTGCCACCTTCCAAAGGTTGGTGAATCAAGTCCTTGCTGGCTTGGAATCCTTTAGTGCAACATATCTAGATGATATTGCTGTCTTTAGCTCCAACTGGCACGATCACCTGGTCCACCTGGAGAAGGTTTTGCAGGCTCTGCAAGCAGTAGGCCTCTCTATCAAGGCATCCAAATGCCAGATTAGGCAGGGAACAGTTGTATTCTTGGGCCACCTTGTAGGTGGAGGCCAAGTGCAACCCTTACAACCCAAGATCCAGGCAATTCTGGACTGGGAAGCTCCAAAAACCCAGACTCAAGTCAGGGCATTCAGTGGCTTGACTGGATACTACAGGAGGTTTGTGAAATGATATGCATCCATAGTGACTCCCCTCACAGAACCTACCTCCAAGAAAATGCCCAAGAAAGTAAACTGGACCATAGACTGTCAAAAGGCCTTTGACACCCTAAAAGAAGCTATGTGCTCCGCACCAGTTCTAAAATCTCCAGATAATTCTAAGCAATTCATTGTGCAGACAGATGCCTCTAAACATGGGATAGGAGCAGTCCTATCCCAAACCACTGATGATGGCCTTGACCACCTTGCTGCTTTCATTAGTAGGAGGTTACTCCCCAGGGAGCAGCGATGGAGTGCCAATGAGAGGGAGGCCTTTGCTGTGGTTTTGTCACAGAAAAAGTCGAGACCATACTTGTTTGGTACTCACTTTGTTGTTGTTCAAACTGACCACATACTTTTCAGATGGCTCATGCAAATGAAAGGAGAGAACCCTAAACTTTTGAGGTGGTCCATATCCCTACAGGGAATGGTGGGTACCTGATGGTACTTACACCTTGTGCCAGGTCCAGTTATCCTTTATTAGTATATTAGTAGTGTTCTAGCAGCTTAGGCTGATAGAGGTAGCTATAGCAGAGCAGCTTAGGCAGAACTAGGAGACATGCAAAGCTCCTACTATACCACTTATATCATATAGCACTATATCATAAGAATCACAATACTCAGAGTTACTAAAAATAAAGGTACTTTATTTTAGTGACAATGGGTCAGAAATATCTCAGAGGATATACTCCCTTAGGAGGTAAGTAAAATACACAAAATATTCACACAAACCAAAATCAGGCAAGTAAACAGTTAGAAAAGTAGTGCAAACACTGTAGAATACAATTGGATGCAATAGGCCTAGGGGCAACACAAACCATATACTAAGAAAGTGGAATGAGAACCACTTAGAGACCCCAGGCCTAGTGTAATGTGTAAAGGGTCGCTGGAAGTGTACAAAAACCCTAAGGGTGTCCAAGATACCCCACCCCAAGACCCTGAAAAGTAGGAGTAAAGTCACCCTACTTCCCCAGAAACACACTAAAGTTGTGATAGGAGATTCTGCAAAGACAACAACTGACTGAAAGCACTGAAGACGGATCCCTGGACCTGAGGACCTGCAAAGGAAGGGGACCACGTCCAAGAGTCACAAAAGTGTCCAGGGAGGGCAGGAGCCCACTAAACCCCGGATGAAGGTGCAAAATGACTGCCACCAGGTGGAAGCAGCTGAATATTCTGCAACAACGGAAGATGCCAGGAACTTCTCCTTTGCACAGAAGATGTCGCACGGCGTGCTGGAGGATGCAGAGTTGTTTCCACGCAGAAAGGCTGCAAACAAGCCTTGCTAGCTGCAAAGGTTGCGGTAGAAGAAAATGGGTGCTGCCCAGCCCCAGGAAGGACCAGGAGGTCGCACCTTGGAGGAGGAGACAGAGGGGGCGCTCAGCAACACAGAGATCATATGCAGAAGCAGGCAGCACTCGCAGAAGCACTTGAACAGGCGTTCAAGAAATCTGAGCACGGCGGTCGTCTCAACACTACAAAGGAGGGTCCCACGAAGCCGGTGGTCAACTCAGCGAGTTGAGCAATCCAGGACGGAGTGCTGGGGACCTGGGCTAAGCTGTGCATTAAGGATTCCTTGCAAAAGTGCACAGAAGCCCTAGCAGCTGCAGTTCACGCAGTACATGATTACTGTCTGGTGTGGGGAGGCAAGGACTTACCTCCACCAAATTTGGAAAGAAGGACAACTGGACTGTTGGGGTCACTTGGATCCAGCTCCTGTGTTCCAGGGACCACGCTCGTCGAGGTGAGAGGGGACCCAGAGGACCGGTGATGCAGAAGTTTGGTGCTTGCGTTAGCAGGGGAAGATTCCATCGACCCCAAGAGATTTCTTCTTAGCTTTCAGTGCAGGGTGAAGGCAGCCAAATAATTCCCTAGTATATGGTACTGATCTACCCAGGGAAATGGGGTTCCAGGAGATCCCTAAGGGCTGCAGCATTTCTTTTGCCACCCATAGGGAGCTCTGACAATTCTTACACCGGCCTGCCACTGCATCCTGCGTGAAATAACGTCCACGTTATTTCACAGCCATTTACCACTGCACTTAAGTAACTTATAAGTCACCTATATATCTAACCTTCACCTGGTGAAGGTTAGGTGCAAAGTTACTTAGTGTGTGGGCACCCTGGCAATAGCCAAGGTGCCCCCACATCGTTCAGGGAAAATTCCCCGGACTTTGTGAGTGCGGGGACACCATTACACGCGTGCACTATACATAGGTCACTACCTATGTATAGCGTCACAATGGTAACTCCGAACATGGCCATGTAACATGTCTAAGATCATGGAATTGGAATTGTCACCCTCCATGATCCCCCGGGTCTCTAGCACAGAACCCGGGTACTGCCAAACTGCCTTTCTGGGGTCTCCACTGCAGCTGCTGCTGCCAACCCCTCAGACAGGTTTCTGCCCTCCTGGGGTCCAGGCAGCCCTGGCCTAGGAAGGCAGAACAAAGGACTTCCTCTGAGAGAGGGTGTAACACCCTCTCCCTTTGGAAATAGGTGTGAGGGCTGGGGAGGAGTAGCCTCCCCCAGCCTCTGGGAATGCTTTGATGGGCACAGATGGTGCCCATCTCTGCATAAGCCAGTCTACACCAGTTCAGGGATCCCCCAGCCCTGCTCTGGCACGAAACTGGACAATGGAAAGGGGAGTGGCCACTCCCCTACCCTGCACCTCCCAGGGGAGGTGCCCAGAGCTCCTCCAGTGTGTCCCAGACCTCTGCCATCTTGGAAACAGAGGTGTTTGTGGCACACTGGACTGATCTGAGTGGCCAGTGCCAGCAGGTGACGTTAGAGGCTCCTTCTGATAGGCTCTTACCTCTCTTGGTAGCCAATCCTCCTTCCTTGGTAGCCAAACCTCCTTTTCTGGCTATTTAGGGTCTCTGCTTTGGGGAATTCTTTAGATAACGAATGCAAGAGCTCACCAGAGTTCCTCTGCAACTCCCTCTTCACCTTCTGCCAAAGGATCGACTGCTGACTGCTCAGGATGCCTGCAAAACCGCAACAAAGTAGCAAGAAGACTACTAGCAACCTTGTATCGCTTCATCCTGCCGGCTTTCTCGACTGTTTCCAGGTGGTGCATGCTCTGGGGGTAGCCTGCCTCCTTCTTGCACCAGGAGCTCTGAAGAAATCTCCCGTGGGCCGACGGAATCTTCCCCCTGCAACCGCAGGCAACAAAAGACTGCATCACCGGTCCTCTGGGTCCCCTCTCAGCACGACGAGCGTGGTCCCTGGAACTCAGCAACTCTGTCCAAGTGACTCCCACAGTCCAGTGACTCTTCAGTCCAAGTTTGGTGGAGGTAAGTCCTTGCCTCCCCACGCTAGACTGCATTGCTGGGTACTGCGTGATTTGCAGCTGCTCCGGCTCCTGTGCACTCTTCCAGGATTTCCTTCATGCACAGCCAAGCCTGGGTCCCCGACAGTCCTTCCTGCAGTGCACAACCTTCTGAGTTGTCCTCCGGAATCATGGGACTCCCTTTTGTGACTTCGCATGGACTCTGGTTCACTATTCTTCCAAGTGCCTGTTCAGGTACTTCTGCGGGTGCTGCCTGCTTCTGTGAGGGCTCCCAGAGTTGCTGGGTGCCCCTGGTCCCTCCTAGGCCACAGCAGCACCCAAAAACCTCTACCGTGACCCTTGCAGCTAGCAAGGCTTGTTTGCGGTCTTTCTGCGTGGGAACACCTCTGCAAGCTTCTTCACGACGTGGGACTTCCATCCTTCAAAGGAGTAGTTTCCAGCTCTCTTCTTTCTTGCAGAACTCCAAGCTTCTTCCAACAGGTGGCAGCTTCCTTGCACCCTCAGCTGACATTTCCTGGGCTCCTGCCCACTCTCGACACTGTCGCGACTATTGGACTTGGTCCCCTTCTCTTACAGGTACTCAGGTCCGGAAATCCACTGTTGTTGCATTGCTGGTGTTTGTTCTTCCTGCAGAATACCCCATCACGATTTCTGTGCTCTCTGGGTGTAGTAGGTGCACTTTACACCTACCTTTCAGGGTCTTGGGGGGGGTGCTATTTTTCTAACCCTCACTGTTTTCTTACAGTCCCAGCGACCCTCTACAAGCTCACCTAGGTTTGGGGTCCATTTGTGGTTCGCTTTCCACTTTTGGAGTATATGGTTTGTGTTGCCCCTATACCTATGTGCTCCTATTGCAATCTACTGTAATTTTACACTGCTTGCATTACTTTTCTTGCTATTACCTGCATAATTTTGGTTTGTGTACATATATCTTGTGTATATATATAACTTATCCTCATACTGAGGTTACTCACTGAGATACTTTTTGTCATATTGTCATAAAAATAAAGTACCTTTATTTTTAGTACTTCTGTGTGTTGTGTTTTCTTATGATTTTGTGCATAGGACACCAGCGGTATAGTAGGTGCTTTACATGTCTCCTAGTTCAGCCTAAGATGCTTTGCCATAGCTACCTTCTATCAGCCTAAGCTGCTAGAAACACCTCTTCTACACTAATAAGGGATAATTGGACCTGGCACAAGGTGTAAGTACCTCTGGTACCCACTACAAGCCAGGCCAGCCTCCTACATTGGTTGTTACAGCGGTGGGATAAGTACTTGTAACTACTTACCACTTTGTCATTGTGTACTTTTTATAAGAGAATAATATACACAACAGTTCAGTGTATGTACACCTAACCAAAAAGTTTTGCTTCTCTCCTCTTAAACTTTTTACAAAGTTTTGAAAAGTTTCCCTAAACTTCTACAAGTTAGGAAAATAAAGTTTTCTCTGTTCTCTAAAAGTTCTGAAACTTTTTCTTCTCACTATTTCTAAACCTTTTACTATCATGTCTGTAGAAGACTCTGCTTTTAAAATGGTCAATACTACTTTTGAATTACAAGAGCCTAAGGAGTCTCTGCTTAGATAGAGGTTTAGTGATAGGAAAGAACCCTACAAAACAGTTTCTATTTAACATGCTTATTGTGAATGATGAGTCCCAAGCAGGCACATCAAATGAGAGGTTAATAGAAGGTTCCCATTCTGACTCAGGGAATCTCCTTGAGGGAGGTGGGGAGGGTTCTGAACCAGATCTGCCCCCTAGCAGGACACCTAGTGATGTTGGTAGTAATGGAGGTTCCCATCACAGTAGGGAAGTCTTTATTCCTAGAGGCCAAGTTGCTAGGGTTCAGTCAGTTAGGGACAGATGCCCTCTGTTGGTTCCAATTTATCTTCTGTGTCCAAGCATTCCCAACCCACCCACCCTGAAGACAACATGTTAGAAAGGGAACTCAAAAAGTTGGGGGTTGAAGAGACCAGACTGAAGCTTAAACAGCAACAGCTGGCCTTAGATAGGAAATCCCTAGACCTGGAGAAGGAGAGACAGAGATTGGGGTTTGGACCCCACGGTGGCAGCAGCAGTATTCCTGATAGTAATCCTGTTATAGAGCATGATTCCAGGAATCTGCACAAGAAAGTCCCCCCTTACAAGGAGGGGGATGACATCAACAAGTGATTTGCTGCACTTGAGAGGGCCTGTATGGTACAGGGGGTCCCTCAAAGGCAGTGGGCTGCTATATTGTGGCTATCTTTCACTGGAAACAGTAGGGATAGGCTCCTTACAGCTAGAGAAAGTGATGCTAACAATTTTGCAGTTTTGAAGGATGCACCCTTGGATGGATTTGGCTTAACCACTGAACAATACAGGATTAAGTTCAGAGACACCAGAAAAGAGTCCTCACAAGACTGGATAGACTTTGTTGACTGTTCAGTGAAGGCCTTGGAGGGGTGGGTACATGGCAGTAAAGTTTCTGACAATGAAAGTCTGTATAATCTTATTCTGAGAGAGCATATTCTGAATAACTGTGTTTCTGACTTGTTACAACAATATCTAGTGGACTCAGATCTGACCTCTCTCCAAGAATTGGGAAAGGAGGCAGACACATGGGTCAGAACAAGAGTCAACAGAAAAGTTCATACAGGGGGTGACAAGGATGGCAAGAAGAAAGATGGTGAAAAATCACAGGATAAGCATGGGGATGAGGGTAAAACCAAAGAGCCTTCTTCAAATCCTAAACACTCTTCAGGGGGTGGGGATAAATCAAATTCCTCCCCTTCTTCACAACATACACACATTAAAAAGCCTTGGTGCTATGTGTGTAAAAATAAAGGCCATTGGCAAGGGGATAAGTCCTGTCCAGGTAAACCCCCTGAGCCAACCACCACTAATACATCAAACTCTAGTGCCCCTAGCAGTAGTGGTAATAGTGGTGGGACTGCTGGCAACAGTCAAAGTAAGGGTGCAGTTGGGTTCACTTATGGGTCCATCATAGATACTGGGGTAGTCAGTCCCAAGACAGTTTCTGTCACACCTAGTGGCATTGGCCTTGCCACACTGGCTGCTTGTCCCCTTACAATGGATAAGTACAGGCAGACAGTTTCAATAAATGGTGTTGAGGCCCAGGTACAGGGACACAGGTGCCAGTATCAATTTGGTGACCGAAAACCTAGTGTCTCCTGAACAACACATCATTGGACAACAGTACAAGATTATTGATGTCCATAACTCCACTAAGTTTCTTCCCTTAGCTATAGTTCAGCTTAGTTGGGGTGGAGTTACTGGCCCTAAGCAGGTGGTGGTATCACCTAGCTTACCTGTAGACTGTCTCTTAGGTAATGACCTAGAGACCTCAGGTTGGGCTGAGGTAGAGTTTCATACCCATACAGCCATGCTGGGTATCCCTGAGGAATTGCTTCCTCTCATTTCTACTGAAATGAAAAATCAAAGGAGAGGAACAGGCCTGAAAACTCAGGATCCTTCTCCAACAACAGGTAAAAAGGGCATCACAGTATCCCCTAACCACCCTGCCATTCAGGATACCATTCCTGTGGTAGGAGAAACCTCTCCTGGGGTGGCACCTGTACCAACGGAATCAAAATCAAATAAAAAAATAATTTGTAGAGCGCGCTACTCACCCGTGAGGGTCTCAAGGCGCTGGGTGAGGGGAAATAGGAGGGGGGGGGCAGGGAGGGTCACTGATCGAACGACCATGACTTGAGGTTCTTTCTGAAGACCAGTAGGTCTTTGGTTTTGCAAAGGTCGGTGGGGAGGGAGTTCCAGGTTTTGGGGGGCGAGGTAGGAGAAAGACCTGTCTCCTGTGGTGGTGAGTTGGATGCGGGGGCTGTGGCTAGGGTGAGGTCGGCTGATCGGAGGTTGGTGTGGGAGTGTGGAAGTTTACTTTTTCATTGAGGTAGGTTGGGCCGGTGTTGTGGAGGGATTTGTGTGCGTGGATGAGGATCTTGAATGTGATTCTCTTGTCTATGGGGAGCCAGTGAAGGGATTTGAGGTGTGGTGAGATTCGTTCGTGGTGGGGGAGGCCCAGGACGAGGCGTGCAGCTGTGTTCTGGATTCTCTGGAGTTTGCGGTTGAGTTTGAGTGTGGTGCCGGCGTAGAGGGTGTTACCGTAGTCCAGTCTGCTGCTGATGAGTGCGTGGGTGGCTGTCTTTCTGGTTTCAGGGGGAATCCATTTGAAGGATTTTTTTAGAGTGCGGAGTGTGTGGAAGAAGGAGGAGGTTAGAGCATTGATTTGCAGTGTCATGGAGAGGGAGGGGTCGCGGATGATGCCGAGGTTGCGTGTGTGGGTTGCTGGGGTGGGTGCGGGGCCTAGGGCGGTGGGTCACCAGGAGTCGTCCCATGTGGTTTTGTTGTGGCCGAAGATGATGATCTCGGTTTTGTTTGAGTTGAGCTTGAGGTGGTTAGTGGTCATCCAGTTGGCGGTGTCGAGGAGAGCGGCGTGTAGGTTGGTTTTGGCGGTGGTGGGGTTGCGGGTGAGGGCGAGGATGAGTTGTGTGTCATCTGCATAGGAGAGGATAGTGATTCCGTGTGCTCGGAGGATGTTGGCTAGGGGGATCATGTAGATGTTGAAGAGTGTGGGGCTGAGGGAGGACCCTTGGGGGACTTCACAGGTGATCTTGGTAGTGTTGGAGTGGAAGGGTGGAAGGCGAACTCTCTGGGTCCGGTCGGTGAGAAAGGAGGTGAGCCAGTCTAAGGCTTTGTGGCGAATACCTATGTTGTGGAGGCGTGTGCAGAGTGTGTGGTAGCAGATGGTGTCAAAGGCTGCAGAGAGGTCTAGGAGGATGAGTGCGACGGTCTCGCCTTTGTCGACTTTGGTCCTGATATCGTCAGTGCATGCGATGAGGGCGGTTTCTGTGCTGTGGTTCTTGCGGAACCCAGATTGTGAGGGGTCAAGAGTGTTGTTTGCTTTGAGGAAGTGGGATAGGCGGGTGTTGACTAATTTCTCTGCAACCTTGGCAGGGAAAGGGAGGAGGGAGATGGGGCGGTAGTTGGAGAGGATCTCTGGGTCTGCTTGTTTTTTTTTTAGGAGAGCGGTGATTTCCGCGTGCTTCCAGTGGTCTGGGTAGGTGGCGGAGTCGAATGAGGAGTTGATTATGTTGTAGAGTATGGGGGCGATGGTAGGGCTAGCTTTGTTGTATATACGGTGTGGACAGTGGTCGGAGGGGGAACCGGAGTGGATGGAGTTCATGTTTTTTTCGGTTTCTTCGTGTGTGGTGGGGGTCCATGTGGAGAGAGTGGTAGGGGGGTCCTGAGTGGGGGTTGGGTGAGTGAGGGGTACGTGTGGTGGGTGTGTGTGGTATGAAGCTGTTGTGGATGTCCAGGATTTTGTGGAGGAAGTGGTTGGAAAGGGCGTCACATAGGGGCTGTGTGTGTGTGGGGTCTATGTTGCTGGCTTTGGGTTTGGCAAGTTCGGTGATGATGGTGAAGAGTTCTTTGCTGTTTTGAGAGTTGTTGTCAAGGTGTGTCTTGTAGTGATCTCTTTTGACGGTGCGTATGAGTTGGTGATGGGTGCGAATGGTGATTTTGAGGGAGGAGAAGTTGGTTGTGGAAGGTTCTAGTCTCCATATTTTCTCAGGTTCGCGGCATTTGCGCTTGGAGTTCAGGGGTGAACCATGGGGCGTTCTTGATGTTGCGGGTGGCGATGTGTTTTCTGAGGGGGGCAAGTGTGTCTGCGCAGGTAGTGATCCATTTGGAGAGGTTGTGTGCTCCTGTGTTGGGGTCGTTGGTGTGGGGGGGGGGGTATGGGCCAGTTGGGAGTTTAGTCGTTCTATGGGGATCTTGTCCCACATGCGGTAGGGTGTGGTGTATTGATAGTAGTGTGTGGGGGTTTGGTGAAGGAGAAGTGGATGCAGCGGTGGTCAGTCCAGAGGACTTTGGTGGTGTGGGTGTAGGCTATGTGTTGGCTTGAGGTGAAAATTGCATCAAGCGTGTGTCCTGCTGAGTGGGTGGGTGCAGTGACCAGTTGTTTGAGCCTGAGGTTGGTGAGGTTGGCTATGAGGGAGGTGGTGTTGTGGTCTTGTGAGTTTTCTAAGTGAAAGTTGAAATCCCCGTGGATGATGTAGTCTGTGGAGGTGAGGGCGTGCAAGCTGATGCTGTCGGCGATGGTGTCGCAGAAGGCGGGACGTGGTCCGGGTGGCCTGTAGATTAGTGTACCTCTGAGGGTGGAGTTGTTGTTAATGTGGATGAGGAAGTGGATGTGTTCAGTGTTGTCGATGGTGTCTTGGGAGCTGGTGGTGACTTTGATGGTGTCTCTGTGTAGGATGGCGATGCTACCGCCTGGCCTGTTGAGGCAGGTCTTTGTGTTGGAGTTTGTATCCCTTGGGGGTAGCTATGGCTATGTCGGGTTCTGAGAAGGGGTTGGTCCAGGTTTCCGTGAGGAAGGGGATGTCAGGTGAGTGTGATGTGATGAAGTCCCAGAGCTCTATGGCATGTTTGTGAAGGGAGCGGATGTTGAGGAGTAGGCAGTTCAGGTGGTTGTGGTGGGTGGCGTTGGTGTGGTGCGTGAGGGTGTTGTTGCGGGGTGTGTTCTGGTTGTGGGCTAGTGTGCTGCGGGGTTGGTTGGTGGGGGCAGGGTGGGTGAGTCTTGTGTTGGGGGTGTTGTGTGTGTTGAAGGTGGGGTCGCTATGGTTGGTGTGTGGTGTGAGGGATGATGAGCAGGAGAAGTGGCAGGTGTGGCAGGTGAAGGGGCCATGAGTGTGTGTGGGGCTGGAAGTAGTGCATGTGGGGCGGGAGCCTGGGTTGAGAGAGTGGAGGGGGAGGGGGAGTAGGTGTGTCTGAGAGGGCCAGTGGTTCTGGCGCTAGGCGCGGTCCTGGCGCGGACGAGCACAGACGGGCTTGCCTTTGGTGCACCTTCGCCACGCCAGAGGCGCGCCCGCTGCGCGGCTGTCATAAGAGATGGGGAGGGTGGATGTGGCAGCTGGGTAGCAGGAGGGCCTGTCGAATGAGAGGGCTGGGGGGTGGGGCCGCAAGGGACGCATCAGCAGGGAAATGGACACACGAAGCGGTAAGAAGGAGGGGGGAGGCGGGAGGGGCCGCAGGGGACGCAGCGGTGGGGAAATGGACACACGAAGCGGTAGGAAGGAGGGGGAGGCGGGAGGGGCCACAGGGGAGGCAGCGGTGGGGAAATGGACACACGAAGCGGTGAGAAGGAGGGGGGAGGTGGGAGGGTCCGCAGGGGATGCAGCGGCAGGGAAATGGACACACGAAGCGGGGTGAGGAGAGGGGAGGCGGGAGGGGCCGCAGGGGATGCAGCGGCGGGAAATGGACACACGAAGCGGTAAGAAGGAGGGGGAGGGGGAGGTGGGAGGGGTCGCAGGGGACGCAGCGGCGGGGAAATAATGCCAAATGGAAACGGGAAAGGAGGTGGCGCGGAAGGCGGAGCGGGGAGCAACCATCAGCTGGCACAACTGTACTCCCTGAGGTAGAAGTACCTCTCTGTGGGATAACTAACATTGTAGTTAACATGGAGCATCGCTCCAACCCTCCCAGAGAAACTTTAGTGCAGCAACCCTGCACTGCCTCAAAACACTTAGGACAGCAGCCCTGCCCTAGTGTGGAGCTCATAGGACAGCATCCCTGCCCTGCTCCAAAACAAGAGAAACAGCATCCCTGTTCTCTCTTACAGCCATATGGACAAAGTTTTTGCCCAGCTATGGCTTTACTGAGACAGCATCCCTGTCTGGCATTCTCATCACTAGAAATAGGACCAGTGGACAATTCCCACTGTTCTAAACTAAAACTTACTGATAGGAAGTCTGAGAATATATCTTCACATTGTTGGTTAGCTAAGAAACTTCAAACAGGCTGGTTTACATCCCCACAGGGAAGTAACCATATAGTGGATGATAAAGGGAGTAACCAGTCTATGGCAGAGCTACTCTCCCACTTATCACCACTTAAACAACAAAGACTCAACTGGCCAAGGTTAGCCTTATTGTCCTTCGTTGGGGGGGGGGGGGTTGTGTGAGAAAGTAGCCTCTTTCTAGCCTTGTTACCCCCACTTTTGGCCTGTTTGTGAGTATATGTCAGGGAGTTTTCACTGTCTCACTGGGATCCTGCTAGCCAGGGCCCCAGTGCTCATAAGTTTGTGGCCTATAGGTATGTGTTCCCTGTGTGATGCCTAACTGTCTCACTGAGACGCTGCTAACCAGAACCTCAGTGGTTATGCTCTCTCTGCTTTCCAAATTTGTCACTAACAGGCTAGTGACTAAATTTACCAATTCACATTGGCATACTGGTACACCCATATAATTCCCTAGTATATGGTACTGAGGTACCCAGGGTATTGGGGTTCCAGGAGATTCCTATGGGCTGCAGCATTTCTTTTTCCACCCATAGGGAGCTCTGACAATTCTTACACAGGCCTGCCACTGCAGCCTGAGTGAAATAACATCCACGTTATTTCACAGCCATTTACCACTGCACTTAAGTAACTTATAAGTCACCTATATGTCTAACCTTCACCTGGTGAAGGTTGGGTGCAAAGTTACTTAGTGTGTGGGCACCCTGGCACTAGCCAAGGTGCCCCCACATCGTTCAGGGCAAATTCTCCGGACTTTGTGAGTGCGGGGACACCATTACACGCGTGCACTATACATAGGTCACTACCTATGTATAGCGTCACAATGGTAACTCCAAACATGGCCATGTAACATGTCTAAGATCATGGAATTGTCACCCCAATACCATTCTGGTGTTGGGGGGACAATTCCATGATCCCCTGGGTCTCTAGCACAGTACCCGGGTACTGCCAAACTACCTTTCCGGGGTCTCCACTGCAGCTGCTGCTGCTGCCAACCCCTCACACAGGTTTCTGCCCTCCTGGGGTCCAGGCAGCCCTGGCCCAGGTAGGCAGAACAAAGGATTTCCTCAGAGAGAGGGTGTTACACCCTCTCCCTTTGGAAATAGGTGTGAGGGCTGGGGAGGAGTAGCCTCCCCCAGCCTCTGGAAATGCTTTGATGGGCACAGATGGTGCCCATCTCTGCATAAGCCAGTCTTATGGTTCAGGGATTCCCCAGCCCTGATCTGGCGCGAAACTGGACAAAGGAAAGGGGAGTGACCACTCCCCTGACCTGCACCTCCCAGGGGAGGTGCCCAGAGCTCCTCCAGCGTGTCCGAGACCTCTGCCGTCTTGGAAATAGAGGTGTTGGGGGAACACTGGACTGCTCTGAGTGGCCAGTGCCAGCAGGTGATGTCAGAGGTTCCTTCTGATAGGTTCTTACCTCTCTTGTTAGCCAATCCTCCTTCCTAGGTAGCCAAACCTCCCTTTCTGGCTATTTAGGGTCTCTACTTTGGGGAATTCTTTAGATAACGAATGCAAGAGCTCATCAGAGTTCCTCTGCATCTCCCTCTTCACCTTCTACCAAAGGATCGTCCGCTGTCTGCTCAGGACGCTTGCAAGTAGCAAAACAACTACCAGCAACATTGTAGCGCCTCATCCTGCCGGCTTTCTCGACTGTTTCCAGGTGGTGCATGCTCTGGGGGTAGCCTGCCTTCACCCTGCACCAGAAGCTCCGAAGAAATCTCCCGTGGGTCGACGGAATCTGCCCCCTGCTAACGCAGGCAACAAAAGACTGCAACACTGGTCCTCTGGGTCCCCTCTCATCCTGACGAGCGTGGCCCCTGGAACTCAGCAACTCTGTCCAAGTGACTCCCACAGTCCAGTGACTCTTCATTCCATGTTTGGTGGAGGTAAGTCCTTGCCTCCCCACGCTAAACTGCATTGCTGGGTACCGCGTGATTTGCAGCTGTTCCGGCTCCTGTGCACTATTCCAGGATTTCCTTCGTGCACAGCCAAGCCTGGGTCCCCAAAACTCCTTCCTGCAGTGCACAACCTTCTGAGTTGTCCTCCGGCATCATGGGACTCCCTTTTGTGACTTCGCGTGGACTCCGGTTCACTCTTCTTCCAAGTGCCTGTTAGGGTACTTCTGCGGGTGCTGCCTGCTTCTGTGAGGGCTCCCTGAGTTGCTGGGCACCCCCTCTGTCTCCTCTGCCAAGTGGCGACATCCTGGTCCCTCCTGGGCCACAGCAGCACCCAAAAACCTCTACTGCGACTCTTGCAGCTAGCAAGGCTTGTTTGCGGTCTTTCTGCATGGGAACACCTCTGCAAGCTTTATCGCGACGTGGGACATCCGTCTTCCAAAGGAGAAGTCCCTAGTCCTCTTCTTTCTTGCAGAACTCCAAGCTTCTTCCACCCGGTGGCAGCTTCCTTGCACCCTCAGCTGGCATTTCCTGGGCTCCTGCCCACTCTCGACATCGTGGCGACTATTGGACTTGGTCCCCTTGTCTTACAGGTACTCAAGTCCGGACATCCACTGTTGTTGCATTGCAGGTGTTTGTTCTTCCTGCAGAATCCCCCTATCACAACTTCTGTGCTCTCTGGGGGTAGTAGGTGCACTTTACACCTACCTTTCAGGGTCTTGGGGTGGGCTATTTTTCTAACCCTCACTGTTTTCTTACAGTCCCAGCGACCTTCTACAAGCTCACATAGGTTTGGGGTCCATTCGTGGTTCGCATTCCACTTTTGGAATATATGCTCTGTGTTGCCCCTATACCTATGTGCTCCTATTGCAACCTATTGTGATTCTACACTGTTTGCATTACTTTTCTTGCTATTACTTACCTAATTTTGGTTTGTGTACATTTATCTTATGTATATATCTTATCCTCATACTGAGGGTACTCACTGAGATACTTTTGGCATACTGTCATAAAAATAAAGTACCTTTATTTTTAGTAACTGTGTATTGTGTTTTCTTATGATATTGTGCATACAACACCAGTGGTATAGTAGGAGCTTTACATGTCTCCTAGTTCAGCCTAAGCTGCTTTCCCATAGCTACCTTCTATCAGCCTAAGCTGCTAGAAACACCTCTTCTACACTAATAAGGGATAACTGGACCTGGCGCAAGGTGTAAGTACCTCTGGTACCCACTACAAGCCAGGCCAGCCTCCTACAGAGGGTACTTTAATGTTATACAAAATACTCTGTGGTACTCATCACAGAAGAATAAAGCACAGAATAAACCAAAAACTTCAACTCCTTGCAAAACTGATACAAGTTAGCCCTAGTAGGTGTTGCGAGCTGACCACCTTTACGTTTAAAGAGTACATGTGCTATTCCAAAAGGTATAATATAGCATCAAGAATTTATTATATTCTAGTCTCATTCACATTAAAATCGTACCGAACAGGAATACTTGCAAATTCATTCTCAGACCACTCCGTTCCCTGGGCTGATCTCGATGACTTCAAGGATTCGGGCAATCAACCTCACCGTTCACA
Source organism: Pleurodeles waltl (assembly GCF_031143425.1). Classification (NCBI taxonomy): domain Eukaryota; kingdom Metazoa; phylum Chordata; class Amphibia; order Caudata; family Salamandridae; genus Pleurodeles; species Pleurodeles waltl. Next base: position 23,790,838 of record NC_090436.1, read on the forward strand.
ATGGCGCCTGGATAGATCTCTTTTGGCAGTGGAAGACTGGGTAGCCAACTTTAAAGTGTTAGTAACTGACTTCTTGAAGGTAAATAAGGGATCCTCCCCTATTTTTTATGTCTGGGGGCCACCAAAGCCTTCGTATGACGGAAGGCTATCTCCTTTTAAGCACACCTAGGTAAAACAGCACTATACTCCAAAAGGAGCTAGAACAGGCACTAAAGAAAGCAACTATTGTCTAGTCCAGAGACGGTACAAGGGCTGGCAAGGGCCCAGGGTAAATTAAGAGATTTTTTTTTCTTTCAAAGGAAATACTAAATTGATAACTAGTATGTCTATGTCAATATGAAGAAAGTGACCATGCTGGTAGATTTTTTGCCTGGTCGATTAAAAAGCGTGCCAGTATTAGCTTAATAAAAGCTATTTTCGATGAAGAGCAAGGCAGGATGGTGACAACTTAAAGAGATTGAAAAAGTATTTCTCACATTACTGTAAGATATGGAAAAGTCACTTACCCAGTGTACATCTGTTCGTGGCATGAGAATTCTGGAAGGCGATTTGATCTTCCAGAATTTTATAAATTTCTGGCGGAAGGCAGTCTTCACCTGAAGCTTTACCATTAGGGGCACCCCTTATTGCTTTAGTAACTTCTTGAAAAGTAATAGGTGATTTCTGTGCCACTGCGTAGAGCCTTGGTAAAATCACTATCTACATATTGTTTAATTTGCAAATTATTTGTTTGTAATCTCTATGTTCGATGGCATGTGTAGCTGCAGATTCACATGCTGTGCATTATCCTGCCGTCTAGTGTTGGGCTCGAAGTGTTACAAGTTGTTTTTCTTCAAAGAAGTCTTTTCGAGTCACGAGACCAAGGGACTCCTCACTTTCGGCTCCATTGCGCATGGGCGTCAACTCCATCTTAGATTGTTTTCCCTGCAGAGTGTGAGGTAGGAGTTGTGTATATAGTAAGGGGGTGGGTGTCTGACAATGTTCAGCATTCCGTCCATCACTTGTTGTTTTTGCTTTGTCGCCCTAAGTGGGAAGGGTATACCCAGACGTGGGTCCCGTGCTTCCCATGCCACTGGATTCAAGCTAGCCTGGCTGATGAGGGGTGAAACCCCGAAACCGGTCCCAGGATGCTTGTTTCCGGTCCAGTGAGGACCTGGCTTGGCAGTTCGGGCTGGACTGTTCCCATGAGGAACACGGTCAAGACTGATTTGCATATGGCTGGGTCCAAACTGGGGTGGCATGGTGAGCAAAAAAACGATGGATTAAACCCAGATCTGTGACTGGGGGTGAGTGTCTGACAATGTTCAGCATTCCGTCCATCACTTGTTGTTTTTGCTTTGTCGCCCTAAGTGGGAAGGGTATACCCAGACGTGGGTCCCGTGCTTCCCATGCCACTGGATTCAAGCTAGCCTGGCTGATGAGGGGTGAAACCCCGAAACCGGTCCCAGGATGCTTGTTTCCGGTCCAGTGAGGACCTGGCTTGGCAGTTCGGGCTGGACTGTTCCCATGAGGAACAGGGTCAAGACTGAATTGCATATGGCTGGGTCCAAACTGGGGTGGCATGGTGAGCAAAAAAACGATGGATTAAACCCAGATCTGTGACTGGGGGTGAGTGTCTGACAATGTTCAGCATTCCGTCCATCACTTGTTGTTTTTATATAGTAAGGGTGCCCATGCAATGGAGTGAGTACGTATGTACAAGTTTCATCAACTTATAACGGATACAGGCTCCCGGGGAGGCGGGAGGGCGCATGTGAATCTGCAGCATCTCATGCCACAAACAGATGTACACTGGGTAAGTGACATTTTCCGTTCGATGGCATGTGTAGCTGCAGATACACATGCTGTGCATAGACTAGTAAGCAGTTATCTCCCCAAAAGCGGTGGCTTAGCCTGTAGGAGTTGAAGTTGTTTGAAATAATGTTCGTAGTACAGCCTGTCCTACTGTGGCTTGTTGTGTTGTTAACACATCTACACAGTAATGTTTTGTGAATGTATGAGGCGTAGACCATGTGACTGCCTTACAGATTTCTGTCATAGGTATATTTCCTAGAAAGGCCATTGTGGGGCCTTTCTTCCTAGTGGAGTGCGCCTTTGGCGTAATAGGTAGATCTCTTTTTGCTTTAATATAGCAGGTCTGAATACATTTCACTATCCATCTGGCAATGCCTTGTCTGGATATTGGATTTCCTGCATGAGGTTTTAGGAAGGCTACAAACAATTGCTTTGTTTTGCAAAATTGTTTAGTTATATCAATGTAATACATTAGTGCTCTTTTAATGGCTAACGTATGTAAGGCTCTTTCGGCTACTGAGTCTGGTTGTGGAAAAAAGACTGGGAGTTCCACTGTTTGGTTTAGGTGGAACGGTGATATAACTGTTGGTAAGAATTTGGGATTTGTACAGAGAACCACTTTATGTTTATGTATTGGTATAAAGGGTTCTTGTATAGTAAATGCTTGTATTTCACTTACTCTTCTAAGAGATGTGATAACTATTAGGAAGGCTACTTTCCAGGTTAAGTACTGCATCTCACGGGAGTGCATGGGTTCAAATGGTGGACCCATGAGTCGTGTTAATACAATATTGAGGTTCCACGAGGGGACTGGTGGTGTTCTCGGGGTATGATTCTTTTTAAACTCTCCATAAATGCTTTGATGACTGTTATTCTGAAAAGTGATGTTGAATGTGTAATCTGCAGATATTGCGGTGAGATGTATTTTGATAGGAGAAAAAGCTAATTTAGATTTTTGTAAGTGTAATAAATAGCTTACAATGTTTTGTGCGGAAGAATGTAGTGGTTGAATTTGATTATTATGGCAGCAATAAACAAATCTTTTCCATTTGTTTGCGTAACAATGTCTTGTAGTAGGTTTTCTAGCTTGCTTAATGAACTCCATACATTCTTGTGTAATGTCTAAATGTCCAAATTCTAAGACTTCAGGAGCCAGATTGCTAGATTGAGCGATGCTGGATTCGGGTGTCTGATCTGCTGTTTGTGTTGAGTTAACAGATCTGGTCTGTTTGGTAGTTTGATATGAGGTACTACTGACAGGTCTAGTAGTGTTGTGTACCACGGTTGGCAAGCCCAGGTTGGTGCTGTTAATATTAGTTTGAGTTTGTTTTGACTCAATTTGTTTACCAGATAAGGAAGGAGTGCGGGAGGGGGAAAAGCGTAAGCAAATATCCCTGACCAACTCATCCATAACGCATTTTCCTTGGACTGAGGGTGTGGATACCTGGACGCGAAGTCATGGCATTTTGCGTTTTCTTTTGTTGCAAATAGGTCTATTTCTAGTGTTCCCCATCATAGAAAGTAAATTTGTAGTATCTGGGGATGAATCTCTCATTCGTGTGTTTGTTGGTGATCTCGGCTGAGATTGTCGGCCAACTGGTTTTGAATCCCTGGGATATACTGTGCTATTAGGCGAATGTGATTGTGAATCGCCCAATGCCAAATCTTTTGTTCTAAGAGACACAGTTGTGATGAGTGTGTCCCTCTTTTTGTTTGTTTAGGTAATACATTGTTGTCATGTTGTCTGTTTTGACAAGAATGTGTTTGTGGGCTATTAGTGGTTGAAATGCTTTCAATGCTAGAAACACTGCTAACAGTTCTAAATGATTTATGTGCAGTTGTTTTTGGTGAAGGTCCCATTGTCCCTGTATACTGTGCTGGTTGAGGTGTGCTTCCCACCCCATCATGGAAGCATCTGTTGTGATCACATATTGAGGCACTGGGTCTTGGAATGGCCGCCCTTTGTTTAAATTTATAGGATTCCACCATTGAAGCGAGAAGTGTGTTTGGCGGTCTATCAACACTAGATCTTGAAGTTGACCCTGTGCTTGAGTCCATTGTGTTGCTAGGCACTGTTGTAAGGGCCGCATGTGTAGTCTTGCGTTTGGAACAATGGCTATGCATGAAGACATCATGCCTAGGAGTTTCATTACAAACCTCACTTGATAGTGTTGGTTTGGGTACATGTTTAATATTACATTTTGGAAGGCTTGTACCCTTTGTGGACTTGGAGTGGCAATCCCCTTTGTGTGTTGATTGTTGCTCTTACGTATTTGTAAGGAAATGCCTCCTTGGCATGGTTACCCCCTGACTTTTTGCCTTTGCTGATGCTAAGTTTTGATTTGAAAGTGTGCTGAGGCCTGCTAACCAGGCCCCAGCACCATTGTTCTTTCCCTAACCTGTACTTTTGTTTCCACAACTGGCACACCCTGGCATCCAGGTAAGTCCCTTGTAACTGGTACCCCTGGTACCAAGGGCCCTGATGCCAGGGATGGTCTCTAAGGGCTGCAGCATATCTTATGCCACCCTGGGGACCCCTCACTCAGCACAGACACACCGCTTGCCAGCTTGTGTGTGCTAGTGAGGACAAAACGACTAAGTCGAAATGGCACTCCCCTCAGGGTGCCATGCCAACCTCACACTGCCTATGCAGTATAGATAAGTCACCCCTCTAGCAGGCCTTACAGCCCTAAGGCAGGGTGCACTATACCATAGGTGAGGGCACAAGTGCATGAGCACTATGCCCATACAGTGTCTAAGCAAAACCTTAGACATTGTAAGTGCAGGGTAGCCATAAGAGCATATGGTCTGGGAGTCTGTCATGCACGAACTCCACAGCACCATAATGGCTACACTGAAAACTGTAAAGTTTGGTATCAAACTTCTCAGCACAATAAATGCACACTGATGCCAGTGTACATTTTATTGTAACCTACACCCCAGAGGGCACCTTAGAGGTGCCCCCTGAAACCTTAACCGACTATCCGTGTAGGCTGACTAGTGTTAGCAGCCTGCCACACACCAGACATGTTGCTGGCCACATGGGGAGAGTGCCTTTGTCACTCTGTGGCTAGTAACAAAGCCTGTACTGGGTGGAGGTGCTTCACACCTCCCCCTGCAGGAATTGTAACACCTGGCGGTGAGCCTCAAAGGCTCACCCCCTTTGTTACAGCACCCCAGGGCACTCCAGCTAGTGGAGTTGCCCGCCCCCTCTGGCCACGGCCCCACTTTTGGCGGCAAGGCCAGAGGAGATAATGAGAAAAACAAGGAGGAGTCACTGGCCAGTCAGGACAGCCCCTAAGGTGTCCTGAGCTGAGGTGACTCTGACTTTTAGAAATCCTCCATCTTGCAGATGGAGGATTCCAATAGGGATAGGAATGTGCCCCCCTCCCCTCGGGAGGAGGCACAAAGAGGGTGTACCCACCCTCAGGGCTAGTAGCCATTGGCTACTAACCCCCCCAGACCTAAACATGCCCTTAAATTTAGTATTTAAGGGCTCCCCAGAACCTAGGAACTCAGATTCCTGCAACCTAAGAAGAAGACTGCTAAGCTGAAAACCCCTGCAGAGAAGACGGAGACACCAACTGCTTTGGCCCCAGCTCTACCGGCCTGTCTCCCCACTTCTAAAGACACTGCTCCAGCAACGCCTTCCACAGGGACCAGCGACCTCTGAAGCCTCAGAGGGCTGCCCTGCATCTAGAAGGACCATGAACTCCGAGGACAGCGGCTCTGTTCACCCAAGACTGCGACTTTGCTACAAAGAAGCAACTTTGAAACAACTTGCGTTTGGTGCAGAGTGTCAAGTCTCACGCTTCCGGCGGGAGACGCCCCCGGCTCGACTTGTGGAGAACAATCACTTCAGGGAGGACTCCCCGGCGACTGCGAGACCGTGAGTAGCCAGAGTTGCCTCCTCTGAGCCCCCACAGCGACGCCTGCAGGTGGAATCCCGAGGCTCCCCCTGACCGCGACTGCCTGCTTCTCATAACCCGACGCCTGGTAGGGACACTGCACCCGCAGCCCCCAGGACCTGAAGGATCCAAACTCCAGTGCAGGAGTGACCCCCAAGGAGACCCTCTCCCTTGCCCAGGTGGTGGCTACCCCGGGGAGCCCCCCCCCGCATCGCTGAAGAGACCCCTTGGTCTCCCATTGATTTCAATTACAAACCCGATGCTTGTTTGCACACTGCACCCAGCCACCCCGTGCTGCTGAGGGTGTACTTTCTGTGTGGACTTGTGTCCCCCCTGGTGCCCTACAAAACCCCCCTGGTCTGCCCTCCGAAGACACGGGTACTTACCTGCTGGCAGACTGGAACTGGGGCACCCCCTTCTCCATTGAAGCCTATGCGTTTTGGGCACCACTTTGACCTCTGCACCTGACCGGCCCTGAGCTGCTGGTGTGGTAACTTTGGGGTTGCTCTGAACCCCCAACGGTGGGCTACCTTGGACCCAAACTTGAACCCCGTAGGTGGTTTACTTACCTGCAAAAACTAACAAACTCTTACTCCACCCAGGAACTGTTGAAAATTGCACTAAGTATCTAGTTTTAAAATAGCTATATGTGATTTATGTGAAAAGTGTATATGCTATTTTGCTAATTCAACGTTCCTAAAGTACCTACCTGCAATACCTTTCATTTGAAGTATTACATGTAAATCTTGAACCTGTGGTTCTTAAAATAAACTAAGAAAAGATATTTTTCTATACAAAAACCTATTGGCCTGGAATTGTCTGAGTGTGTGTTCCTCATTTATTGCCTGTGTGTGTACAACAAATGCTTAACACTACTCCTTTGATAAGCCTACTGCTCGACCACACTACCACAAAATAGAGCATTAGTATTCTCTTTTTGCCACTATCTTACCTCTAAGGGGAACCCTTGGACTCTGTGCATACTATTCCTTACTTTGAAATAGTGCATACAGAGCCAACTTCCTACAGTATTGTTGTATTTGGCATGCTTGTAGATGTGATTTTTGGTAGTTTAGGGAGAACCCTAGTTTGTGTAGTGTTATGACGTATTGTGTGTGTTGAAAACACTGTTGCTGAGTGCTGGTTTTTATTAGCCAGTCGTCTAAGTAAGGGAATACGTGCATATGCTGTCTCCTGATGTGAGCAGCAGCTACTGCAAGGCATTTTGTGAATACCCTTGGGGCTGTTATGCCGAATGGTAATACCTTGAATTGGTAATGCACGCCTTGGATTACAAACCTTAAGTATTTCCTGTGTGAAGGATGTATGGGTATGTGGAAATAAGCATCCTTGAGATCTAATGTTGCCATGTAGTCTTGGTGTTTCAGCAAGGGAATCACGTCTTAAAGTGTCACCATGTGAAAGTGATCTGATTTGATGTAAAGATTCAGGGGGTCATTCCGACCCTGGCGGTAAAATCCGCCAGGGCCGGGGACCGCGGATGCACCGCCAACAGGCTGGCAGTGCATCCCTGGGCATTGCGGTCAGAAACGGGAAACCGGCGGTGTACCGCTGGTTCCCCGCTGCCCTGGGGAATCCTCCACGGCGGCGCAGCTTGCTGCACCGCCATGGGGATTCCGACCCCCTTACCGCCATCCTGTTCCTGGCGGTTTTGGCCGCCAGGAACAGGATGGCGGTAAGGGGTGTCGTGGGGCCCCTGCAGTGCCCATGCCAATGGCATGGGCACTGCAGGGACCCCCGTAACAGGGCCCCACCAAGATTTTCAGTGTCTGCCATGCAGACACTGAAAATCGCGACGGGTGCAACTGCACCCGTCGCACCCTTTCCACTCCGCCGGCTCCATTCGGAGCCGGCATCCTCGTGGAAGGGGGTTTCGCGCTGGGCGGGCGGGCCTTCTGGCAGTCGCCCGCCCAGCGGGGAAACTCAGAATTACCGCAGCGGTATTCTGACGGCGGGATTTTGGCAGGCGGCCTCCGCCGCCCGCCAAAGTCAGAGTGACCCCCTCAGTGTTCTGAGGTCTAATATGGGTCTCCGTGTTTTGTCCTTTTTTGGAATTAGGAAACACAGGGAGTAAACCCCTGTTCCTTTTTTAGGGTCGAGCCTGCATTGCATGCGCTCGCGCATGAGTTTCGCAGGGAGAGACTTTTGTATTTATAAAAGGGCTCGGAGCCCTGTCAACTTCACATCAGTGTTTTTTATTGGTTGGTGGGCTTCCCTCATAAAATCTGCTTGCTTTCATTAGTCGAAGGCACGCATATGGCATGCCTTTTCCAGTGGCTAGCCCTCCTCCAGCGCAGCGACCAAGTACAGAAAACATGCGAGGCTCGCTGTTTTCTATCGGGCTCGTGGACTTTTTTTTCTCTAATTTACGAGCCAGATCTTGCTTGGCAGAAGTCGAGCGCTTTACGTACTTGATTTCACTTTTTCGGGTTATGTACATAAATGCACTTTTGCCCGATAGGTGAAAAGTCGGGTTAGGAGTTTACAACGCGCTCAGCTCTAACATGAGCAAACGCAAGACCCGATGCATTGTAAATGCTTGTGATGGTTGGGTACTAGTTCTATTGCTTCTTTTTGTAACAGCGCTTGGACTTCTATTTGTAACAGGTCTCAGGGGGTCATTCCAACCCTGGCGGTCCATGACCGCCAGGGCCGGGGACCGCGGAAGCACCGCCAACAGGCTGGCAGTGCTTCCTGGGCCATACCGCCGCGGTCAGAAAAGGGGGAACCGGCGGTTTCCCGCCGGTTTACCCCTGGCACAGGGAATCCTCAAGCAACGCCGACATGGGGATTCCGACCCCCTTCCCGCCAGCCTGTTCCTGGCGGTTTTTACCGCCAGGAACAGGATGGCAGGAACAGGTGTCGTGGGGCCCCTGGACTGCCCATGCCACTGGCATGGGCAGTGCAGGGGCCCCCTAACAGGGCCCCATAAAGATTTTCAGTGTCTGCTTTGCAGACACTGAAAATCGCGACTGGTGCCACTGCACCCGTCGCACCCCTACAACTCCGCCGGCTCCATTGTTGCAGGGGGTTTCCCGCTGGGCCAGCGGGCGGCCTTCTGGCGGTCGCCCGCCGGCCCAGCGGGAAAGCCAGAATGGCCGCGGTGCTGTCATTCGGCGGTTCCCGCCAGGCGGGCGGCTCCTGCCGCCCGCCGGGGTCAGAATGACCCCCTCAGTGTTGTTTGGACATATTGTGTGCTCTTGGAGGCCCATCTGGTGGCAAATGTTGGAATTCTATGCAATAACCATGTTGGATAATGGCTAGGACCCATGCATCCGTAGTTATGTGTTCCCAGTTGTTGTAAAAATCGGTCAGTCTCCCTCCCACTGGTGTTGTGTGATAGGGGGTTTGAGACATTCAAGTCATTGTTTGTTTGTGGGGTTTTTGGGCTCTAGAATTTCCCCTCTTGTTCTAGGGAACTGCCCACCCCTATATTGTCCTCGAAAGCCTCCCCTTTGATAATGACCTCGATATGTGGGTCTGACTTGTGAGGTGGAAGGTGTCTGTGGTCTGGGCCCGAAACCCCCCCTCTAAACTACGGCTTCTTAAGTGCCTCTGCTATGTGGGGAGTAGTGTTGGTCTGTATAAGGATACTTTGCGTGGCAGAAGTGGAAGGGGGTCCGGTCCATGAGCGTTGAAGATGGACGCGGTCGGGCCGACCAGGCCCCACCAAGGCATGGAAGCCCCAAAGGGATGCCGGAACTCTTCTTTCCTCGGTGTCGATGTGCTAACACTAACCCAGTACCGAGCGCAAACAATACTGTCAAATTTTCCGACGGATAACTATCTTTTCCGAACGGAAACGCAGAGCGTAGAGGAACACGTCCCAACCAGATGGTGGAAAGAAAACAATCTAAGATGGAGTAGACGCCCATGCACAATGGAGCCGAAAGGGAGGAGTCCCTCGGTCTCGTGACTCGAAAAGACTTCTTCGAAGAAAATCAACTTGTAACACTCCGAGCCCAACACTAGATGGCAGGATAATGCACAGCATGTGTATCTGCAGCTACACATGCCATCGAACATAGATTACAAATTAAACAATATGTAGATAGTGATTTTACCAAGGCTCTACGCAGTGGTACAGAAATCACCTATTACTTTTCAAGAAGTTACTAAAGCAATAAGGGGTGCCCCCAATGGTAAAGCTTCAGGTGAAGACTGCCTTCTGCCAGAAATTTATAAAATTCTGGAAGATCAAATCGCTGATATTAGATTTAATACAGTACTAGAAAGAGTGGAGGTTCCCTCTGAATTTAAGAGCCAGAATAGTCAGCTTTATCAAAAAAGAAACCACTGGAATACCCTAGTTCATATCAACTAATTAGCTTGCTAAATCAGGATTGTAAACTTTTTACTAAGATACTGGCAGCTTAGGTGGCGAACACACTGGTCCACGAGGACCATTGCAGATTTCTGGCGGGTAGTTACTATCCACCCATCTGCGGCAATTATGACGCTCAACACCTAAAAGGCATTTGATTTAGTTCAATAGCAAGTGTTCTTCTCAGTGCCCGCACAGGTTGGCTTCCCAAGGAAGTTCATTCAGATAATACGAACTCTATATATATGTGCTCAAGCCAAGATTTGTCAATGCTCAAACAGTAGGGCGAGTACAAATCACACAAGGCAAGTGTCAGGGCTGTCCTCCCTCTCCAGTTGTTTGCACTCTTTATTGGGCCTTTAACTGCAGCAATTTATCAAGATTCAAGCCCCTCTACCTCCCAAAGTAAAGCCATTAGAGGACGCCATGAACTTGTATCTTTGTGGAGGATCAACACATCAATAGAATGTTTGCAAAGATTAGGGCATTTTCTGAGCGCAGGGGTGGGTAACAAAATCAGCCAATCTAAATCAGATGCTTTGCTGTATAATTCAGAGTCATCGGTCCTGCTGCAAGGTATTCGTGTTGTATCCTCAGCTTCCCACCCCATTAGATATCTGGGTATATACGTATCTCTGAGTTCGGCAGGTTCCTTGCAGGTAAGTGTTCTCAAAAACATTCAAGGATTATTTAATTGGCAGGAGACTACTATGACCATTAGAGGAAGGACAGCATTGGTTAAAAAGTTGATCCTTCCTTTACTATTGTTTTCTCAAGTGTAATTTTATAAGTCCCCAAAAAGTTTTGATAAGCTAGACGCATTAATCAGACAATTCGTTTGGAATCAGAAGAAGCCTCAGCTGGCAAAGTTAACTTTGGCAGTGGAAGAGGGGATTAGCTCTCCTCAATATGGCTGTTTATTATGAAGCAGCTGTATTGGTTTGGGTGTCAAGAGTAGCGCAACAGCCAAAATTCTATTTCTCTCTCAGATGATGCTAGAAACCAATTCAACTTTCACGCTTTTTGAAATTCCCTTGCCTACCAAACAGGGTTAGGTATAAATTACTGGTTATGATTCAAGTACCAAATTGATATGGCATACTCGTTCCTACGAGTAATGGACATTTTAACTTTTAGGAGTGGAAGTCAAGGCAATGTACAGCAATGGGAAGCGCTGGGCTTTATGACTTGAGGATTTATATCTAGCAGATGGTTTTAAAACATGGGCAGTGTGTAATGGGTGCAAGTGATTCCAGAAAATTTGTAATTTTCATATTGCCTAGTCCAGCACTCCATACATTCAACGCAACAACCATTGAACGGCACTAATAAAGCTGTTGCTCAGGCCTTTTACAATAGTCAATTAGGTATTGGTAAATGGTATAAACTACTTCAGGATGCAGGGTCAACCAAGGTAATCTCCCATGGTTGTAAGAGAGATACAGCATTGTAGAACACACGAGGTGTCACATAAAGCACTTAGAGGGGCCAACCTTAAAAAGATTACCCTGTTTAAGAGGTTTTTGGACTATACCCCCGTTACGATAAGAGAAATGCATCCAGAGACATCAGGCTTCTGTCCCGTCAAAAATCTCAGGAGAATTGGATACATATGTGCTTTTCTTGTATATTTCTGGAAAAATACTGGGAGCTGATTTTTCAGGGGTGGAGTTCCTGGGTAGGCCATGTGATTGCCCCTAGCCCATTGGTGGCTCTTTGGGGCATTATGCAAATTACAAGTCGTTTTATTCTATCCAGACAAATGGTAATCACAGGTACTGTAATAACCTTATCACCTATTCTGCAGGCATGGAAATCGCCCCCCCCCCGACATACGCACAATGGGAGGCAAAAATGGAGTCCACTAGGGTTAAAGAAATTGTATGCCCAGCGGATAGGAGCCATGCAAAGATAAAAGGATATGGGCTAAAATGATTAACTCTGGTAGATCAGGAAGAGGGGAGGGGAAGCTGAGGGTGTAAACATTTTTCGAAAATAAACCTTAAGTTATGTCAAAAGTAAATGTGTAGCATCAATGTATAAGGCAATGTTTTAATATATTTAATGCAAGCTTTACTTGCCGAATACAAAATAAAAATGTAAACTTTAATCAATTGCCTGTGTCACCTTAGATGAGACTGCAGTCATAAGTCATCCAGGGTGCCCCTCTTAAAAACAAAAAATGCACAATGCTATTCTCAAGTTAAGTGCCAACGCTCCACTATTAAGGACACAAGCAGCAATGCTAGGAAACAAACTCATTTATTTACTGAGTGTAAGCATATGTACAAGTCCAGAGTAGGCACTTCAGGGTCACTGCAAGTGCCAGGACCCCCTTGAAAGGTCAGACCATGGGCGGGGAGAGCACAAGCTCCCTTTACATTCAGGCCTGGCAGAGCCACACTCACTGCGGGCTCTGGGCGGTCTCCAGTTCATGTGCAATGCCCTGCACTGCTGCCACAGTAAGGTCAGTCACTAGGGGCTTTTAAGTCAGTCCTCTTCACGGTGTCTCTTCTTTTTCTTCTTTTTATCACTTTTGGGCGTATCTTCTGGGACGGATTTCTTCTTTTTCTTGGACGGTACTCCCTCGGGTTCCTCAACTTCCTCCTCAACCCCATTTTCTTCTAACTCCACCTCCTCTTCTGGCTCCTCTTCGGGGTCTTCTTGATGCTTCTTTTTCTTCTTTTTCTTGATTACAGTTATCTCAGCATCCTGAGAAGTAAAAGAAAGATGGTCAGAAAAACAATGACATCGGACAAGTGCACTAAACTAAGAAACCAGGGCTCATGGACACCCAGGTGGCGCAGTGAGCAGCCTCAGTGCACACTGTCTGCTCTAGAGTAGACTACTGACTGGCTGCAGATCTCAATCAAATGTGTTCCTTTAGAACTAAAGTTTAGTGTCTTGTGTAGGTCTGCACCCAAGCTGGATATACTTGGAGCATCTGCCTTTTTAGTTTCATCCAGGGCTTCATTCACAGACTTGAAACCTACAGCCTAGAGGTAAACTGACGCCATATGAAAAGCTAGAGGACATACCTCTTCAACTTTTGCTTTCTTGGGAGCAGGCTCCTCATCCTCTGCTTCTGCTGCAGCTGCCGCCAGCGCCTCCAGCCTTCTCTTCTCACGCTTCTTTCTCTTTTTCTCTTTCTTTTCAAGCTTTTTCTTGAGAGCTGCTGTCACTTCAGTGGCCTGGTAGAGAGTGGGACAAGGTGGGAGGTTAGAGTCTGCCGTGAGCTTGCAGCACCTCATGCGTGGGCATCAGCTGTTGGGTCAGTCTCATTAAATCAGTTTTTGCCTCCAGTTTTAGGTCAGGAGTAGTGCTCACATCCCTCCCAACAGATACTGGGTTTCCAACACATGCGCAACACTCCCCACCCGTGCTTACCTCCACCAATGCTTCCTTCATCACGTCCAGGTTCTTACGCGGGGCCTCCCCGGTCTCGTAGAAGGACAGGCGCTCCTCCACCTGCTCCCTCAGCTTGTCCCCAAACACACTGGTGGGAAACTCTGCATGGGTGAAATGAACACGTGAGCAGAACGTCCCACATCTTTAAAGAGACCACCTACAAGCAACAGCTAAGTCTACACACAGACTCATCGAACTTAGCCTGTCTACTTAGAGAGCATGTGCACTACCAGACCAAACTTCTAGATGGCGGAACAATGCACAGTATGTGAATCCAGAAAAGCAACCATGCTGCAAAACCGGTTCTACCTCTGACTCACACGTGCTTACTGCTGCCACAGCAATCTGATGCGATTGGTCCAACCCCGCACAACTTCTGCCAATACTGGTCCTCCCCGCTGCTAGTGGAGAAACATAGGACCCCCCCTCAGCGGATACTAGCTCCCCTGCCGATAGTGGGGCAACTCAGGACCCCTACCACAACTGCTAAAAATACTGCCCCCACCCCCCTCACTGCTAGTGGCTAATACACGGAATAGACACCACCCGGGCTTCGCTCAGAGAAGTTCTCTCAACATTCACTTTAAGTGAAATGCTGTTGACGAAAAATTGTTACCATCATTGCAGAAGCCAGGCCTGTGCAGTGCGCGGCGGAGCGAGGATGCATCTTACCCGAGAAGCAGTCTATCCGCGACGCGATCGAACACTTGTTGGCCAAGTATCGGGAAATCCGGCCCTTGTTCTTGGCTGCTGCTCGCCCGATGAAGGTGGAGTGGAAGATCAGGCCGTACTTAGGGGTGTTCCCCCTAGTCTTCAGAGCCCTGAAACAGAAGACTAGTGTCAAAGAGGCCCCACCCACACCTCCTGCAGCAGTAAGACACTCAAACAAGCCCCCAGGGAAACACTTCCCTCCCCCCACCCCTTAAAATACACACGGCAAAAGTCAGCCAAGGGAGGTCAGCATCCCCATTACAGCATAATCCAACCCTAAAAGTCCAAGGACCACTCGAGACACAGAACCCTACACATTTCAAAGCTGGCACTGATTGTTGGTCTAACCTGCTGTGCGCACGGGACTTGGCCACCAGTGGCACTTCAGGTAGTTAAAGAGCTGGAAAGTAAAGAGCAGTGGTCGCTCAGAGTCTGGGGCCGGCCGTATCACCCACGCAGCCATCGCGTTCTGGACGCGCCCCGCCAGCGTGTCAGGGCCGGCGCCCAGGAGCCTGCCATCACCACGACCACCCTGCAGATGTACCTGAAGAGGGCCTTCTCTGCTCCCAGGATCTGCACTGTCGACGCGGGGTACTTGGCCAGGTTTGTTAAGCTGCCTGCGTGGGATATGAGGCGTGCACCAACCTGAAAGCCAAAAATAAAAGTATGTAGTCGGTGAGCAACACTGTACAAATACTACAGTCCCCGACGTGTGGGCAATCCTAACGGATGTAAGCCACGCAACACTTGAGGCATGCAGGAAAACATACTGAACAGATGCGAGTGAAAGGTAATGCAGCTAAAGTAAACTGTACCAGGCGGTTTCGTTTTCCTGACCAAAGCACTAGATAGAGTAATGCACAGCATATGAATCCAGAAAAGATTAATGTTGCAAAAGGAGTTCTCATCAGCACACAACTACTCTCACCCTCGACCTTCCCAGGCACGACACATTACCACAACAGCCCTTTATCCACATTGCACGCCCCTCGCCTACCAGGGTGGGGGCGCGCACATATCAGTAGTACGCTTTACCCACCCCATGCGGTGCAGTGCCATTACACCCCATGCAGATCAGAAGGGCCCTTTAACTCTCCACCCTGTGCGGGTGCAGAGTTCAGTAGTACATTCTACCCACCCCTTTAGTATGCACACATCAGCAAGACCCTATACCACCCCTCCCCCATGCGGGTGCACAGAAGCATAACACTTTACCCCCACCCCGGTGCGGGTGCACAGATCAGCAGTGAGGGTTGTCGCTCAGCAGGTTCAGAGGATTGACAGATTCACTTCTACATCACGTCCGTGGCACCAGCACAGCCGCCCCACTCCCACCAGGACGGACACTTACCACTTCCCCGATCAGGGATGACAGGCTGGGGGCCACCTGGCTCATCTTGGAGCGCAGGTATTCCTGCAGCTCCTTCCGGTACTCGGACAGGGAGATGACACGCGCCGAGAAGCTCTCGATGTTGATGAGGTCGATGGGGGAGATGTCCATCCCTGGGGGAGAAGGACAGCAAGAAGTGAGGTCCGGGGGATGCAGGCATGCAGCGGAGCTCTTCACGAGCAATCCGAGACCATACAGTAATATTTGTAGGACACACAGCCAGAAGCAGGCGAACACCTTCCACGCAGTCTCAAGGCAGATGCAGAAGTAATCTAGCGCCTCCTTGCAGGAAGCGGTGTGACAAGGCCCAGCATTTCCCACCCCAAAGAACGATTAGAGCAAGTAGGGCCTCTGAGGAAGGCACTAAACTCAGCTGCCCCAGTTTGAAGTGGTCATTTTATACTCGGACTGTAGCTGGCCAAGAAGGGCACCAATGACTAGGCTGTCAGAGGATGATTTTATGAATCAAGAACATTCACCTGGTGTGGTTTACTCCTTGGATGGAGATTTGCACATTGTATTTTATCGGACACGCGTGCAGCAGCCGCAGCCATATCTGGTTGCTTTAGGGTCGAGCGCAAAGCGATGATCCCTAGTGTAATCTGTGTGGGCTTTTAACCACGCCCATGTGAAGCCCATCAGTTTTGCTGGTTTGTGGGTTGCCTTTTAAAATGAGTTTGATTTCATTAGTGGAAGGCACGGATAGGTCATGCCTCATCCGGTGTTTAGCTCTCATGCCAACTACTGAAAACACGAGGCTCATGTTTACCGTACGGGTTATGCACCAAGTTCTTTATTTCGCAGGCAGCACAGTTTAGCTGGGTAGGAGCGCACTCTGCACGACACCGACTGTTACACCGATTATTCCACTTTTGACAATAAGTTTCACTGCAACCGAAATTACGTTTCCTTTTTTGTGTTTACTTTGCGCTTATGCGAAACGGTTTTACTATTCAATTTAAGTGGCAAGAAATGTCTAGTTAAGAGTTTACAACGCCAATAGCTTCAAGTCGAGTAAACACGAGACCCGTTGCATTGCAAATGCTTGTTTATTATCGCCTCTCAGACCCTCGCCCTGCTACAACTTAGTCTGGCAGCTCAGTTTCATCAGATTAACGGTCGACAATTAACTGCAGAGTCTGGACTGCGCTGTCCCGTTTTAATTTTTCTTTTTGACTGTGCAAAAGCCTGTTTGAGATATTTGATAACAGCAGCACATCCCAGAGGACTCACCCATGGAGGAGCGCGAGGCGTCCAGCACCTCCTGCGCCTTGGCGCTGTCCATCACGATCTCCTCCATGCCCTCCAGCTTCTCCTCGCTCAGCTCCTTCCGGTTCCCGATGAAGCGCGCCATGCGGCAGTACGTGTAGTTATCCGACACGATCTTGATCAGCTCCGGGAAGTGGTATCCGTACCACTCTCTGGGGGAGAGGAGAGAGGGGGTTGAGGCGGACAGAAAGCGCTGTATCCCAAGTTATAGCCAGACCGGCACGGACAACTCATGAAGCACAACATTCAGGCGCCCCGGCTTCCAAAGAGAAGAGATGGGGCGTTTCAATTTTATACATTTCTAACTCCCGAACCCCACCAGCCAGTATATCCTAGATACATCATATTTCTAAACCCACTTCTTGCCCGGTGTATTGCTAAGTAACCCCGTCATTCACGCACTTGCCGTGTCCCCCTGATAACAATACAGCCATGGTCTCTCGTCTACCATGCTGTGGTGTATACACAGGGGTGATTGCTCTTCCTCCACTTTCTATACAGTTAGCGCAGGGGAGGCGCTGCCTGTGGTAAGCACTGGGAGGGGGTGGGCGGCAACACGCCGCAGCCGGTCTCTGGTACCCACCTGACCCGCATGGAGAAGGTGTTGATGTCCTTGTCGAGCTGGTCCAGCAGGCTGATGGACTGGATGATCATGTTATCCACCCGGTTAACATTAAACTTCACCTTGGCCCTGGAGTAGCTGTGGCCGAGGCCCAGCTGAGCCTTAGAGGCGGACTGGGCCGTCAGACCCTTGACCAGAGAGTGGAAGTGCAGGCGGATTCCTGGAAACGACACCACAAGGTTAGTTACACTCACGTCCTTTCGGAGACAATTCTAGATGTGAATCAATACAGGCACACGGACACTGAATGCTGGACACACTGACTTCTGACTCGGTAAAGGGGGCCGAGTCAGATCACCGCCTGGAGGCATCTCACTCCCAGCTTTCGGTCTGGGAGACAATCAGCCCGATGGGGCCGGAACGATGAGGGCTCTATTGTCAGGATTGGTATTTTACCCTGGACTCGTTATGTAAAGCGTTCAAGTGGTAGTGCGCAGATAAACACCCTGCAGGTCGTGTAGAAAGTTAAAGAAATCTGCAGAGAAGCATTTCAAAAGCTGAAAGTGTGGGTGTAATGAAACAGGCCGACCAACGTGCCAAAGCAATAGGCAGTAATGTTCAGTTAGATAAACGTACTCTATCAAGCGACAATTAGGCCATGACCACCATGAGCGTGGATTTGCCTCATGTTTCGCTTTCTTGGGAGCCAAGCGCACACATTTTGCAAGGTGGGCGGTTTTCCCTCAATGCCTGCATCAGGATATGGGCGTCAAAACGCGCTAAATGTGCCATCTGCCCGTGCTTCCCGTCTCCAGTGTAATATGGGCCTATATCCTGAAATCTGTCCAGTGCAGTCGAATAATGCCACTCTCCATGGTAGTCTGTCCACCTCTGGAGCTTACCTCTAAGGAGCTCAGACACAACACCACCAGTCTGGCATGGGTAGCCCAATTCTTCCTGTATAGCAGCCCCAATTTTAGCATCTGCCACTCCCAGCAAAGCCTTTTTCTTCTTCGCTGGCATGTTTGTCTCTAGAAGCAGCTTCAAGTCCTCGTGAAGTATCCCTGGTGAGAGAGGAGGTTACAAGAGTGAATGCACTAAACAAAGTTCATGTATACCCAGCGAGCTGGTGTACACGACTTAAGCATCAACAAAACTGCCCAAGTATTCAGAGTGGCAGTGCAGTTTGTTTGCGAGCCTGGGTGCTCAGATCTGAGTCTGACATCACATCGGTCAGTGGATTGACAGATTTATTTTAACATCATGGCACCCAAAACACTACACAGAGCGAAAATAAAAGCACTAGCAAGAAGGGCTTCGCAATTTCAAAAGTTGGAAATTGATGGGGAAACACGAATATCTGGCGCTAAATATTTACTTGGAATAGACACAATCAGGACTACGGTGCTTATCACCAGTTTCTACAGCTTACACGAGAGCAACTCACCTTCGGAAATGGCATTGATATTCTCCAAGGCACTTTGGGCGGATTTAAATGGGGAAAACCCCGCTAATCTGACAATATTGTTAAATCTCCCGATGTTTAGTACGCTCTCCTCCACCTGAAAACACAAAGATACCAAGTGAATATAAAGTACACAACCTTCCCCAAAAAAGTAAACCCACAACAGCAAATATATGGAACATAGTTGTTCAAATATACTGGACATGAGAGTAATTATAATTACAATAGAATCCCTTTGCAGTAACTGATAACGATCTGTGACAATTACGGAGGCGTGTGCGTTCGTGTGGTCAAACTAAGAGTAATGTGGGGGGGAAATCAATCCAAACACGAGCTAATGCTGTCGTTTAAGTTGTTACATTTAGCACTATTTTCTCAACTAAAGGCACAGCTCGAAAAACAGCAAAATAAATGCCGCCACAAGTACACGAGGGGCGAGCATTTGGATGCTTGGGGCATATAACCTCGATGTTAAGTACACGGAAAGTGACTTGAGAAAATGCACGCCACTGCTATGGAGAAAATCACTGAGGAAATTCTGCAAGGCCTCGCCGCTACAGTTAACATTAATTTAGGAAAGTTATAAGGATTGGACTTTTCAAGCTGACCGCGATTACCGATGGTAAACTATGGTGGAATACAAACAGTTAAAGTGAAAAAAATCATGAAATGGTGTCGGGTAGCTGTATACTTGTAAACACACTCTACACACACAAAATATATAAACAAATAGGCAGAACCCCTCCAGTGCCCTTGAGGTGGGGATAACGCCCAGAAGGCTGTGCCGGCGCTCAGAGTCCATGCTCACATCAGGCGTCAGTGGATTGACAGATTTGAGGTTACATCACCGCACCGGCTTGAGGGGGGCAGGGGGGTGCACGTACCTGAGGCAGCAGCAGGCTGATCTCCTCCACCTCGGACACGGCGAAGAGCGCGTAGCCGGCCGCATGCTCGTACAGCACGTGGAGCAGCACCTGGAGGCAGAGAGAGGGGTCAGGAGGCGCTACAAACAAACATCCGAGGGAGCCTATGGCGGCCCCGTCGCTCACGGGAAAACAGCTGTTAGGGGGACTAATCTGGCGGGGCGGCGCCGCCGCCGCCCCATGGAAGCTGGTCGGGCCCGGAAGCATGCAGGTCCAGCCCGGCCCTGCAGATCAGGCGAGCTCGCACAGAGGCCGCGCAACCGTGACCCGTGTATACAGGCGGGCGCCCCGGCACACCCCGCCGCACCAGGCCCTGCGCCCCGACCCTCTGCTGCCCGGGGAACCGCCCCCCACCAGAAGGGGCTGCAGCTAACATGCGGGGCGCTCTCCGCCACACCAGGCCCGTGCGCCTCGGCCCTCTGCCGCCCGGGAGTCTCTGCGGCGCCTCCGCCGCACACGGGGGGCGCCCTGGCCTCAGACTGGGCCCGCGCTACGCCGGCGGCTCTCCCCGCGCGCGCCGCGGCCGTTGCACCGCCGGCCCCCTGCACGCGGCCCGCCGCCATGTTGCCAGCGCGAGGCGCGAGCCGCTCACCCACCATGTTGACGACAGCCCGGCTCCCTCCAAACAGACTGAGCGCCGAGACCGCCCCGGACCATAGGGCTCGGCTCCCAGGGTCGACACGCCCGCTAGGCTCTCTGCGCCAATCACAAAACACGCAGTGACGGAACGCTGTCGACGTCAAGACGCCGAAGGGTCGGGCAGGCTCCCTCCTAACAGACTGAGCGCCGAGACCGCCCCGGACCACAGGGCTCGGCTCCCAGGGTCGACACGCCCGCTAGGCTCTCTGCGCCAATCACAAAACACGCAGTGACGGAACGCTGTCTACGTCAAGACGCCGAAGGGTCGGGCAGGCTCACTCCTAACAGACTGAGCGCCGAGACCGCCCCGGACCATAGGGCTCGGCTCCCAGGGTCGACACGCCCGCTAGGCTCTCTGCGCCAATCACAAAACACGCAGTGACGGAACGCTGTCGACGTCAAGACGCCGAAGGGTCGGGCAGGCTCCCTCCTAACAGACTGAGCGCCGAGACCGCCCCGGACCACAGGGCTCGGCTCCCAGGGTCGACACGCCCGCTAGGCTCTCTGCGCCAATCACAAAACACGCAGTGACGGAACGCTGACGACGTCAAGACGCCGAAGGGTCTCAGCTTCCAGCTTTTCCTGCCAATCAATAAAGGCGCAGTGTTGGTACGCTGCGGACGTTGTGACGCCAATGACAGTGGGCCACGTGCTAGACTCGATGCTGACAAGGCTTACATGCTGACACAGCGAGGAAGGGGCGCTCACAAAAGGGTGGCCGGCGCAGCCATCTTGGAACGGTGCATGTTGTGCTTAATTGTATTTACACCATGTCAGGATTCACGAGGAGAGTAAAAAAAATTCTAGCATTCGCGTATTTTTCAATTCTGTTAAGGACATGGGGACGGGGATTATGCTTCTATGTCTATGCTTTATTTTCTCAGCAGCCAATAAAGTGAAAGTATTTAAACAGTACATTGCCCAGTAAAACCATTATAGTGCCATGACCAACCATAGAGTATCTCCCTATAAAACCCATCTACATCAAAACACTTTTTAGTGATAACAATGAGAATGAACACGGATGGTCAGTTCAATGAAGTTGGATCTTTTTTGGCCACAGTCATCGACTGTTCCAACTGCTTTACAACTGCCCCCTCTGGAATAACCCACACCCTAGGATAGCTCATTCCACATTCCATGTATACAATAGAATGTATGAGATCACCACAACATCTTCCTTCTCTATACAAAATGATAACAACTGAATATAAATGCATTTCAACATACATAAGTAAATTGATAACAACTAAATATAAATGCATTTCAAAATAAATAAGTAAAATGATAACTAAATATAAATGCATTTTTAAAATACATAAGTAAAAGCTTAATCACAATATCTATCAGGTTTTTTGATACTCATCTTAGTAGTCTTAATAGTTCTTCATTGTTTGCTTTCAGATCAGGTTTTTTTTTTTTTTTTGTTCACTGTGATTTTTAATACCACTTGGCTCTTCAATATCATGGCGAGATCTCCGCCGCCACCATCGTAATCTCCCTTAATTTTCACTATTCTGCTTTTATTCCACCATTTGTGACCTTTGATGCATCCTGCGTTTTTGGAAACAGCGTCTACTCTCTCTGGACTTCTGAATTTGGACAACCCTTAGCCACATGAGTAGGATCTTTTACTCGTATCCAATCACCTATGTTAATTTTGGTTCTTTCTATCCGTGCATTGTGCTTTGTATCATAGTCGTCTTTCATTTTATTCTGAAACTTCTGAACACGAGGTCTAATGATCTCATCTAAAGACTAAGCTTTATCGGCTTTGCTCTTAACTTCTTTCAACCAAGCAGGACACAGCTTAGAGGCCGAAACACGACCTCTCATCACTTCAAACAGACTTACACCAGTAACCGCATTTTGAGAGGAACGATGTGACCACAACATGTCCTCCACTGCTTTGTTCACTTCTATTTTATTTTGAATTGCCCACTGTATACACTCAACCAATTTTGGATTCATTTTTTCAACCAGACCATTTCCTTGAGGATGATAAAGAGCTACCCACTTGTGTTGGATGGCATATATTCCCCAAAATTCTTTCATTTCTCTAGAGATAAACTGTACCCCTTTGTTAGACATTAATTCTTTAGGGCCTCATTTCCTGGCAAATAATATCTTCAAACTTTTAATAACCGCATTTGTATTGGGTTCCTCCATAAACTCTACTTTGCACCATTTTCTATAATAGTCCATCGCCACAAACGCAAATCTAGATCTTCTTGCTAGGGTGCTAAGGGGACCAATAAAATCAATTGCCAGCTTCATCCAGGGTCCCACAGGCAAAATACTTGGTGATAAAGGTGTTGGCTGAGTTTTTGGCATCCTGTCACTGTTTGCACAGATCACACAATTCCTCACAGCCGTAACTATTTCAAGATCCATACCTGGCCACCAATAACACTCTCTTATCTTTCTCTTAGTAATGGTTTGCCCTAAATGTCTTTGATGACCAATCATAATGATTTTGGCCCTCATTACAACCCTGGCGGTCGGTGTTAAAGCGGCGGTAATACCACCAACAGGCCGGCGGAAGAAAAAGGGAATCACGACCATGGAGGAAACCGCCAACACAGACAGCCACTTTAACACTCCGACCGCCACGGCGGTAGAAACAAACACCGCGGCGGTAACCGCCAACAGACAGACGGAAGACAATGTACCGCCCACTGTATTACAAGGCACCAATCCGCCAGCTTTTCCGGGGCGGTACCAACGCCATCAAAAGCACGGCGGAAACAGTCTTTGGAACGGAAACCACTCACCTCTTGACACCCAACGAGGAACCAGGATGCCATGGAGCCCGAGTTACAGGTGCTACCAATGTTGGTTTACCTCCTCTTCTACCAGGAACATCAAAGAAGGCGGCGACGACCACATTGAATACTGCACCTAGCACACAGGGAAGGGGGGAGGCAAAAGAGAGTGACACACACACGCAACACCCCCACCCTCACCCACAACACTATACGCACAAACACATGCATCAACATTACATTTACACCCCGTAACCCTCTGGAAGAACGCAAGGACAAAATTAAATGATTGTAACAAGTGTAATCATCGAAAATTCAGATAGGGAAACAGGTCTGTAACAGATCATTATATACAAATATGTACAGCAACTACACAAGTCCGGATAGTGTTCCATTTGTTGTTTGTGGACTAGTGGTCCCACAATGCATGGGCGAAGCCCACACATGATACCTGCCTTCAAACGGAGAGAACATTGCCGGGGCATCAGGTAAAAAAAAAAACAGGCACCTCAGGGCGAAGGGGGGACACCTCAGCCGGATGATGGGACGACACCACTGCTCTACGACGGGGCTCCATGCCCACTGTTTGCTCCTGGGGAGTGCAAAGCCACAGTCTCACAAGTCTCTCAAGTGGGTGGTTTGCCCACTGATTGGTCCTGGGGAGTGCAAAGCCACAGTCTCTCAAGTGGCTGGTTTGCCCACTGATTGGTCCTGGGGAGTGCAAGGACACAGGGGGTTATTCTAACTTTGGAGGAGGTGTTAATCCGTCCCAAAAGTGACGGAAAAGTGACGGATTTACCACCAGCCGTATTACGAGTCCATTATATCCTATGGAACTCGTAATACGGCTGGTGGTATATCCGTCACTTTACCATCACTTTTGGGACGGATTAACACTCCTCCAAAGTTAGAATAACCCCCACAGTCTCTCCAGTGGATGCTGTTCTCCACTGGTTCTGGAGGGTGTAGGAAAGTACCATCTTGCCTGGCATGTTACCCCCATTTTTCACAGTATATATGTTGTTTTAGTTGTATGTGTCACTGGGACCCTGTTCACCAGGGCCCCAGTGCTCATAAGTGTGCCTGAATGTGTTACCTGTGTAGTGACTAACTGTCTCACTGAGGCTCTGCTAATCAGAACCTCAGTGGTTATGCTCTCTCATTTCTTTCAAATTGTCACTAACAGACTAGTGACCAATTTTACCAATTTACATTGGCTTACTGGAACACCCTTATAATTCCCTAGTATATGGTACTGAGGTACCCAGGGTATTGGGGTTCCAGGAGATCCCTATGGGCTGCAGCATTTCTTTTGCCACCCATAGGGAGCTCTGACAATTCTTACACAGGCCTGCCACTGCAGCCTGAGTGAAATAACGTCCACGTTATTTCACAGCCATTTTACACTGCACTTAAGTAACTTATAAGTCACCTATATGTCTAACCTTTACCTGGTAAAGGTTGGGTGCTAAGTTACTTAGTGTGAGGGCACCCTGGCACTAGCCAAGGTGCCCCCACATTGTTCAGGGCCAATTCCCCGGACTTTGTGAGTGCGGGGACACCATTACACGCGTGCACTACATATAGGTCACTACCTATATGTAGCTTCACAATGGTAACTCCGAATATGGCCATGTAATATGTCTATGATCATGGAATTGCCCCCTCTATACCATCCTGGCATAGTTGGCACAATCCCATGATCCCAGTGGTCTGTAGCACAGACCCTGGTACTGCCATACTGCCTTTCCCGGGGTTTCACTGCAGCTGCTGCCGCTGCCAACCCCTCAGACAGGCATCTGCCCTCCTGGGGTCCAGCCAGGCCTGGCCCAGGATGGCAGAACAAAGGACGTCCTCTGAGAGAGGGTGTTACACCCTCTCTCTTTGGAAAATGGTGTGAAGGCAGGGGAGGAGTAGCCTCCCCCAGCCTCTGGAAATGCTTTCTTGGGCACAGATGTGCCCAATTATGCATAAGCCAGTCTACACCGGTTCAGGGGACCCCTTAGCCCTGCTCTGGCGTGAAACTGGACAAAGGAAAGGGGAGTGACCACTCCCCTGACCTGTACCTCCCCTGGGAGGTGCCCAGAGCTCCTCCAGTTTGCTCCAGACCTCTGCCATCTTGGAAACAGAGGTGCTGCTGGCACACTGGACTGCTCTGAGTGGCCCGTGCCACCAGGTGACGTCAGAGACTCCTTGTGATAGGCTCCTTCAGGTGTTGCTAGCCTATCCTCTCTCCTAGGTAGCCAAACCCTCTTTTCTGGCTATTTAGGGTCTCTGTCTCTTGGGATTCCTTAGATAACGAATGCAAGAGCTCATCTGAGTTCCTCTGCATCTCTCTCTTCACCTTCTGCCAAGGAATCGACTGCTGACCGCGCTGGAAGCCTGCAAACCTGCAACATAGTAGCAAAGACGACTACTGCAACTCTGTAACGCTGATCCTGCTGCCTTCTCGACTGTTTTCCTGGTGGTGCATGCTGTGGGGGTAGTCTGCCTCCTCTCTGCACTAGAAGCTCCGAAGAAATCTCCTGTGGGTCGACAGAATCTTCCCCCTGCAACCGCAGGCACCAAAAAGCTGCATTACCAGTCCCTTGGGTCTCCTCTCAGCACGACGAGCGAGGTCCCTCGAATCCAGCAACTCTGTCCAAGTGACCCCCACAGTCCAGTGACTCTTCAGTCCAAGTTTGGTGGAGGTAAGTCCTTGCCTCACCTCGCTAGACTGCATTGCTGGGAACCGCGACTTTTGCAGCTACTCCGGCCTCCGTGCACTTCCGGCGGAAATCCTTTGTGCACAGTCCAGCCTGGGTCCACGGCACTCTAACCTGCATTGCACGACTTTCTAAGTTGGTCTCCGGCGACGTGGGACTCCTTTGTGTAACTTCGGGTGAGCACCGTTTCACGCATCCTCGTAGTGCCTGTTTCTGGCACTTCTCCGGGTACTACCTGCTGCTAAGAGGGCTTCTTGTCTTGCTCGACGTCCCCTCTACCTCCTGGTCCAATTTGCGACCTCCTGGTCCCTCCTGGGCCACAGCAGCGTCCAAAAACGCTAACTGCACGATTTGCAGCTAGCAAGGCTTGTTGGCATTCTTTCGGCGGGAAAACACTTTTGCACGACTCTACAAGGCGAGAGGGATCCGTCCTCCAAAGGGGAAGTCCCTAGCCCTTTGCGTTCCTGCAGAAACCACAGCTTCTTCAGTCCAGTCGAAGCTTCTTTGCACCCACAGCTGGCATTTCCTGGGCATCTGACCATCTCCGACTTGCTTGTGACTTTTGGACTTGGTCCCCTTGTTCCACAGGTACTCCAGATTGGAAATCCAGCATTGTTGCATTGTTGGTTTGTGTCTTTCCTGCATTATTCCTCTAACACGACTTCTCTGTCCTTAGGGGAACTTTAGTGAACTTTGCACTCACTTTTCAGGGTCTTGGGGTGGGCTATTTTTCTAACCCTCCCTATTTTCTAATAGTCCCAGCGACCCTCTACAAGGTCACATAGGTTTGGGGTCCATTCGTGGTTCGCATTCCACTTTTGGAGTATATGGTTTGTGTTGCCCCTATCCCTATGTGTCCCCATTGCATCCTATTGTAACTATACATTGTTTGCACTGTTTTCTAAGACTATACTGCATATTTCTGGCATTGTGTATATATATCTTGTGTATATTTCCTATCCTCTCACTGAGGGTACACTCTGAGATACTTTGGCATATTGTCATAAAAATAAAGTACCTTTATTTTTAGTATAACTGTGTATTGTGTTTTCTTATGATATTGTGCATATGACACTACAGTAGGTGGTACTGTAGTAGCTTCACACGTCTCCTAGTTCAGCCTAAGCTGCTCTGCTAAGCTACCATTATCTATCAGCCTATGCTGCTAGACACCCTATACACTAAAAAGGGATAACTGGGCCTGGTGCAAGGTGCAAGTACCCCTAGGTACTCACTACAAGCCAGTCCAGCCTCCTACATTGGTTGTGCAGCGGTGGGATAAGTGCTTTGAGACTACTTACCACTCTTGTCATTGTACTTTTCATAAGAGAAAAATATACAAAATAAGTTCAGTGTATATACACATTGCCAAAAAGTTTTGCATTTCCTCTTTTCACTCTTTTCTAAGTGCTGAAAAGTACTTCTAACTTTCTAAAAAGTTCTAAAAAGTTTAAAAAGTTTTTTTTCTCTGTCTTTCTAAAAAGCTCTGACAAACTTTTTTCTCTTTTTCTATCACTTTAACTCTCTCTAAAAATGTCTGGCACAGGCCAAAATGTTGACCTGTCTAAGATTGCATATGACCACCTTAGCTGGAAAGGAGCAAGGAGTCTCTGTATAGAGAGACGTTTGAGTGTAGGGAAGAATCCTTCCTTGGAATTGTTACTTAACATGCTTAGAGAACAAGATAAGGCAAGAAGTGCCCCATCTGTTGAAAAAGTAGCTAATGGTTCCCAATCTGATCCAGGGACTCCCCCAGGAAAAGATTCAGGAAATAAACTTCCTAGCCTGCCCATTACTAGACAGTCTAGCATAGTTGGTAATGATGTTGAGTCACACCATACAAATAGTGTAGTCTCACATCATAGCAAAAGCATTTATTCTCACCACAGTGGTACTGATGTTTCTGTTAGCCAAGCTGTTAGGGTGCCCTCTGTAAGGGACAGGTCTCCTTCTGTCCATTCTCACCATACTTCTGTTTCAAGGCATGTCCCTCCCACCCACCCTGATGACAGATTGTTAGAAAGGGAGCTCAATAGATTGAGAGTGGAACAAACCAGACTGAAGCTCAAGAAGCAACAGCTGGATTTGGATAGACAGACTTTAGAAGTAGAGAAGGAGAGACAGAAACTGGGTTTAGAAACCCATGGTGGCAGCAGCAGTATTCCCCATAGTCATCCTGCAAAAGAGCATGATTCCAGGAATCTGCATAAGATAGTTCCCCCTTATAAGGAGGGGGATGACATTAACAAGTGGGTTGCTGCACTTGAGAGGGCCTGTACTGTACAGGATGTCCCTCAAAGGCAGTGGGCTGCTATCCTATGGCTATCATTTAGTGGAAAAGGTAGGGATAGGCTCCTTACTGTAAAAGAAAATGAAGCTAATGATTACAAAGTTCTTAAGAATGCACTCCTGGATGGTTATGGCTTAACCACTGAACAATACAGGATAACGTTCAGAGAGACCAAAAAGGAGACTTCACAAGACTGGGTTGATTTCATTGACCATTCAGTGAAGGCCTTGGAGGGGTGGTTACATGGCAGTAAAGTTACTGATTATGACAGCCTGTATAACTTGATCCTGAGAGAGCATATTCTTAATAATTGTGTGTCTGATTTGTTGCACCAGTACTTGGTGGACTCTGATCTGACCTCTCCCC
This sequence comes from Pleurodeles waltl, assembly GCF_031143425.1. Lineage (NCBI taxonomy): Eukaryota > Metazoa > Chordata > Amphibia > Caudata > Salamandridae > Pleurodeles > Pleurodeles waltl. The sequence continues at coordinate 23,819,378 of NC_090436.1, forward strand.
AAGAATTGGGAAAGAAGGCAGACAAATGGGTCAGAACAAGGGTGAACAGAAAAGTTCATACAGGGGGTGACAAAGATGGCAACAAGAAGAAGGATGGTAAGTCTTCAGACAAGGGTGGGGACAAATCTAAAAATGAGTCTTCATCAGGCCCACAAAAACACTCTGGTGGGGGTGGTGGGCCCAAATCCTCTTCTAATCAAAACAAGGAAAAGAAACCATGGTGCTATTTATGTAAAATAAAAGGCCATTGGACAACAGATCCCAGTTGTCCAAAGAAAAGCACCAAGCCTCCTACCACTACAACCCCTACTGCTACACCTAGTGTCCCTACTAATAGCAGTGGTGGTGGGAGCAAACCTACTAATAGCCAATCCAAGGGAGTAGCTGGGCTCACTATTGGTAACTTAGTTGGGGTTGGCCTTGTTAGGGAGGCCACAGAGGCTGTGTTAGTCTCTGAGGGGGCTATTGATTTAGCCACCTTAGTTGCTTGTCCCCTTAATATGGATAAGTACAAGCAGCTACCCCTAATAAATGGTGTTGAGGTTCAGGCCTACAGGGACACTGGAGCCAGTGTAACTATGGTCATAGAGAAACTGGTCCACACTGAACAGCACCTACTTGGTCACCAGTACCAAGTAACCAATGCTCACAACAACACACTTAGCCACCCCATGGCTGTTGTAAATCTCAACTGGGGGGGGGGTTACTGGTCCAAAGAAAGTTGTGGTAGCTTCAGATTTACCTGTAGACTGTCTATTAGGGAATGATTTGGAGACATCAGCTTGGTCAGATGTGGAGTTGGAGGCCCATGCAGCAATGCTGGGCATCCCAGGGCATATTTTTGCTTTGACAAGGGCTCAGGCCAAAAAGCAAAAAGGACAGGGAAGCTTGGATCCTGGAACAATGGACCAAGTGCTCCCTAAAGCTAGGGCTAGTAGAAGCAAACCACTTCCTACTATCCCTCCCTCTACAGTGGATTCAACTTCTGAGGAAGAAGAATTCCCTCCCTGTGCAGAACCTACACCAGAGGAGCTTCAAGCAGATACTGCTGAGCTTTTGGGTGAAGGGGGGCCTGCCAGGGAGGAGCTGAGTGTGGCACAGCAAACCTGTCCCACATTAGAGGGTCTCAGACAGCAAGCTGTCAAACAGGCTAATGGGGATGTCAGTGACTCTCACAGAGTTTACTGGGAGGACAACCTCTTGTACACTGAGGCAAGGGATCCTAAACCTGGAACTGCCAGGAGATTAGTGATCCCTCAGGAGTACAGAAAGTTCCTCCTAACTCTTGCACACGACATTCCCCTAGCTGGGCACCTGGGACAAATGAAAACTTGGGACAGACTGGTTCCATTGTTTCATTGGCCTAGGATGTCTGAGGACACAAAAGATTTTTGGAAGTCCTGTGAAACCTGTCAAGCCAGTGGCAAGACAGGTGGCACTCCAAAGGCACCCCTTATTCCACTGCCTGTGGTTGGGGTTCCCTTTGAAAGGGTAGGGGTTGACATAGTTGGCCCCCTTGACCCTCCTACTGCTTCAGGCAATAGGTTTATCTTGGTGGTAGTGGACCATGCCACAAGATATCCTGAAGCAATTCCTTTAAGGACCACTACAGCGCCTGCAGTGGCAAAGGCCCTCCTGGGAATATTTTCTAGGGTGGGCTTCCCAAAGGAAGTAGTATCAGACAGAGGAAGCAATTTCATGTCTGCATACTTAAAGGCCATGTGGAAGGAGTGTGGTGTGACTTACAAGTTCACTACACCCTATCATCCACAAACAAATGGACTGGTGGAGAGATTTAATAAAACTCTCAAAGGCATGATTATGGGTCTCCATGAAAAACTCCGCAGGAGATGGGATATCCTGTTACCATGCCTCCTTTTTGCCTACAGGGAGGTACCCCAGAAAGGAGTGGGCTTCAGCCCCTTTGAACTTCTTTTTGGACATCCTGTTAGTGGTCCACTCACACTTGTAAAGGAGGGTTGGGAACAACGTTTAAAAGCTCCTAAGCAATATATTGTGGATTATGTACTTGGCCTCAGATCAAGGATGGCTGAGTATATGAAAAAGGCCAGTAAAAACCTTCAGGCCAGCCAAGAGCTCCAGAAGCAATGGCATGATCAGAAGGCTGTTTTGGTTCAGTACCAACCAGGGCAGAAAGTGTGGGTCTTGGAGCCTGTGGCCCCAAGAGCACTCCAAGATAAATGGAGTGGACCCCACATAATTGTTGAAAAGAAAGGTGAAGTCACCTACTTAGTTGACTTAGGCACTGCCAGGAGTCCCCTTAGGGTGCTCCATGTCAATCGCCTGAAACCCTACTATGACAGGGCTGATCTCACCCTGCTCATGGCAACAGATGAAGGACAGGAAGAAGAGAGTGACCCTCTCCCTGATCTCTTCTCTTCCACAGAGCAAGATGCAGTTCTAGCAGATTGTCTTACTGCTGAGCAGAAAGACCACTGCATAAATCTCCTGGGTCAGTTTTCTGAACTCTTTTCTACTGTGCCAGGCACCACTTCTTGGTGTGAGCACACTATAGATACTGGAGACAGCCTGCCTGTCAAAAGTAAGATCTATAGGCAGCCTGACCATGTCAGAGACTGCATAAAACAAGAGGTTCAGAAAATGCTTGAACTGGGAGTGGTTGAGCACTCTGAAAGTCCATGGGCCTCTCCTGTGATACTTGTACCAAAACCCCATTCCAAAGATGGAAAGAAGGAAATGCGGTTTTGTGTAGACTATAGAGGTCTCAACCTTGTAACCAAAACTGATGCTCACCCTATACCCAGGGCAGATGAGCTCATAGATACACTGGCATCTGCCAAGTATCTAAGCACTTTTGATTTGACTGCAGGGTATTGGCAGATCAAATTGTCAGAAGATGCTAAACCTAAAACTGCATTTTCAACCATTGGAGGCCATTACCAATTTACAGTAATGCCTTTTGGTTTGAAAAATGCACCTGCCACTTTTCAAAGGTTGGTGAACACAGTCCTGCAAGGGCTGGAAGCTTTCAGTACAGCATATTTGGACGATATAGCTGTCTTTAGCTCCAGCTGGGATGATCACCTGGTCCACCTATGGAAAGTTTTGGAGGCCCTGCAAAAGGCAGGCCTCACTATCAAGGCTTCAAAGTGCCAGATAGGGCAGGGGAAGGTGGTTTATCTGGGACACCTTGTTGGTGGGGAACAGATTGTACCACTACAGGGGGAAATCCAAACTATTATAGATTGGGTTCCCCCTACCACTCAGACTCAGGTGAGAGCCTTCCTAGGCCTCACTGGGTATTACAGGAGGTTCATTAAGAACTATGGCTCCATTGCAGCCCCTCTTAATGACCTCACATCCAAAAAGATGCCTAAAAAGGTATTGTGGACAGCTAGCTGTCAGAAAGCTTTTGAGGAGCTGAAGCAGGCCATGTGCTCTGCACCTGTCCTGAAAAGCCCTTGTTACTGTAAAAAATTCTATGTCCAAACTGATGCATCTGAATTTGGAGTAGGGGCAGTCCTATCACAACTTAATTCTGAGGGCCAGGATCAACCTGTTGCTTTTATTAGTAGGAGGTTGACCCCTAGAGAAAAGCGTTGGTCTGCCATTGAGAGGGAGGCCTTTGCTGTGGTCTGGGCTCTGAAGAAGTTGAGGCCATACCTGTTTGGCACTCACTTCATTGTTCAGACAGACCACAAACCTCTACTTTGGCTAAAACAAACGAAAGGTGAAAATCCTAAATTGTTGAGGTGGTCCATATCCCTACAGGGAATGGACTATACAGTGGAACATAGACCTGGGAGTAGCCACTCCAATGCAGATGGACTCTCCAGATATTTCCACTTAGACAATGAAGACTCATCAGGTCATGGCTAGTCTTATTGTCCTTCGTTTGGGGGGGGTTGTGTAGGAAAGTACCATCTTGCCTGGCATGTTACCCCCATTTTTCACTGTATATATGTTGTTTTAGTTGTATGTGTCACTGGGACCCTGTTCACCAGGGCCCCAGTGCTCATAAGTGTGCCTGAATGTGTTACCTGTGCAGTGACTAACTGTCTCACTGAGGCTCTGCTAATCAGAACCTCAGTGGTTATGCTCTCTCATTTCTTTCAAATTGTCACTAACAGGCTAGTGACCAATTTTACCAATTTACATTGGCTTACTGGAACACCCTTATAATTCCCTAGTATATGGTACTGAGGTACCCAGGGTATTGGGGTTCCAGGAGATCCCTATGGGCTGCAGCATTTCTTTTGCCACCCATAGGGAGCTCTGACAATTCTTACACAGGCCTGCCACTGCAGCCTGAGTGAAATAACGTCCACGTTATTTCACAGCCATTTTACACTGCACTTAAGTAACTTAGTGTGAGGGCACCCTGGCACTAGCCAAGGTGTCCCCACATTGTTCAGGGCCAATTCCCTGGACTTTGTGAGTGCGGGGACACCATTACACGCGTGCACTACATATAGGTCACTACCTATATGTAGCTTCACAATGGTAACTCCGAATATGGCCATGTAATATGTCTATGATCATGGAATTGCCCCCTCTATACCATCCTGGCATAGTTGGCACAATCCCATGATCCCAGTGGTCTGTAGCACAGACCCTGGTACTGCCATACGGCATTTCCCGGGGTTTCACTGCAGCTGCTGCTGCTGCCAACCCCTCAGACAGGCATCTGCCCTACTGGGGTCCAGCCAGGCCTGGCCCAGGATGGCAGAACAAAGGACTTCCTCTGAGAGAGGGTGTTACACCCTCTCCCTTTGGAAAATGGTGTGAAGGCAGGGGAGGAGTAGCCTCCCCCAGCCTCTGGAAATGCTTTCTTGGGCACAGATGTGCCCAATTCTGCATAAGCCAGTCTACACCGGTTCAGGGGACCCCTTAGCCCTGCTCTGGCGCGAAACTGGACAAAGGAAAGGGGAGTGACCACTCCCCTGACCTGTACCTCCCCTGGGAGGTGCCCAGAGCTCCTCCAGTTTGCTCCAGACCTCTGCCATCTTGGAAACAGAGGTGCTGCTGGCACACTGGACTGCTCTGAGTGGCCAGTGCCACCAGGTGACGTCAGAGACTCCTTGTGATAGGCTCCTTCAGGTGTTGCTAGCCTATCCTCTCTCCTAGGTAGCCAAACCCTCTTTTCTGGCTATTTAGGGTCTCTGTCTCTTGGGATTCCTTAGATAACGAATGCAAGAGCTCATCCGAGTTCCTCTGCATCTCTCTCTTCACCTTCTGCCAAGGAATCGACTGCTGACCGCGCTGGAAGCCTGCAAACCTGCAACATAGTAGCAAAGACGACTACTGCAACTCTGTAATGCTGATCCTGCCGCCTTCTCGACTGTTTTCCTGGTGGTGCATGCTGTGGGGGTAGTCTGCCTCCTCTCTGCACTAGAAGCTCTGAAGAAATCTCCCGTGGGTCGACGGAATCTTCCCCCTGCAACCGCAGGCACCAAAAAGCTGCATTACCGGTCCCTTGGGTCTCCTCTCAGCACGACGAGCGAGGTCCCTCGAATCCAGCAACTCTGTCCAAGTGACCTCCACAGTCCAGTGACTCTTCAGTCCAAGTTTGGTGGAGGTAAGTCCTTGCCTCACCTCGCTAGACTGCATTGCTGGGAACCGCGACTTTTGCAGCTACTCCGGCCTCCGTGTACTTCCGGCGGAAATCCTTTTGTGCACAGTCCAGCCTGGGTCCACGGCACTCTAACCTGCATTGCACGACTTTCTAAGTTGGTCTCCGGCGACGTGGGACTCCTTTGTGTAACTTCGGGTGAGCACCGTTTCACGCATCCTCGTAGTGCCTGTTTCTGGCACTTCTCCGGGTGCTACCTGCTGCTAAGAGGGCTCCTTGTCTTGCTCGACGTCCCCTCTACCTCCTGGTCCAATTTGCGACCTCCTGGTCCCTCCTGGGCCACAGCAGCGTCCAAAAACGCTAACCGCACGATTTGCAGCTAGCAAGGCTTGTTGGCGTTCTTTCGGCGGGAAAACACTTCTGCACAACTCTACAAGGCAAGACGGATCCGTCCTCCAAAGGGGAAGTCCCTAGCCCTTTGCGTTCCTGCAGAAACCGCAGCTTCTTCAGTCCTGTCGAAGCTTCTTTGCACCCGCAGCTGGCATTTCCTGGGCATCTGCCCATCTCCGACTTGCTTGTGACTTTTGGACTTGGTCCCCTTGTTCCACAGGTACTCCAGATTGGAAATCCAGCGTTGTTGCATTGTTGGTTTGTGTCTTTCCTGCATTATTCCTCTAACACGACTTCTCTGTCCTAAGGGGAACTTTAGTGCACTTTGCACTCACTTTTCAGGGTCTTGGGGTGGGCTATTTTTCTAACCCTCACTATTTTCTAATAGTCCCAGCGACCCTCTACAAGGTCACATAGGTTTGGGGTCCATTCGTGGTTCGCATTCCACTTTTGGAGTATATGGTTTGTGTTGCCCCATCCCTATGTGTCCCCATTGCATCCTATTGTAACTATACATTGTTTGCACTGTTTTCTAAGACTATACTGCATATTTCTGGTATTGTGTATATATATCTTGTGTATATTTCCTATCCTCTCACTGAGGGTACACTCTAAGATACTTTGGCATATTGTCATAAAAATAAAGTACCTTTATTTTTAGTATAACTGTGTATTGTGTTTTCTTATGATATTGTGCATATGACACTAGGTGGTACTGTAGTAGCTTCACACGTCTCCTAGTTCAGCCTAAGCTGCTCTGCTAAGCTACCATTATCTATCAGCCTATGCTGCTAGACACCCTATACACTAATAAGGGATAACTGGGCCTGGTGCAAGGTGCAAGTACCCCTAGGTACTCACTACAAGCCAGTCCAGCCTCCTACAGAGGGGGCTTGGTGCCCAGAGTGCTTCATCCTGATAAGGACTGGGGTAGTGGATGCTGTTCTCCACTGGTTCTGGAGGGGGCCTGGTGCCCAGAGTGATTCATCCTGCCGAGGACTGGGGTAGTAGATGCTGTTCTCCACTGGTTCTGGAGGGGTCTTTGGTGCCCAGAGTGCTTCATCCTGCTAAGGACTGGGGTAGTGGATACTGTTCTCCACTGGTTCTGAAGGGGGCCTGGTGCCCAGAGTGGTTCATCCTGCTAAGGACTGGGGTAGTGGATGCTGTTCTCCACTGGTTCTGGAAGGGGCATGGTGCCCAGAGTGCTTCATCCTGCTAAGGACTGGGGTTGTGAATGTATCTCTCCACTGGTTCTGGAGGGGGCTTGGTGCCCAGAGTGCTTCATCCTGCTAGGGACTGTGGTAGTGGATGTATCTCTCCACTGGTTCTGGAGGGGGCTTTGTGCCCAGTGATGCTGCTCCGGGGGTGTGGCAGTTCCCATTCCCTCACCTGGGTGTCTGAGCCACGAGATTCTCTGGGAACAGGTAGCATGATACTCTATGGAGGCAGAGCCACACTCCACCCTGCGGCAACTTAGCCTGCCAACTGCTGGTACTGCCAGTGCTGGTGCCTCATGTAGTCTGTGCAGGGTCCAGGACGTCTCCTGCAGCCTCGGGCGGCTGCCCACTGGGGATGCTGCTGATGTCCGCTGTGGTGGCACTGGCTGGTCATGTTGCGGGGCAGATGGCGGTGGTTGCGGCGGTGTCAGCGGCGGAGATGCTGGCGGTGTTGCATGTGTCAGCATCTGTGAAGGGAGACACCAGGACGTCTCCTGCAGCCTCGGACGCTGCCCACTGGGGATGATGCTGGGGACTGTAGCAGAGGCAGCAGACGTGCAGGTGGGCGTGAAGGTGGCGGTGCAGGTGGGCGTGCAGGTGGCGGTGCAGGTGGCGGTGGTTGCGGCGGTGGCCACCGCCGTACAGGTTGCTGTTCTGTCCTGCAGAAGGGGTGTCACCAGTCCCTCACCCTGAGGCTTCCTGTCCTGAGCTGACTTCCCTTTAGCCTTGTGCCCCTTCCCCACCTTGGAAGTCGCTGCTGGGACCTTGGCATTGCCCTTTTTTGTCTTGGTGGAGGCCTTGCTAGTTGGTTGGTGCGGCTTTTCCCTACGGCATGTTGTCCCCTTCTTCACCTTGGCAGGTGGCGGAATAGGATCATCCATCTCATAACTGGGAGGACACAAAGGAGAATTTTCAACGCTGCATGTTAGCAATTAACAATTGGATGACTTGCAACTGGCTTAAACTTAATGGGGACAAGACAGTGATTATGTGCTTTGGCTGTAACAACTCTCCTTGGGACAACAGTTGGTGGCCCCCCGCCTGTGGGGGTTGCCCGTCTCCCGTGCCTGCCGCAAAAACTTTAGGCATCATTTTTGATTACACACTCTCTTTTAACTTACAGATTAATCATATTGTCAAGGTTTGTTTTTGGATATTCAAAATACTCAAGAAAAGTTTACATCTTTTAGAGGATGACTTAAGACGGCCGGTGGTCCTGGCGTTAGTCACTTCTAGACTGGATTATTGTAATTCACTGCTGCTCAATGCAAATAAATCTTCTTTAGATAAATTGCAGTCAATTCAGAATGCAGCAGCATGTTTAACCTTGAATCTCCCTCAGTTTATATCTGCCAATAGATGTTTATCATCTCTACACTGGCTTCCGATTAAAAAGAGAATTATTTTTAAAACACTCTGTCTCACGCACAAAGCACTACAGTCGGAGGGATGTGATTATTTGAAGTCTACTCTGTTTTTTTTATCAACCATCGAGACACCTGAGATCCTCTTCCAAATTTATGATCAAGGTGCCTCGCTGTAATAAGGCCAGATGGGGAGACCGGGCTTTTACGGTGGAAGCGGATAGGCTCTGGAATAGCCTGCCCCTTTCACTTCGTCAAATAACGACTCCTTTCTCTTTTAGGAAAAGCCTCAAAACCTGGCTTTTTGCAAATTAGATTCTTTGGGTAGTCTGTGTTCTTTTTTCCTGTATATCTGGTTTGACTAGCGCTTCAATGCTTTTGCCGGAATGCGCTCTACAAATAACTCAATACAATACAATACAATCCTTGGCCTCACTAGGTGGCACACTGGGAGCCCTGATGGGTGCGGCCTGCAATGTTACTGTACTTGCAGGGATCACAGTGCTTGAGGATTTCGTGGCTGAGGTGCTGGGCTGGGATCTGGACATCCTGGCCCTAGGGGAAGGATGGGGTGGGGGAGGTGTAGGGAAGAGGTCAAAGTTAGTGAGGAAACGTTTTTTAGACACACTGGGACGGGAAGATGGAGGGGGTTTGGAAGTGGAGGAAGAGGTAGTGGTTGTAGGAGGTGTACGTCTGCTGAATTTGGGTGAGGGTGCATGGGCTGGAGGCTGTTGTGAGGTGGATGGCTGTTGAGTGGGTGTGTGCTGGCGTTTGTGTAGTTTGGGAGGAGGGCTCACAGACACACTGGGAGAGGACACAGGGGATGTGTGCATGGTAGTGGGGGTGGTGATTGCACATGAGCGGTGTGTGGTGATGGGCGTGCTGGTGATGGAGGTAGTGGCTGAGGATGTAGTGCATGCAGGTGTGAGTGGAGACGAGACTGGGAGGAAGGAGGGAGACATGGAGGAGGGGGACACAGTGGAGGCAGTGGATGTTGGTATGTCTGCATGGGTATGATGCTTGTGTGAGTGCCTGTGGGATGTGTGGTGCTTATGTTTGCCTGAGCCACTTTTGTGTGTTGATGTGTGTGCATGCTGGTCTGATGGTGTGCTACCTCAAGAGGGTTTGCAGCAGTAGGCTGCAGACCAGGCGGCTGGCAAGAAGCCAGGATCTCACCTCATCTATTGGGAGGACAGCCTCTGGTATAGTCAGCTTAAGCTTGCTGAGCCTGGGTCAGCCCATGAGCTGGTGGTACCCCAGTGCTTCAGAGCCTTCCTACTGGGTCTGGCTCATGATGTGACTTTAGCTGGACATTTGGGGCAAAACAAGACCTTTGACAGGCTTATCACCCACTTCCATTGGCCCCAGATGTGCAGGCACTCAGATGCACTTTGGCAGGTCTTGCAAGAATTGTGGGGGGGAGTGCAAGGCTCCCCTCCAACCTTTTCCTGTGGTTAGTACCCCTTTTGAAAGGGTTGGTATTGACATTGTGGGGCCTCTAGATCACAAGACAGTCATGGGCAACAGGTTCATCCTGGTCTTGTAGACCATGCCACCCAGTACCCAGAAGCCATTCCGCTGAGGTCAATCACCTCCCCGGTGGTGGGACGTGCATTCATGGGGGTCTTTATCCGCATGGGGTTCCCCAAGGAAGTGGTATCTGATAGGGGTACCAACTTCATATCTACTTATATGAAGTCTCTGTGGCAGGAGTGTGGGCTAACATATAAGTTCACCACTTCTTACCACCGCAACGCAAAGGTAACAGGTCCGGAGGTGCACAAGCTAGATCGAGAACAATGGGGAACCAGGCTTGAGACCTCCACAGAGGGGTTACTACGAAGAGCTCCACTCTTTGCCATCTCAACTGAGCCAGCACTCTGGGTATCATCAAAAATGGAAGGAATGCATTAAAGTGGAAGAGGCTCCAGTCCTGCAGAAATGCATCTGTCGCTTTCACCCACGGATCTGGGTGCCAGCTGAAGTACGCTGGTATTTGGGTGTTCAGGTACGACACAAACAGATCTACATCGTAAAGGCCCCATAAGTGCACTAGGTAGCAAAACATCTTCGGATGAAGCCTCCAATTGCTGGCATCCCTTAGGTTCTGGAAAAAATATACGAGCAATAAACCTTGTCACTGAAATTTGGTCCTGATAGCAGAAGTGGCAAAAATCTTTGGCTATTTCCAATAAGAGTTTGGACCGTGTCCCACCAAGCTTATTCACATAGCGTACCGCTGAGACATTGTCCATGCAGAGTAGAATACAACAATTTGCTTTCCCTGCCATGAAACTCCGGATTGCAAAGGAACCAGCCAGAAGTTCCAGGCAATTGATATGTAGAGCCAATTCTGTTGCCGACCACCGGCCACCTGTGGACACTTGGCCACAATGGGCTCCCCAGCCCCAACAACTGGCATCCGACTCTATAATAATTTTCAGCGTAGAGACAAAAATGGATATGCCATTCCATGCCTCCATGTGGTTCAGCTACCGTGAAATCTCCATCCTCGTGTCCTCCGAAAGAATGATCTGTTGTGAGAAAGACAAACCCTTTGTTTAGGTGTCGGATCTTTAAACGTTGAAGTGCCCTGTAATGGAAGGGCCCTGAAATATTGCCTGGATAGAGGAAGCTATGAGGCCCACTAACCAGGCTATGGACCTCAAGGATGTAGTCTTCCTGGACAATAATAATCTCAATTCCCTCTTGATATTTTTCACTTTCTGAGAGGGAAGAATATGTTGTGCAGTCTGAGAGTCCACCTTGAAACCCGGAAATTCTATGCACTATGTCGGATTCAGACTGGATTTCTGTACATTGATCTCAAACCCCAGATCTTGCAGAAGAGAAATTTTCCACTCCAGATGCTGAATGGATCTCTGAGGTCATTGGCACATAATGATTATGTCATCTAAATATATGATGAGGCGCCTCGAGCTCTCGGAAATTCCATGACCGGTTTCATGATCTTCGTGAAGCACCAAGGTGCTGACGAGAGACCGAAAGGGAGGACTTTGAACTTGTAGTATTTTCCCCTCCACAGAAATTGAAGGAATAGTCTGTGAGGAGGAAAAATGGGGATGGTTAAATAGGGATCCTTCAGGTCTAATCGAACCATTCAATCCACGTCTTGGAGTATGTCCCTCAACAAATGGATTCCCTTCATCTTGAAATGATGGTAAAGAATCCATTGGTGGAAGTCTCGAAGATTGACAACCAATCTTGAGCCACCTCCTTTCTTTTTGAGAAGGAAAATGGAACTTATAAAACCCCATGGATGATGCTTGGATTCTTCAATTGAGTCTTTCAACAAGTGTTTGGAGTTCTGAATCTATAAAAGTCTGATCTAGTTGGGAAAAACACATCAGGTGTGGCATACTTGATTGAATAGGAGTTTGGTAAAACTCCAGCCTGAAACCGTGAATGGTTTCAAGAACCCAAGGGTCCTGTGAAAACATTTGCCAATTGTGTACAAATAGTTGGGTTCGTCCCCTCAAAGATGCTTCTTAACATTGAATAACTCTCACTTGAAGTATTGGATCTGGTGGGGTAGAAGGTGGAAGCTTGGTCTTGGTAGCCACCTCTGCCCCTTTGGAAATTTTCTCTTGAGGAGCCTTGAGAATAACCTTGGTCTAATGCTCATCCCCTGAAGAGCCTGGCCTGGCCCTTCCAAAAAGTGGCCTGAGAACTTTTTGATTGAAACATGGGCCTTATCCAAGTTAGAATAAGTTGAGACAAATTTGGATAATTCCTTCAGGACTGGAGTTCCAAATAAGAGGACTTATGCCGGAGGGCCTGACTCTGAAGAGGCTAGGTCTGCAAGTTTGGGTTCTAATTTCATTATAATGGATCAGAAGAGTTAATTAGAAATCGCACAAATGGTATTGCTCAATTGGCATATGGCCCATTGGGCCCAACCGGCCAGGACCTCAGCATCTATGGGTACGTTAGACTCCTTGGAGTGATAAGCCATCGTCAGAATCTTTGTCTGTGGACCTGTCATATCTACAAGTTTGTCCTGGCATGATTTCCATGCCCTATCCAGGCCCTTCTTCGGATCCTTTGTGTATTTCTTGAGGTACGTCACCATGGTGGGGTCCCCCTCAGGGATGACCACTCCCTTGTCAGGCAACTCGGGTCTAGGACACTCATAACGGAGGTGAGCTTAAAACCTCTGTGCCAACATCTTGTCATAGGATAGCTTTGACATAGTCTACCACCTCTGGAGGAGGAATCCATGCGGTCGATCTGGGGTGCATAATGTCATGCGGTTCAAAAGTCAGGACCGTGGGCTGCTTGATAGTGATTATGTAGTGTGATTTAGCTTTGCATTTGTGCCGGCCTTGGATATCTTCCTGAGAAGAACTCCGAGAGACTACAGAATCTGAATCATCAGAGATGGTGTCAGCACAGGAGCCAGATGGGATACTGTAGTTATGTTTACTAGCCAAGGAAGTGGGCCAGACTTACCTCCACCAAATGTGGACAGAAGGGCCACTGGACTGTCGGGGACACTTGGATCCAGCTCCTGTGCTCCAGGGACCACGCTCGTCATGGTGAGAGGGAAACCAGAGGACCGGTGATGCAAAAGTTTGATGCCTGCATTGGCAGCGGGAAGATTCCGTCAACACACAGGAGATTTCTTCTTGGCTTCCAGTGCAGGGTGAAGGCAGACAGCCCTCAGAACATGCACCAACAGGAAACAGTTGAGAAAGCCGTCAGGATGAGGCGCTACAATGTTGCTGGTAGTCGTCTTGCTACCTTGTTGCGGTTTTGCAGGCGTCCTGGAGCAGTCAGTGGTCGATCCTTGGCAGAAGTCGAAGAGGGAAGTGCAGAGGAACTCTGGTGAGCTCTTTCATTTGTTATCTGAGGAATAGCCCAGAGGAGAAACCCTAAATAGCCAGAAAAGGAGGTTTGGCTACCAAGAAAGGAGGTTTGGCTACCAAGAGAGGTAAGCACCTATAGGAGGGGTCTCTTACGTCACCTGCTGGCACTGGCCACTCAGAGCAGTCCATTGTGCCCCAACACCTCTGAAACCAAGATGGCAGAGGTCTGGGACACACTGGAGGAGCTCTAGGCACCTCCCCTGGGAGGTGCAGGTCAGGGGAGTGGTCACTCCCCTTTCCTTTGTCCAGTTTCGCGCCATAGCAGGCTTGGGGGATCCCTGAACCGGTATAGACTGGCTTATGCAGAGATGGGCACCATCTGTGCCCCTCAAAGCATTTCCAGAGGCTGGGGGAGGCTACTCCTCCCCAGCACTTCAGACCTATTTCCAAAGGGAGAGGGTGTAACACCCTCTCTCAGAGGAAATCCTTTCTTCTGCCTTCCTGGGACTGGGCTGCCCAGACCACAGGAGGGCAGAAACCTGTCTGAGGGGTTGGCAGCAGCTGCAGTGGAAACCCTGGAAAGGCAGTTTGGCAGTACCCGGGTTCTGTGCTAGAGACCCGGGGGATCTTGGAATTGTCACCCCCAATACCAGAATGGTATTGGGGTGACAATTCCATGATCTTAGACATGTTACATGGCCATGTTCGGAGTTACCATTGTGACGCTACACATAGGTAGTGACCTATGTATAGTGCACGCGTGTAATAGACATATAGGTGTCTTATAAGTTACTTATGTGCAGTGAAAATGGCTGTGAAATAACGTGGATGTTATTTCACTTGGCTGCACTGGCAGGCCTGTGTAAGAATTGTCTGAGCTCCCTATGGGTGGCAAAAGAAATGCTGCACCCCATAGGGATCTCCCGGAACCCCAATACCCTGGGTACCTAAGAACCATATACAAGGGAATTATATGGGTGTGTACCAGTGTGCCTATGAGATTTGGTAAAATGAGTCACTAGCCTGCAGTGACAATTTTAGAAAGCAGAGAGAGCATAAGCACTGAGGTTCTGGTTAGCAGAGCCTCGTGATACAGTTAGGCACCACACAGGGAACACATACAGGGCACACTTATGAGCACTGGGGTCCTGCCTAGCAGGGTCTCAGTGACACATGGCAAAAACCAACATACATACAGTGAAAATGGGGGTAACATACCAGGCAAGATGGTACTTTCTTACAGTCACCTTTTCCCCAAGTGTTGCTGGGAAATGTAGTTTATGTTATAAAGAAGAGGACTTTAAATCAACAGCTGTGGTTTATAAAATGAAGAACGAGATACAGAATCCTTGCCTCAGGCACTGAAATAAAGTTAGTTAATAGCCTTTAGCATAAAGCATTTCAGATAAGGCAGATGCTACCATGTGTAAAAGTTGAAAATCACTTTAAATTAAGTCAATGTGCTGCTCAGCCAAGGCAAAATTGAAGTTCTATTTCAAAGTTTTTGGGATGTGCAGATTTCTTTAGGTCTGGTGTTGGGCACCCTAGAACAAGCACTGGCAAAACCAATAGATCTTGCCTATGGGAGAGCTTGGCTTTGTCATTTTTTTTTAGCCAAGTGGTACAGCAGTGCAGCTGCCTAAGGGCATATAAACACTTAGGGGCATTAGGTTTGTACAGCAGTACGGGTACAGAAGGGCATAAACCAACCAACAGCGTCACTAAAACATATGAAGTCTCTAGGGTGAAGGAGAGTGTTTAAAGAGGGAGCAGTCATATGTCCCGACTCAGCCTTTATAACACAGTCTTTACCATGTCATAAGGACATGCGTTTGTACATGTACCACAGTGATTGTAAGGTTTTGGATTGGCTAGTGGTGAAAGGAAGTGAGGGCCAATTTAAGGTTCAGGGATGCTGTAGGAAAGTCCCTCTTTATGGCATAGGTACCCCCACTTTTTGCCTGTTGTCAGTGTGCTTACCAGGACCCCAGTGATTGTGCTCTCGCCTCTAAATGTGGTTGTTTTGGTACCCTTTACACCCCACAATTGGCATACCTGTGTACCCCTGTCAGTCCCTAGTATATGGTACATAGGTACCCAGGGCATTGTTTCACCAAAGGTCCCCCATGGGCTGCAGCATGTATTAGGCCCCCATGGGAGCCCATGCAAACTGTGTCTTCAGGTCTGCCATTTGCAGCCTGCGTGAAAGGGTGCATGTACCCTTTCACTGCCAGTCACTACAACAGGTCCCTGTAAGTAACCTCTATGCTAGGCCCTTCCATTCCTAAGGGCAGGCTGCAGGTCCCTGTGTGTGTGGGCACCCCTGCAAGAGCAGAGGTGCCCCTACAAACTCCAGTTCCAATTCCCTGGACTTCATAAGTGCAGGTGCCCACCACACATCAGGCCGGCCTCCTGCATTGGTGGTGCAGCGGTGGGATAAAGCACTTGCTTTACCACTTTGTCACCAGTGACTTTACACAGGAAAGGTCACTACTAGTCTTTAGGACACACTAAGGATTTTTAGACTTCTAGTTTAGCTAGAGGTCTAAACTTTCAGAAAGTCTAACTCCTTAGAGAAGGTAGAGTCACCCGCACTACTCTAGATAACATGTCTTCAGCAGGAGACACAGCTCAGACCTCAGAATCCCAGTAGAAGGGCTGCACCTTTCAGGAACTGAGGGAGATGTGTGCTTCTAGGAAGCTGAAGACAGGGAGAAATCCCAACAAGTCTGTACTCCTGGGAGTGCTCATCCAGGCTGACAGCCAGAGCACAGCAGGTCAGGAGGACCAGGAGGTAGAGAGTGACCCTCTAGAGTTAGATAGCGTAGACCTAGATTCCACTGGAGAGGTTCAGGAAGTAACAGGGGAACACAGCAGTCCTGTAGGAAGCACTCATGGAAGTTAGGAAGCAGACACACCACTAGGTCCCCCCCCCAGGGGGTTGGTGCAAAGGGTCTCCAGGAAGAGAGGTCTATCCTCCTCATCTGTCCACACTTACGTCCCAGCAGTATCTGATGAGACTAACCACTCTAGCTCAGTGGAGAAATCCCTAGATAGGAATTCAGCAAACTGAGGCTAGAAAAGGCCAGACTGAGGCTGCACAGTAACAGTTAGCCCTAAATGAGGGGGGCAGAGTTTGGCCAGCCAAGATGGCGGCCGCCTAATATCGGAGTTCCGGGTCGGCCCGCCAACAATCCTGTTTATTATCTGATGAAGGGGGGCCCCAATTATATGAAAGTGAGGTGGGGGCCCACCTGAGCATGGTCCTGCGGACGGAGGAGTCTGGAGGCACCAGATGACCCTGGCAACTTGATCAGGCTGAAGACTGTCCCGACCAGCCAGGTAGGTGAGGTCTGGCCCCGCCTGCTGGGCCGGCCCTTAGAACCAGGAGCTGCAGCACTAAAACTAACCCACCCTGTCCTAAAAACTACCCTGACCCTGCCCTAAACCCTAAAACCTACTTCACCCTGTCCTAAAAATTACCCCGACCTGAACCCTAAAACCTACCCCGCCCTGTCCTAAAAACTAACCTGACCCCCTGCCCTAAACCCTAACACCTATCGTGTCCTAAAAACTACTCCACACTGTCCTGAAAACTACCCCAACCCCCACCCTGAACCCTAAAATCTACCCTGGTCTGTCCTAAAAACGACCCCGACCCCCTGTCCCGCCATAAACCCTAAAACCTGCCCTGTCCTGAAAACTACCCCACCCCATCTTGAAAACGACCCCAACCCCCGCCCTTGCCCTGAACCCTAAAACCTACCCGACGCTGTCCTAAAAACTACAGCAAACCCCACCCTGAACCCTTAAGCCTACCCTGTCATAAAAACTTCCCTACCCTGGCCTAAAATCTATCTGACCCCACCCTAAACCCTAAAACCTACTGTGCCCTGTCCTAAATCCTACCCGGCCCTGCCCTAAAAACCTCCCCGACTCCCACCCTAAACCCTAAAAGCTACCCTGTCCTAAAAACTACCCCAACCCTCAACCTTGCCCTGAATGGTAAAACCTGCCCCACCCTGTCCTAAAAACTACCCTGCCCTAAACCATAAAACCTATAGTCCTAAAAACAACAACACCCTGTCCTAAAAACTAGTCTGACCTCCTGCCCCCTCTCTGAACCGTAAAACCAACCCCGCCTTATCCTAAAAACGACCCTGCCCTAAACCCTAAAACCCACCCTTGTCCTAAAAACTACCCCACCCTGTCCTACAAACTACCCCAACCCCCTGCCCTAAACCCTACCCTGCCCTGTCCTAAAAACTACCCTGACCCCGCTCTAAACCCTAACACCTACCCCACCCTGTCCTAAAAATGACCCCAACCCCCGCCCTGAACCCTAAAACCGACCCCACCCAGTCCTAAAAACTACCCCATACCCCCAACCCACCCTGAACCCTAAAACCTACCCCATCCTGTCTTAAACTCCACCCCAATGCCCATGCCCTGAACTCTACAACCTATCCCCACCTGAAAAATTCCCCCAGCCTCCCCACCCTCCCCAGCTCCACTTACCCGGCGGCCGCATTCCTCTCCCGGCTGTTCCTGCTGTGTGCCTGAACCACGCATATGCATGGCGCCTTAACCACGCGTGGTTCAGTCAAGCGTGGTAACGATTGCTTGGCTATGCTACGCGTTGCTCGGGCCACGTAGAAAAGACCGTTTCCCAAATTGGAGTAGTTCGAGCTGGCGTTTCTGGAGACCCTGTGGATGTGTCTACGCGTGGCCACCCAGTACCTATCCATAAGCTCCTCCCTCAAGTGTTCCTCACAGCTGTTTCTGAGTCTCAGAATAAAGAGGACCAGGGACCTTCAAAGGGCCTTAAATGTACTGACCAAATGCCATCCACTGCCCCATGTTAACAGCATCAGTAGCAAGCAATCTGTGTCAGGTTCAGTGAGGGCCTCATAGGCAGATGGTATTATTCATTGAGTTCTGCAAATGCCATCAGGCAGCCTGGATTATATAGGTGGCCCAGCCTGGATTATATAGGTGGCCCAGCCTCGATTATATAGGTGGCCAAGCCTGGATTATATAGGTGGCCCAGCCTGGATTATATAGGTGGCCCACCTGGGTGATCCCAGGCTCACTCCACAGCACCAGAGTTACAGCCTCTTTCACTTTAGCTAGTAGAGGTGAAGACCACTGGGGGATTTCTGGGGCATACCCTGTGTGTTGTGCTGTTCTTTCTACTCCAACAGTATCTACTAATACCTGGAAGAAGATCCAGCTTGCAAAATCCACAACGTATTCCACGAAAAAATTTAATGATGGGAACTTCGCCCAAAGCCACCTCCACCATCTGAGCCTCCTGGAATCTCCAGGGGTCTAGCCACGGTCACCGCCCACTGGAGCTGTGCTGCTAAATAATAAGTCTCAAATCGACAGACCAAACTCACCTCCTCAAAGAACTACCCGGGAAGAGTAGCTGGGTTAAAAGTACAACAAGTATGGAGAATGATCATTTTTGCAAGAGCCACTTTTCCTAGTGAGACGAGAGGCAATTTCCCCCAAAAATGGACCAATCCTGATGCAAGGGCTCTGGTAAAGGTCCTGGCTCTCACATCTTCCTGCTGCCTCTATACGTTAACTCCTAAGTATTTGAACGTGTGGGGACTTTGTCCAGCCCATGCATGTCTAGGATGGGGGAGTTTGAGCTAAAGGAAGACTCCGGATTTATATCTGTTGAGCATAAGCCCAGAGAGTACGCCATGCTCTTTGAAATGCAATAAAAATACGGTTAGCCTAACCCAATTTTATAGACGTACATAAGCATGTCGTCTACATATAACTACTGTATATGGTATGTCTGGCCCTGCAGCTCAACCCAATAGCTCCCTCCCCAGTCTGCACACTTGGGCATCAAATTGAGCTTAATGTAAAAAGTTGTTTGAAGTCTTACAGTACCAACTTTAGTAGTCCTTGTTAGAAGTTAGCAAAGCAGAGGTGTCAGCCTGTAACTCTGGACTCACCAAGGGGGCTACTAGCCTTTTCCACAGTAAAAACAATAATTTTGGGTTTTCCCTGTTGCAAAAGGCTCCATTGCTGGTGCAAATGAGAAAGGGGCCTGAGGGTTGTGGGCCGTGTGTCCCTAAGGGTTAGAAACTGTTGTGATCTGAGCCTTCCAATCCTCACCTTTGCTATCTGAGCAGTGTACAGTAAACGGATCCCCCCTCGTTGCCACAGCCCAGTTCCACCAGTACCTGGAAAGGTAATCCCATTTAGTCATGTCAAATGCGTTTTCCATATCGATGGGACCCACTGCTACATTTCCACCATCTTCAGGGGTTCCTTCTGTGGGGAAACAGCCTTTACAACGCAGTCTTTACTACGTGTATGCCTTTACAACGCATGCCTTTACCATGTGTGATATGACACACCCTGCAGACATTTGCTGCTGTGCTTCTGCCCCGTACAAAACTGCTTTGATATGGGTGAATGAGACAGGGGAAGACTGCCCAGATCATGTCTGAGAGTGCCTTTCCCAAAATCCTGCAATATAAATTAATAATTGATAGATGATGATCGTCTGCGCAGTCTAGTCGATCCCTGACTGGTTTTATTAGCATTGTGCTGATAGCCCCCTGGGTTGTAGGTTATAGGTTACTCTCTTTCTAGGCTCTTGGAACATGACCAGGAGTCGATGAGGTAACCAGCCTTGGAAGGTTTTATAAAATGTAAGTGGGAGTCCATTACTGACTGGGACCTTTCCTGTCGCCAGCTGTTCTATTGGCCAGAATAAAGTTGTGTGCATGACTTAAATTGAGTAGGTATTCTCTGTGCTTCCTTGCATCTTATATTTACTCCCTCACAGTGCCTAGATGTTATAGGTGGCTGCTTCACCAGGCTATACTTTTGGACTAACATCTGTGTGGTTTCCTGCCAGGGACAGGTAACAGCGCTCCCTAATGCCTGCCCAGGAGGGAAAAAGTTGTCTCAGGGACAGACCCCGTGTGCAACTGTAAAGGGGCACAGGAGCCTTTGGGCAACAATGTGGCAACTTTGTAAAAGTTGCACACAGCAACAAGTTACATTCATTTCTACTTGGGCATCAAATTAGGCTTAATGTAACAAGTTGTTTGAAGTCTTACAGTACCTGCTTTAGCAGTCCTTGTTAGAAGTTAGCAAGGCTGAGGTGTCAGTCTGTAACTCTGGACTCACCAAGGGGGCTACTAGCCTTTTCCACAGTAAAAACAAAAATTTTACGTTTTCCTTGTTGGGACACGTCAAAATACATGTTCTACTTTTTAATGCACAGCACCCTGCTTTAGAGCTCAATAGGTCTACCTTCTGGGTAAATTACATATATTAAAAAGGGACAAGGGGAATTACCATAGCTTTTAATGACAAAGTCGAGTTAGGAGTTTAAAACTCCCCTTCCAGTCGGCAGTGGCAGACTGGAAGCCATGTTTTAACTTGTCACATTCAGGATGGCACAACAAGTGCTGCAGTCCCTGAGGGAGGCACTTACTTACAGGCCCTCGGTACCCCCGGTACCATATACTAGGGACTTACAAGTAAGTTAGCTTATGACAATTGGGAATAAGCCAAACAAGCATTCACATTTTAAGGCCAGGGTGCTGGCACTGAGCTCTGGTTAGCAGGCCTCAGTGCACTCTCAGAGTTGAAAAACGAGCAGCATCAGTCCAAAACCTTAGGGGTGACCATGCGAAAAGAGGCAGCTCCTTACAGGAGGAGGCTGAGAAGGTCTAGTGCTGGTCAGTGGGAAGACTGTGAACACATTAAGACAACTAAAGTTGTGACTTTGGGCAGATCCCACATGTGAAGTTTCATTAGATTTCCGAGGAGACAGTAGAACACAAACTGGTGAGCTCTGAAGACAATGTACTCAGCTTTAAGTGCATTCCACACAGACACAGTGGTGCAGATTCTTACTGAAAACTGCGGAAAACTACACAAATTAGGTTTTACGTGGCAAATGAAGAGAAATAAAATCACACCCATTCAATAGTTGGACAAGAAATATGGCAATGGGTGATTTAACACAAGATTCTCTTGATAGCTTTTCACTAGCCAGGAGGACAAAATGTTACTGGAGATTACCTACTTCAACAGGGATATCTCATTTACATGAGACATCTGTAAAAGTATTTGCACCAACCACAGATTTGCTAGCTGCAATTGCAGAATGCCAAACCTTCATCTCCATAACGTTGAGGGGAATGTGCTGTTACTGGTCAGGGATCTTTGCATAGGTTTTTGTCCCAAAATCCCACCGACCCCACTAATAGCAAGTGCAGGGCTTTACACGTGACTCATTTTGACAGGCCCTGTGTGTGTTCGGTAACCAGAATGTTCATATCTAATGAAACGTCATGTGTGATGCATCGGAAGATGCCAAGAGTGCCATATTTATTGGCAATGCACAAAGGGAAGGGCAGACAGTTGGTTCCAGACTAGATGATCTGAACACCACATTAGGGCCCAGATTTACTATGATTTTGCATATGGATTGCGTCGCTTTTGTGCTGCAGCCCTGATGCAGTATCATATTTGCAGTTACTAAGTGACACAAAGCCACTGTGTGTGGCTTTGCGTGGTTGAGGGAATACAAAGTAGCACAAGGCAGCACATAGCACCATCTTGCGATACTTTGTGTCAGGTAGGTTTTCATTGATGGAGCATCGGCGTTCCCAGGCATCCCACCCACGTATTTGAATGCAAACCGAGATTTATAAAGACTTGTGCGTAACAAGGAGAAATGTTCTTATTTCTCCCCGTCATTTCCTCTTTCCAAGTGTGCTGTGTTCTGCAGAAAGAAGAAAAGGTATCTTTTCCTGCACAAAAACAATCCTACCTGTAAAGTAGGCACTTTTGCAGCATGGCACAAGGGTGCCTGCATTGGCGTTAGGCAGCACGCAGCGTGCCTGCTCCAGGAGGGAGCAGACGTGCGCCATATCTTAGTGCATACAGCATATTTCTGCTCTCTCTGTTTCACGCAACGCAGAAACTTTTCTTGCTGCCCCACATTGTGTGAAGTGTTAGAACATTTCCACCTTGATGTGGTTGTATGACATCTTGTATTCAGGCCTGTTTACATTTTGGGACAGGAAGATAGCAGAGTGAGTTTAGCCAAAGAAGGTTTGGGTCTATTTCCCCATTTTGTGTGTGACATGCAACCATCTAAGGGTTTTAGCACAAATCCCTATCAAATAACTTATTGACAGGGATTGTCACCACAATCTTACACCTCCTCGAGGCAGGCATAAGGAGAAGTGTTTTTTTTCTCCTTATTTTCCTACTTTGCTTGTGCTCTACATTGTGCACCACACACATGAAGTGGGAAAAATAAATAAGGATAGATTTTGAACTAGCAGTGTCCTCCTCCAGCACAAAACCTATGCTTTAGGGAATCCAGACACCCCTGCAGGATGGCACAAAGGTGTGTGCTTTGGCGCATGGCAGCTTAAAGTGCACCAGCAGTAGGGGAGGGAAAAAATGCCCTATATCTTATCCATAGGACCCACTTTCCCCCCTCCAGAGGGCTGCCATCAATGGGCGCACTGTCAGTGCACCTCCTGACAGCTTCTTTGCCTCTGTGCCCGCCTCTATAATACGGTGCGGGCACAGAGGCAAAGGGATTCTCTCTTCCATGCCAATGAGGGAACACCTTCTAGTGATATATGTGCACCAGAGCTATCTGCATTACCGAAAGGGACTCCCAGATGTCTGTGGCCTTTTCTGGGATATGAAAGTGTCCCGGGGCATGCAAAGTGGGTTCACATGCCCGTTGCACCCTTGGGCACTTCGTATAATAATACAGCCCCGGGGAGATTCAGGAGGATAAGAGACCAAGAAGCCTCAGAGCTGCTCTCAGGAAGATCACAGACCAAGACTCACTGGGATCATTGCCAGAATGTCCTAGACTCGCTGCGACGGAAGGGAGGCCTTGAACTGCGTGTTGTCCAAGAGACCTTCAATGAATAGTAACCTCTGTGAAGGAGTCAGGCGTGACTCCATAGTCTGGAGGTATTCTACGACTGACTGTGGCGAGCCCGCCTTCACTAGGCAGTCATTCATGTAGGGAAAGACTGGTATCCCCAACCTCCGGAGGAGTGCTGCTACCACACCATCACTTCCGTGAGCACCTGAGGGGCACTTGTGAGGTCAAAGGGGAGCACTGCAACTAGAAATACTCCAGGCCTACCTTGTCCATCAGGTGACACCTCTGGGACTGCAGAAGGGGTGCATGAAAATACACATCGAGCAGGTTCAAGAGTACCATCCATCATGGCGCAGAGGACACCTGAAATGTACAAAAGTGCTACCCCTCCCCACACTTACCATTCTAGTGTTAGATGGAGTTTTTAGCCTTAATGGCTTATAAAAAATAGTCTTCACAAACTGGAGTATGCAATCCGCATCTTTATTTTAAAGCCACAGGGCATTTTGGAAATATTCAACATCAAGATAAATGCCAACACGTGATGCGATGCGCTCTGCACCATTAAATTTTTTAATAAATAACAATTTGATAAATGTGCCATCATTTAGCCTTTATAATAGCAGACGTGAACACTGTGTAAACTTCCAAAGTTTTGGTAAAACAAAGCAGATGTGACATTTTTCTGAAGTGATGAGACTGCTTGTGCTTAGTGTAGCTCTTACATTCAAAATTCCTTCTCAAACCCTCGGGCAACAGAGACTGCCGTGCTTTCAGGGCCTATGTTAACGCACCTATATCTATGTTACTTTTACTACTAAATGACAATTCAGCAGCACTCTATGCTGCACCGATGCGCAGTGAGATTTTTAAATCTCTTCACTTTTCACTTTGGTGCTTTTGGAGTAGAACCGTTTTTGCATATCACCATGGCCACTGGAACTATGCGGCAAGAGAGGCCCAAATTATGTGGCACAGTTCAGTAAATTATGCGGCAAGAAAAATGCCACTTATGCAGCACATTTTGTAACAGTATTACTCCATTATTACATCATTATTAGGGTCGAGCCTGCTTTGCATGCGCTCGCGCATGCGTATAGCAGGGAGACTCTTTAGTATTTAGAAAAGGGCTCCGAGCCCTGTCAACTTCACGTCAGTGCTTTTTATTGGTTCGTGGGCTTCCCTAATTAAATCGGCTTGCTTTCATTAGTCGAAGGCACGCATATGGCATGCCTTTTCCGGTGGCTAGCCCTCCTCGAGCGCAGCGACCAAGTACAGAAAACATGCGAGGCTCGCTGTTTTCCATCGGGCTGGTGGACTTTTTTTTAAACTAATTTACGAG
The DNA here is from genome assembly GCF_031143425.1 of Pleurodeles waltl. NCBI lineage: Eukaryota > Metazoa > Chordata > Amphibia > Caudata > Salamandridae > Pleurodeles > Pleurodeles waltl. The sequence continues at coordinate 23,843,981 of NC_090436.1, forward strand.
CCCGATCTCGCTTGGCAGAAGTCGAGCGCTTTACCTACTTGATTTCACTTTTTCGGGTTACGTGCATAAATGCACTTTTGCCCGATAGGTGAAAAGTCGGGTTAGTAGTTTACAACGCGATCGGCTCTAACACGAGCAAACGCGAGACCCGATGCATTGTAAATGCTTGTTAAATTTGGTAACACTGTCTGGGCATTGGTTGCTCCTCATAAGTGCCAGTCTGACACTCAACTGTAGCAACAAGCAACAGAAAGGTGGCCGGGCCAGCTTTTGAAAGGTACACTGTTCCAAACAGAAGAAAGGAAGAACAGAGGACAACCCTAAAGGTAGAAGCACAAGCCCTCACACATCCAATTGGATGTCATGCTTCATCATTGGGCGTGCTCCTCATCAGACCAGCGCTGCAATGTCTGACGGGCTACCCATGTAGGGGGCACTTTGCCGGAGATCTTTAACAATATCGATGTGCCGTTGGAAAATAACTGGGCGGATGATGCCATCAAGCAAGATCAATAAGGAAAGGAGAGTAGGAAAGAGTAAAATTGGCTCAGAACCCTTCTATTCATCATCAATTTATTCATTGGATTAAGAAAAGGTTAAGGCCAAGGTTAAAAAACAAGTGGAGTGTATTGATATAATGCTTAACCACTCTCAAAATTAATTAGGATGGGAAAATAAGTAATTTTACCCACTCTCAAGTGGGTCTACATGTTTCGCGTCTCTAGGGTCCAAAAGGATCCAACAACGCTTCTTCAGGACCAAAAGAAAAAGAACTTCTCCTTAAGAACGAACGTCAGACCTCACTGTGCCTGTGAACGTCAGTCTACTCGGCTGCGGTAGCTTACTTTATCAAAAATATACAACTGGCTAATCTAGCAAGTCCGGGTCGCCCGTCCCAAATTATGGAAATGGCTCCCTAGGAATCTCCTGCCGGGAGACGGGTGCATGAGTTAGTAGCAGATCTGCTACAGTTGAGTGTCAGACTGGCACTCATTAGGTGCAACCAATGCCCAGACAGTGTTACCAAGTTTAAAAATGATGTAATAATGGAGTACCTTTTGTCTGTTTAGACTATACCCGGGAGGCAGTACACTGGACCATTAATCTCCCCGTCCCCTCTTTTTTTTAAATCAGCTTTTGAAAGGGCCTACTGCTGCACGGGAATGTTTCACTGCATTTTTTGCTACTTTTGAACCTTTTAAGTTAGAAACAATTTTTTTTTGTTAAAATCTATGCAGCAGATATTGGAATATGTGGCAAATGCAGCAAATCTATAATGATGCGCAACTCGCCGTTGTCACCCAATTGCATAATTCCAGTGGCCCTACATGTCACACATGAACACACACAGACATACACAACATACTAAGTTGTAGGTGAAGCAGCAAGCAGGCTGCGGAGCACACCCCTCCACAGAGGGTCTGGTTTGCGGCTCGTTGGACGTCTTGCCTACGAACCAAGGTTCGCGATCACGGAGCGCGTGAAGTCCGCGGAGGTTCCGTAGCCACCCATGTCAGGAGTCCGCACCTGCAAGGAGTTGAAGGCAGAAGTTAGTGCAGGCAAGAGGGCATGGGTGTTAATACCCATCACATTGTTCTCAAGAGATTCCTAAGAGTTTTTTAAAAGACAGTGACAGGGGTGTATGCCTGACTTTTCTGAGAGCCCTGCAGGGTTCTTCTGAGAGGTTGTGTAGAACAGCAGAATGAGACAGCAGCCTCTAGGAAGGTCCCAGGAGACCTGCCATTTACAATAGTGTCTTGCAGAAAATTAGGTGTTCATAGAGGAATGTACTTTTCCAATAGTAACTGCAGGGGCTTGTATATGTGTAGGAGGCTGGCCTGGCTTATAATGGGTACCTGATGGTACTAACACCTTGTGCCAGGTCCAGTTATCCCTTATTAGTAGATTAGTAGTGTTCTAGCAGCTTAGGCTGATAGAGGTAGCTATGGCAGAGAAGCTTAGTCTGAACTAGGAGACATGCAAAGCTCCTACTATACCACTTATATCATATAGCACTATATCATAAGAAACACAATACTCAGAGTTACTAAAAATAAAGGTACTTTATTTTAGTGACAATATGCCAAAAGTATCTCAGAGGACATACTCCCTTAGGAGGTAAGTAAAATACTCAAAATATGCACACAAACCAAAATCAGGTAAGTAAAACACTCAGAAAAGTAGTGCAAACACTATAGAACACAATAGAATGCAATAGGAGACAATAGGCCGAGGGGCAACACAAAGCATATACTCCAAAAGTGGAATGCGAACCCCGAATGGACCCCTAGGCTAGTGTAGTGTGTAGAGGGTCGCTGGGAGTGTAAGAAAACACTATGGGTGTCCAAGATACCCCACCCCAAGACCCTGAAAAGTAGGAGTAAAGTTACCCTACTACCCCAGAAAGACAGTAAAGTCGAAATAGGGGATTCTGCAAAGACAACAACTGACTGCAAAGCACTGAAGATGGATTCCTGGACCTGAGGACCTGCAAAGGAAGGGGACCAAGTCCAAGAGTCACGCAAGTGTCCAGAGGGGGCAGGAGCCCACTAAACCCCGGATGATGGTGCAAAAGGGCTGCCTCCGGGTGGAAGAAGCTGAAGATTCTGCAACAACAGAAGGTGCCAGGAACTTCTCCTTTGGTCAGAAGATGTCCCACAGCGTGCTGGAGGGTGCAGAGTTGTTTCCACGCAGAAAGACCGCAAACAAGCTTTGCTAGCTGCCGAGTCGCGGTCGAAGGTTTTGGGTGCTGGCAGGGCCCAGGCGCTCAGCAACACAGGGAGCCCACACAAAAGCAGGCAGCACCCGCAGAAGCACCTCAACAGGCATTCAGGAAATCTGAGCACGGCGGTCGTCTCAGCACAACAAAAGAGGGTCCCACGTAGTCGGAGGTCAAATCAGCGAGTTGGGCAATGCAAGACAGAGTGCTGGGGACCTGGGCTGTGCTGTGCATGAAGGAAGTCTTGCAAAAGTGCACAGAAGCCCTAGCAGCTGTAGATCACGCAGTACGCAGGATTACTGTCTGGCGTGGGGAGGCAAGGACTTACCTCCACCAAATGTGGACAGAAGGACCACTGGACTGTCTGGGTCACTTGGATCCAGCTCCTGTGTTCCAGGGACCACGCTCGTCAAGACGAGAGGGGACCCAGAGGACCAGTGATTCAGAAAATTGGTGCTTGCGTTAGCAGGGGGAAGATTCCATCGACCCACTTGAGATTTCTTCTTGGCTTCCAGTGCAGGGTGAAGGCAGACAGCTCTCAGAGCATGCACCACCGGAAAAAGTCGAGTAAGCCAGCAGGATTAGGCGCTACAATGTTGCTGGTAGTCTTCTTGCTACTTTGTTGCGGTTTTGCAGGCGTCCTGGAGCAGTCAGTGGTCGATCCTTGGCAGAAGTCGAAGACAGAAGTGCAGAGGAACTCTGGTGAGCTCTTACAATCGTTATTTGAAGAGAAACCCACAGGAGAGAACCCTAAATAGCCCTCAGAGGAGGATTGGCTACCTAACCAGGTAAGAGCCTATCAGGAGAGGTCTCTGATGTCACCTGTTGGCACTGGCCACTCAGAGGTCTCCATTGTGCCCTCAAACGTCTGCATTCAAGATGACAGAGGTCTGGGACACACTGGAGGAGCTCTGAGCACCTCCCCTGGGGTGGTGATGAACAGGGGAGTGGTCACTCCCCTTTCCTTTGTCCAGTTTCACGCCAGAGCAGGGGCTGAGGGGGTTCCCTGAACCGGTGTAGACTGGTTTATGCAAGGAGGGCACCATCTGTGCTCTTCAAAGCATTTCCAGGGGCCAGGAGAGGCTACTCCGCTCAGGCCCTTAAAACCTATTTCCAAAGGGAGAGGGTGTAACACCCTCTCTCAGAGGAAATCCTTTTTCTGCCTTCCTGGGACTGGGCTGCCCAGGCCCCGGGGGGCAGAACCCTGTCTGAGGGTTGGCAGCAGCGGTAGCTGCAGAGAAAACCCCTGAGAGCTGGTTTGGCAGTACCAGGGGTCCATGCTGGAGCCCCAGGGATGCATGGAATTGTCCCCCCAATACCAGAAAGATATTGAGGGGACAATTCCATGATCCTAGACATGTTACAAGGCCATGTTCAGAGTTACCATTGTGACGCTACACATAGGTATTGCCCTATATGTAGTTCACACGTGTAATGGTGTCCCTGCACTCACAAAGTGTGGGGAATTTGCCCTGAACAATGTGAGGGCATCTTGGCTAGTGCCAGGGTGCCCTCACACTTAGTAACTTTGCACCTAACCTTCACTAAGTGAGGGTTAGACATATAGGTGACTTATAAGTAACATAAGTGCAGTGTAAAATGGCTGACGTTCTTTCACTCAGGCTGCAGTGGCAGTCCTGTGTAAGAATTGTCAGAGCTCCCTATGGGTGGCAAAAGAAATGCTGCAGCCCATAGGGATCTCCTGGAACCCCAATACCCTGGGTACCTCAGTACCATATACTAGGGAATTATATGGGTGTACCAGTATGCCAAGGTGAATTGGTAAATTTAGTCACTAGCCTGTTAGTGACAAATTTGGAAAGCAGAGAGAGCATAACCACTGAGGTTCTGGTTAGCAGAGCCTCAGTGAGACAGTTAGTCATCACACAGGGAACACATACAGGGCACACTTATGAGCACTGGGGCCCTGCCTGGCAGGGTCCCAGTGACACAAGGACTAAAACAACATATATACAGTGAAATATGGGGGTAACATGCCAGGCAAGATGGTACTTTCCTACAAGCTTTCAGTAATGAGGAGGCGGTCATCAGGAGACATGGAAACTCTCTGAACGCCCAGTGCCAGTGAGAGCTGAGGAAGGCGAGTGACTGCCTATAACCTGCAGGTTACAGACCCAAGAACTTGACATAACTTGGACAATTAATCGGTCTGCTGAGCAGGACTGAGTGAGGGTGAGAGCATGTGAGAGTGTGACTGGGAATGCTTTTTGTCTGTTTTGAGGTTTATTAGTATGTTGTGTCATATCTGGAATAGTAGGAACAGGGATGTTTTAAGGCCTGGGCAAAGTGGGCTCTGGCCCAGAGCCCCAGCCTTTCAGGGGGTCCCTGATAGAGCCAGCTCTGTTGAGCAGACTCTGGTGACCTTAAATAATTCTTAAACAGATTGTTATAAATACAGTTGTCCTTTAAGTTATGTTTTCATGTGAGTGGTCTGCAAGTGTCAGTTACAGACATTTTGCAGAGAAATGTTGTGTTTACGGTTTATGCAACAATCATAAAAAAGTTTCTTTTATATCAAACAGGACCTCACATATGAGAATGGGGGTGTTACAGAGATTATTTGCAGTAATATTACTGAGCTGCTGCTGTGACGGTGACGGTGCTGAAACGTTTCAAAAGCACATCCCCAGTCACAGATCTGGGTTAAATCCATCATTCTTTTGCTCACCATGCCATCCCACTTTGGACCAAGCCATCTGCAAATCAGTCTTGACCCTGCTCTTGCCATTGCCACTTACGGCCAACACATCAGCACTCTGTCCATCATTTTATTTTGTGATGTTGCTATGTGTGCCCTAAGTGGGAAGGGCATGCCCAGACGTGGGCCCTGTGCTCACTGGACCACTGGATTCAAGCTAGCCTGGCTGATGAGGGGTGATACTCCAAAACTAGTCCTAAAATGCTTGTTTCTGTCCAGGGAGGACCTGGCTTGGCAGTTCGGGCTGGACTGTGCCCATGGGGAGCAGGGTCAAGACTGATTTGCATATGGCTGGGTCCAAACTGGGGTGACATTGTGAGCAATATACCTACGGATTAAACCCAGATCTGTGACTGGGGGAGAGTGTTTGAAAAGTTTCAACACTCCATCCATCATTTTATTTTGTCATGTTACAATATTGAAAACACACACCATTATCCATGAATATTAGATGTAAGCATATTTAGAATTTGGACAAGTGTGCCAATACACTGTCAGCTACCATTTCCAAAGAGGCCATGAAAGAGTTGAAATTGGATCTTAATTTCAAAGCTGCTCCAATCTGGGGCCCCAAAAATATGTTTGGTCCAGGGCCCCCAAAATCCTTAAGATGTCCCTGAGTATTAACCTGACTCTAGGGGACAGCTGAGGGACGCAGAGAGAGTTATTTATGTCACAAGGAGCATCTTAAACCTGAGGTACTGTTCATATACCAGGAGTTTGTGTGCGTGCGCCCTGGGGGAAGTCACGTTACAAAAACCAGAATTCTTGCGTCATCTTGCGTCTCGCTCCCTGAAGTCTTCAGATGGTGATCGCAAAGACCAGGCTTTTGAGACAAGAAGGTAGGTCCTTCTCTTTCTGATCACCGAACCTTGGATCACCCCTCTCTTCTGGAACACAACACCTCTAGTAATGGCACTTTCACGAAAAGTATCAAACACCTCCACGGTAGGGTTGGTCAGGTCCTCTCTACATCCCAGGATCCCCTTTCAGGTATCTGTTGCACCTCATAAAAACGTTTTCGGAAATATGACAAACTGCACCTGTGTATGCACACAGGGATAGAGATTAAAGACATCTGTTCATGGAAGAGTCCCAATGATCCACTATTTCTGTAAATATGTAATGATGTAAATTTGACCAAAACCAACAATGAACCTGGAATAGTCTTCAAGGTAAATTCCAGAGAGAACTTGACCTTGACAGTCACACAACAGTCGTAAAGGGCACACACGAGATGCACATCCCCCCATTGGACCCAGTGCCCGGGACCTCCAGTCGTGCTGGCAGCGCTCTAAGTTGGCCAGGCAACACCATTGCTCAATTTAATCCCACAATCGACACCCCTCAGTTCCCAATAAAAGCACATAACCGCTATGTATTGCTTCCAAGCACATACTATGTGTGTCGCCGATCTCCCCGATTCCCTTTGGGCCAACACAACTGGGTGATGGATTCTTGTTATTTAGAGTTTGTTATGTAGGGTGTGTTCTATAACTTGGTCATGTAGTTTTCTATATGTCTAGCTTCATTCCACTTAAAATATCTCTTCATTGCTTTACTTGTATCGATCAGCATGAGAATCTGTAAAGCGCTAAAATACCCTTGGGTCATGTTAGCGCTATATAAAACTTTAAAAAATAAATATGACAAAGTAATGGAGCCAGAGGCGCACAGCAGCCACCAGTTATCCATGGTGGCCCTATGCTCCAGTTAAGTATGAGAGATCCATAAGTCAGCACATCAGGTTGCTGTCAATCAGCACAAAACCACACAATACACACTAGCTCCTGGAAAGTTAACTAGGCGCAATACGGCTGCTGCGCGGAGTACTGAATGTGCCCTCAGCAGGAAGTGAGGTAGGGATGGACTTCATGGGAGAAGAAAAGCGAAGGTGATGAGACAAGAGCATCCTTGGGAAAAACGAATGAAGTCCACAGTGGATGGTGTCAGCACATTCACGTGCAGAAGTTACTGGTGAACTCCATGTTCTACTAATCCAAAGTCCTTTTAGGTTACTCAGTGTAAGTTCTATAAAACTATGAAGACCCCATGGTCCGAGGGAGCTCCAGTTTTGGCACACACCATGAGCACCCCCGGTCCAATGTTTTCTCATTTTTGTGGTCACTAACAAATGCATAGTTCACATTTCACCCGGCATGGGGTTTGTGTTCTCCCACAAGCCTCAATGCCCAAGCACAACCCTCCTATGTCAACGTATTGCTATTAAATCTACTTTACACCCCAGCAGGGCACATATGTGCAAGATTCCAATCTGAAGCATATATTTATTTCATACAATTCCGCACTAATACATACATTTACCCATTTTCTACAATGTTTTGTTAACGCATGAAAGCTGCATGCCCTTAATACCCTGCACAATGGTGTAACCAAAGCTGCAGGCCCTTAATAACCTGCACAATGGTGTAAACAAAGCGTCATGCCCTTAATAACCTGCACAATGGTGTAGCCAAAGCTGCATGCCCTTAATAACCTGCACGATGGTGTAACCAAAGCTGCACGCCCTCAATAACCTGCACAATGGTGTAACAAAAGCTGCATCTCCTTAATAACCTGCACAATGGTGTAGCCAAAGCTGCAGGCCCTTAATAACCTGCACAATGCTGTAACCAAAGCTGCATCTCCTTAATAACCTGCACGATGGTGTAACCAAAGCGTCATGCCCTTAATAACCTGCACAATGGTGTAGCCAAAGCTGCAGGCCCTTAATAACCTGCACAATGGTGTAACCAAAGCTGCACGCCCTCAATAACCTGCACAATGGTGTAACAAAAGCTGCATCTCCTTAATAACCTGCACAATGGTGTAGCCAAAGCTGCAGGCCCTTAATAACCTGCACAATGCTGTAACCAAAGCTGCATCTCCTTAATAACCTGCACGATGGTGTAACCAAAGCTGAACGCCCTTAATAACCTGCACAATGGTGTAACCAAAGCTGCACGCCCTCAATAACCTGCACAATGGTGTAACAAAAGCTGCAGGCCCTTAATAACCTGCACAATGGTGTAACCAAAGCTGCAGGCCCTTAATAACCTGCACAATGCTGTAACCAAAGCTGCATGCCCTTAATAACCTGCACCATGGTGTAACCAAAGCTGCATCCCCTTAATAACCTGCACAATGGAGTAACAATAGCTGCACACCCTTAATAATCTGCACAATGGTGTAACCAAAGCTGCATGCCCTTAACAACCTGCACAATGGTGTAACCACAGCTGCAGGCCCTTAATAACCTGCACAACGATGTAACCAAAGCTGCAGGCCCTTAATAACCTGCACAACGGTGTAACCAAAGCTGCAGGTCCTTAATAACCTGCACAATGGTGTAACCAAAGCTGCATCTCCTTAATAACCTGCACGATGGTGTAACCAAAGCTGCATGCCCTTAATCTGCACAACGGTGTAACCAAAGCTGCAGGCCCTTAATAACCTGCACAACGGTGTAGCCAAAGCTGCATGCCCTTAATAACCTGCACAATGGTGTAGCCAAAGCTGCATGCCCTTAATAACCTGCACAATGGTGTAACCAAAGCTGCATGCCCTTAATAACCTGCACAATGGTGTAGCCAAAGCTGCACGCCCTTAATAACTTGCACTATGGTGTAACTAAAGCTGCATGCCGCCCTTAATAACCTGCACAATGGTGTAACAAAAGCTGCAGGCCCTTAATAACCTGCACAATGGTGTAACCAAAAACTGCATGCCCGTAACCTGCACAATGGTGTAACCAAAGCTGCATGCCCTTAATAACCTGCACAACGGTGTAACCAAAGCTGCAGACCCTTAATAACCTGGACAATGGTGTAGCCAAAGCTGCATCTCCTTAATAACCTGCACGATGGTGTAGCCAAAGCTGCATGCTGCCCTTAATAACCTGCACAACGGTGTAACCAAAGCTGCATGCCCTTAATAACCTGCACAACGGTGTAACCAAAGCTACATGCCCTTAATAACCTGCACTATGGTGTAACTAAAGCTGCATGCCGCCCTTAATAACCTGCACAACGGTGTAACCAAAGCTGCATGCCCTTAACCTGCGCAATGGTGTAACCAAAGCTGCATGCCCTTAATAACCTGCACAATGGTGTAGCCAAAGCTACATGCCCTTAATAACCTGCACAATGGTGTAACCAAAGCTGCAGGCCCTTAATAACCTGCACAACGGTGTAACCAAAGCTGCAGACCCTTAATAACCTGCACAACGGTGTAACCAAAGCTGCATGCCCTTAGTAACCTGCACAATGGTGTAGCCAAAGCTGCAGACCCTTAATAACCTGCACAATGGTGTAACAAAAGCTGCAGGCCCTTAATAACCTGCACAATGGAGTAACAACAGCTGCACACCCTTAATAACCTGCACAATGGTGCAACCAAAGCGTCATGCCCTTAATAACCTGCACAACGGTGTAGCCAAAGCTGCGGACCCTTAATAACCTGCACAATGGTGTAACAAAAGCTGCATGCCCTTAATAACCTGCACAATGGTGTAGCCAAAGCTGCACGCCCTTAATAACCTGCACAATGGTGTAACCAAAGCTGCATGCCCTTAATAACCTGCACAACGGTGTACCCAAAGCTGCATGCCCTTAATAACCTGCACAATGGTGTAGCCAAAGCTGCACGCTCTTAATAACCTGCACAATGGTGTAGCCAAAGCTGCACGCCCTTAATAACCTGCACAATGGTGTAGCCAAAGCTGCATGCCCTTAATAACCTGCACAACAGTGTAACCAAAGCTGCAGACCCTTAATAACCTGCACAATGGTGTAACCAAAGCTGCATGCCCTTAATAACCTGCACAATGGTGTAACCAAAGCTGCAGACCCTTAATAACCTGCACAACGGTGTAACCAAAGCTGCAGGCCCTTAATAACCTGCACAATGGTTTAACCAAAGCTGCATGCCGCCCTTAATAACCTGCACAACGGTGTAACCAAAGCTGCAGGCCCTTAATAACCTGCACAACGGTGTAACCAAAGCTGCAGGCCCTTCATAACCTGCACAACGGTGTAACCAAAGCTGCAGACCCTTAATAACCTGCACAATGGTGTAACCAAAGCTGCAGACCCTTAATAACCTGCACAATGCTGTAACCAAAGCTGCACGCCCTTAATAACCTGCACAATGGTGTAACCAAAGCTGCAGGCCCTTAAGAACCCTCTAGGTAACCCACGACCACTAGGAAACCCACGACCACTAGGAAACCCAGGACCATCAGTGTACATGCAATCAGTGGGCCTCCCAGAGAGTCCACCACTCCCAGAAGAGCTATCTTGCAGCTAAGAGTAAAGGTCTCCCCAACACCTCATTAACTCCCCCCCCCCCCAGCTCCCCAGGCTGCCATGGACTGTACCACTGCAGTAGTAAACAGTCCTCCACACTATGAGATGAACTATATCACTATTATAGATTCCCCCATCCCCCACCCCCAGGCTGGCGTGGACTGTACCACTGCAGTAGTGAGCAGCCCTGGACACTGTGAGATGAACTATGTCACTATTATACCCCCCCCCCCCCTTCCCCAGGCTGGCGTGGACTGTACCACTGCAGTAGTGAGCAGCCCTGGACACTGTGAGATGAACTATGTCACTATTATACCCCCCCCCCTTCCCCAGGCTGGCGTGAGCTGTACCACTGCAGTAGTGAACAGTGCTGGACACTGTGACTTTAAGTGTATCACTGCTGTAGTCATCCGGCCTCCACAGCTGGCGTGGAATGTACCACATCAGCAGTCAGCGCCCTGTACACTGTGACAAGCGCTGTGGTAACTCATCAGCCCCCCATCCTTGACACCTCAAGGGACACTGTGACTAGTGTGGTATCACCGAATGAGCCGCGCGCTGAGTACCCTCGGGACTGACTCACTATAGTAGTGAGCTGGCATGCAGGGTGTGAGTGTATCACTATAGCTGTGACAGCGCACCGCCTGTGCCATGCCTCGGCGTGTTCTCCTCTGCATGAGCGGACGGCGGACGTCTAACACTGGGCCCAAGGATGAACAGACCAACGCTACAGGGATTACACTGGCATGAACGCAGTTGCCCCGGAGAGTTGCTGCCCACATTGAGTTAACAAACCGATTCCAAAAGTATCTACATTGGTGCGTACGTGTTTGCCCTGTGGCCTTGCCCAAAGCTCTGCCTGGCACATTCAATACCTGGGAGGCGTGGTGAGCAAAAGAACGAAGGATTCAACCCAAATCTGTCACTGGGGTGAGAGATTTGTTTTGTAATTTTTGTAAATAACTCTTTTTATTGATTTTTGCAAACAGACCCTGCGCATTGACACGTACAACCGGTGCCCCTGTCACACGGGACTCTCTGCCCCACTGAAATCACTCCGCATCGCCATCCACATAACAACTTGTTAGCAGAGTTAAACTCCTGCAACTTATCCCACAGCCGTCGTCGCCTGGGCCCAGGAGGACCATATTCTGAAATATGTGTTGTGTGCTCCCCCCACCCCCAAACACCCACACACTCCTGGGCTTTGTAGACCGGTCCTTCGAGAGCTGCACAATGATGCACTCCGTTAGTCCACTCCAAGGTTAAAGGGGCGCAGGTGTCTCCAATGGCAGGCTATGTTCCTTTTTGGTCACTAGGTATCCCACGGCCACTGGGTATCCCACGGGCCACTAGGCATCCCCCGGCCACTCGGTATCCCACGGTCACTAGGCATCCCCGGCCACTAGGTATCCCATGGTAATAAGTATCCCACGCCCCTTAGGTATCACACAGCTACTAGGTATCCCACGGCAACTAGGCATCCCATGGTCATAGGTATCCCACGACCACTAGATATCCCAAGACCACTAGGTATCCCACGGCCACTAGGTATCCCACGGCCACTAGGTATCCCATGGACACTAGGTATCCCATGGTCATAGGTATCCCACGACAACAAGGTATCCCACAGCCACTAGGTATCCCATGCCCACAAGGTATCCCATTCCCACACTGTATCCCATGCCCACACGGTATCCCACACCCGTTAGGTATCCCACACCCATTAGGTATCCCATGGTCATAGGTATCCCACGACCGCTAGGTATCCCACGACCGCTAGGTATCCCATGACCACTATGTATTCCACGGCCACCAGGTATGCCATGCCCACGAGGCATCCCAAGGCCACTAGGTATCCCATGGTCATAGGTATCACACGGACACTAGGCATCCCACGGCCACTAGTTATCCCTCGGCCACTAGGTATCCAATGGACACTAGGTATCCCATGGTCATAGGTATCCCACAACAACAAGGTATCCCACAGCCACTAGGTATCCCATGCCCACAAGGTATCCCATTCCCACACTGTATCCCATGCCCACACGGTATCCCACACCCATTAGGTATCCCATGGTCATAGGTATCCCACGACCGCTAGGTATCCCATGACCGCTAGGTATCCCATGACCGCTAGGTATCCCATGACCACTATGTATTCCACGGCCACCAGGTATGCCATGCCCACGAGGCATCCCAAGGCCACTAGGTATCCCACGGCCAATAGGTATCCCATGGTCATAGGTATCACACGGACACTATGCATCCCACGGCCACTAGGTATCCCACGGCCACTAGGTATCCCATGGACACTAGGTATCCCATGGTCATAGGTATCCCACGACAACAAGGTATCCCACAGCCACTAGGTATCCCATGCCCACAAGGTATCCCATTCCCACACTGTATCCCATGCCCACACGGTATCCCACACCCATTAGGTATCCCATGGTCATAGGTATCCCACGACTGCTAGGTATCCCATGACCACTATGTATTCCACGGCCACCAGGTATGCCATGCCCACGAGGCATCCCAAGGCCACTAGGTATCCCACGGCCAATAGGTATCCCATGGTCATAGGCATCACACGGACACTAGGTATCCCACGGCCACTAGGTATCACATGCCCACTAGGTATCCCATCGCCCCTAGGTATCCCATCGCCCCTTGGTATCCCATGCTCACTAGGTATCCCACGGCCCCTAGGTATCCCATGCCCACTAGGTAACCCATGGTGCATAGGTATCCCATGCCCACTAGGTAACCCATGGCCACTAGGTATCCCATGCCCACTAAGTATCCCATGCCCACTAGGTAACCCATGGTGCATAAGTATCCCATGCCCACTAGGTAACCCATGGCCACTAGGTATCCCATGCCCACTAAGTATCCCATGCCCACTAGGTAACCCATGGTGCCTAGGTATCCCATGCCCACTAGGTAACCCATGGTGCCTAGGTTTCCCATGCCCACTAGGTAACCCATGGCCACTAGGTATTCCATGGCCACTAGGTATCCCGTGCCCACTAGATAACCCATGGTGCCTAGGTATCCCATGCCCACTAGGTAACCCATGGTGCCTAGGTATCCCATGCCCACTAGGTATCCCATGGCCACTAGGTAACCCATGGCCACTAGGTATCCCATGGCCACTAGATAACCCATGGCCAGTAGGTAACCCATGGTGCCTAGGTATCCCATGCCCACTAGGTAACCGACGACCATCAGTGTACATGCAATCAGTGGGCCTCCCAGAGAGTCCACCACTCCCAGAAGGGTATCTTGCAGCTAAGAGTAAAGGTCTCCCCAACACCTCATTCACTGCCTTCCAATATTAAACAATCACTGGACACTCCCAAACATTATGGACGAAATTACTAGGGGAGAAATAGCAGCCAAGGCAGACGTTTTGCCAGGCCCAAACCTTTTTTTTAGTACATATAAGTCACCCCTAAGGTAGGCTCTGGACAGTCCCAAGGACAGGTGCAGTGTATTTAAAAAGCAGGAGTTGTTTTATTTATTAAATTCAGCTCATTTTTCCAACTTGTTTGGAGATTCTTTTTGTGTGGTGTTTTCACAGTTTTACTTTTTGCAGTGTTGCATAAATACTTTACACATTGCATCTAAGATAAGCCTAACTGCTCTTTGCCAAGCCACCAAGGGGGCGAACATGGGTTAGTTTGGGTTTGCTTGTGCGTTACCCTGACAAGGATTGTGGTTGGTGCTTGACCACGGCTCAACCAGTAAGAAAATTAATTACCTCTAACTGTAGTTCTCCAGTATTGAAATGTTTCACAGATTCACATGCTTGAATCATTCCCTGTCATTAGGATGGGAGTCCCCGGTACCATATAATAGCACGGCAAAGTTAAATGAATAACACAAAGGACTTAGGGCCATATGTACTAACACATTTTCCCATTGACACAGAATGGGAAAAACCCTTTGCTACATCTGGCCCTTAGGCCTTTCAATTCCGCAACCTATCAGTCTATTTAAAAAAGAGACCAAACCTATCTGTCAACCAATCAGGCTGCCTTGCCCTCTAGAGAACTCCTGAGAGAAGCTTCGGACCATCAGATTTTCCATAGCACAAGTGCAGGAGAACCACATATAGGAGAGAAAAGGGGAAGGTGAGCTTCTCAGGGGAGGAGAGAGGGTTGCATGTAAATCTCTGAAGGATTCCAATACTGGGGAACTACAATTATAGGTAAGTAAATTATTTTTTTCGTACTCTGTAGGAAAGTACCATCTTGCCTGGCATGTTATCCCCATATTTCACTGCATATATGTTGTTTTAGTTGTATGTGTCACTGGGACCCTGCCAGCCAGAGCCCCAGTGCTCATAAGTGTGCCCTGTAAGTGTTACCTGTGTTATGACTAACTGTCTCACTGAGGCTCTGCTAATCAGAACCTCAGTGGTTATGCTCTCTCATTTCTTTCCAAATTGTCACTAACAGGCTAGTGACCAATTTCACCAATTTACATTGGCACACTGGAACACCCTTATAATTCCCTAGTATATGGTACTAAGGTACCCGGGGTATTGGGGTTCCAGGAGATCCCTATGGGCTGCAGCATTTCTTTTGCCACCCATAGGGAGATCTGACAATTCTTACACAGGCCTGCCAGTGCAGCCTGAGTGAAATAACGTCCACGTTATTTCACATCCATTTACCACTGCACTTAAGTAACTTATAAGTCACCTATATGTCTAACCTTTACCTGGTAAAGGTTGGGTGCTAAGTTACTTAGTGTGTGGGCACCCTGGCACTAGCCAAGGTGCCCCCACATTGTTCAGGGCAAATTCCCCGGACTTTGTGAGTGCGGGGACACCATTACACGTGTGCACTATACATATGTCACGACATATGTATAGCGTCACAATGGTAACTCCGAACATGGCCATGTAACATGTCTAAGATCATGGAATTGTCACCCCAATGCCATCCTGGCATTGGGGAGACAATTCCATGATCCCCGAGTCTCTAGATCAGACCAGGGTACTGCCAAACTACCTTTACCGGGGTTTCACTGCAGCTGCTGCTGCTGCCAACCCCTCAGACAGGTTTCTGCCCTCCTGGGGTCCAGCCAGGCTTGGCCCAGGAAGGCAGAACAAAGGACTTCCTCAGAGAGAGGGTGTTACACCCTCTCCCTTTGGAAAAAGGTGTCAGGGCTGGGGAGGAGTAGCCTCCCCCAGCCTCTGGAAATGCTTTGATGGGCACAGATGGTGCCCATCTCTGCATAAGCCAGTCTACACCGGTTCAGGGATCCCCCCAGCCCTGCTCTGGCGCGAAACTGGGCAAAGGAAAGGGGAGTGACCACTCCCCTGAGAGCTCCTCCAGTGTGCTCCAGACCTCTGCCATCTTGGAAACAGAGGTGCTGCTGGCACACTGGACTGCTCTGAGTGGCCAGGGCCAGCAGGTGACGTCAGAGACTCCTTCTGATAGGCTCCTCCAGGTGTTGCTAGCCTATCCTCTCTCCTAAGTAGCCAAACCTCCTTTTCTGGCTATTTAGGGTCTCTGCTTTGGGGAATTCTTCAGATAACGAATGCAAGAGCTCATCAGAGTTCCTCGGCATCTCTCTCTTCACCTTCTGCCAAGGAATCGACTGCTGACCGTGCTGGAAGCCTGCAAAACTGCAACAAAGTAGCAAAGACGACTACTGCGACCTTGTAACGCTGATCCTGCCGCCTTCTCGACTGTTTTCCTGGTGGTGCATGCTGTGGGGGTAGTCTGCCTCCTCTCTGCACTAGAAGCTCCGAAGAAATCTCCTGTGGGTCGACGGAATCTTCCCCTTGCAACCGCAGGCACCAGAGAACTGTATCACCGGTCCTCTGGGTCTCCTCTCAGCACGACGAGCGAGGTCCCTTGAACTCAGCAACTCTGTCCAAGTGACTCCCACAGCCCAGTGACTCTTCAGTCCAAGTTTGGTGGAGGTAAGTCCTTGCCTCCCTACGCTAGACTGCATTGCTGGGAACCGCGTGTTTTGCAGCTACTCCGGCTCCTGTGCACTCATCCAGGATTTCCTTTGTGCACAGCCAAGCCTGGGTCCCCGGCACTCTAACCTGCAGTGCACGACCTCCTGAGTTGTCCTCCGGCGTCGTGGGACCCTCCTTTGTGACTTCGGGTGAGCTCCAGTTCACTCCACTTCGTAGTGCCTGTTCCGGCACTTCTGCGGGTGCTGCCTGCTTCTGAGAGGGCTCCTTGTCTTGCTGGGCGCCCCCTCTGTCTCCTCACACATTTGGCGACATCCTGGTCCCTCCTGGGCCACAGCAGCATCCAAAAACCCTAACCGCGACCCTTGCAGCTAGCAAGGCTTGTTTGCGGTCTTTCTGCACGGAAACACTTCTGCACGACTCTTCACGACGTGGGACATCCATCCTCCAAAGGGGAAGTTTCTAGCCCTTGTCGTTCGTGCAGAATCCTCAGCTTCTACCATCCAGTGGCAGCTTCTTTGCACCCACAGCTGGCATTTCCTGGGCATCTGCCCATCCCCGACTTGATCGTGACTCTTGGACTTGGTCCCCTTGTTCCACAGGTACTCTCGTCTGGAAATCCATCGATGTTGCATTGCTGGTGTTGTTCTTTCTTGCAGAATTCCCCTATCACGACTTCTGTGCTCTCTGGGGAACTTAGGTGCACTTTGCACCCACTTTTCAGAGTCTTGGGGTGGGCTATTTTTCTAACCCTCACTGTTTTCTTACAGTCCCAGCGTCCCTCTACAAGGTCACATAGGTTTGGGGTCCATTCGTGGTTCGCATTCCACTTCTAGAGTATATGGTTTGTGTTGCCCCTATCCCTATGTGCCCCCATTGCATTCTATTGTGACTATACATTGTTTGCACTGTTTTCTATTGCTATTACTGCATATTTTGGTATTGTGTACATATATCTTGTGTATATTTGCTATCCTCATACTGAGGGTACTCACTGAGATATTTTTGGCATATTGTCATAAAAATAAAGTACCTTTATTTTTAGTATATCTGTGTATTGTGTTTCCTTATGATATTGTGCATATGACACTAGTGGTACTGAAGGAGCTTCACTCGTCTCCTAGTTCAGCCTAAGCTTCTCTGCTAAGCTACCTTTTCTATCAGCCTAAGCTGCTAGACACCCCTCTACACTAATAAGGGATACCTGGACCTGGTGCAAGGTGTAAGTACCCCTTGGTACCCAATACAAGCCAGGCCAGCCTCCAACATTGGTTGTGCAGCGGCGGGATAAGTACTTGAAACTACTTACCACTTTGTCATATTGTACTTTTCATAAGAGAAAAATATACAAAACAAGTTCAGTGTATGTACACCTAACCAAAAAGTTTTGCTTTTCTCCTCTTACTCTATTGCTAAGTGCTGAAAAGTACCTCTAAACTTTCAAAAAGTTCTTTAAAAGTTTTTAAAGTTTTTTTCTGTTCCTTCAAAAGTTCTGAAAACTTTTTCTTTCTTTTTCTGTCCCTTAAACCTTTTCTATAATGTCTGGTACAGGTCAAACGGTTGATCTGACTAAACTTGCATATGATCACCTTAGCTGGAAAGGAGCAAGGAGTCTCTGCATTGAAAGAGGTTTAGGGGTAGGGAAGAATCCCTCTAGAGAACTGTTAGTTAACATGCTCATTGAACAAGATAAGACCTTAGTTGGCACTTCTGGTGAGAGATTAGCTGATGGTTCCCACTCTGATTCTTGGGCACCCCTAGTAAAGGAGTTAGAAGGGAACCTTCCCAACCTGCCCATTAGCAGACCACCTAGCATGGTTGGTACTGATGTGAGTTCTCATCATAGTATAGAGGTAACTCCTTTAGGCCAGGTTGTTAGAGTGCCATCTGTTAAGGACAGGTCTCTCTCTGTTCATTCTCACCATTCTTCTGTGTCAAGGCATGCCCAACCCACCCTCCCTGAAGACAGAGTGTTAGAAAGGGAGCTCAATATATTGAGAGTGGAAGAATCCAGGCTGAAGCTCAAGAAGCAACAGCTGGATTTAGATAGACAAGCATTTGACTTAGAAAAAGAAAGACAGAGGTTGGGGTTTGGACCCCATGGTGGCAGCAGCAGTATTACAGATAGTAATCCTGTAAAAGAGCATGATTCTAGGAATCTGCACAAGATAGTTCCCCCTTACAAGGAGGGGGATGACATTAACAAGTGGTTTGCTGCACTTGAGAGGGCCTGTAATGTACAGGGGGTCCCTCAAAGGCAGTGGGCTGCTATCCTATGGCTATCTTTCAGTGGAAAGGGTAGGGATAGGCTCCTTACTGTGAAGGAAAGTGATGCCAATGATTTTACAGTTCTTAAGAATGCACTCCTTGATGGTTATGGCTTAACCACTGAAAAGTACAGGATCAAGTTCAGAGAAACCAAAAAGGAGTCTTCACAAGACTGGGTAGACTTTGTTGACCATTCAGTGAAGGCCTTGGAGGGGTGGTTACATGGCAGTAAAGTTTCTGACTATGAAAGCCTGTATAACTTAATCCTGTGAGAGCATATTCTTAATAATTGTGAGTCTGATTTGTTACACCAGTACCTGGTAGACTCAGATCTGACCTCTCCCCAAGAATTGGGAAAGAAGGCAGACAAATGGGTCAGAACAAGGGTGAACAGAAAAGTTCATACAGGGGGTGACAAGGATGGCAAGAAGAAGGATGGTAAGTCTTCTGACAAGAGTGGGGACAAATCTAAAAATGAGTCTTCATCAGGCCCACAAAAACACTCTGGTGGGGGTTGTGGGCCCAAATCCTCTTCAAATCAAAACAAAGAAAAGAAACCATGGTGCTATTTATGTAAAATAAAAGGCCATTTGAAAACTGATCCCAGTTGCCCAAAGAAAAGCACCAAGCCTCCTACCACTACAACCCCTGCTGCTACACCTAGTGCCCCTAGTAATAGCAGTGGTGGTGGGAGCAAACCTACTAATAGCCAATCCAAGGGAGTAGCTGGGCTCACTTTTGGTAATTTAGTTGGGGTTGGTCTTGTTAGGGAGACCACAGAGGCTGTGTTAGTCTTTGAGGGGGCTATTGATTTAGCCACCTTGGTTGCTTGTCCCCTTAATATGGACAAGTACAAGCAACTACCCCTAATAAATGGTGTTGAGGTTCAGGCCTACAGGGACACAGGGACACAGGTGCCAGTGTTACAATGGTAATAGAGAAACTGGTCCACCCTGAACAACACCTACTTGGTCACCAGTACCAAGTGACTGATGCTCATAACAACACTCTTAGCCACCCCATGGCTGTTGTGAATCTCAACTGGGGGGGGTTACTGGTCCAAAGAAAGTTGTGGTTGCCTCAGATTTACCTGTAGACTGTCTACTAGGGAACGATTTAGAGACATCAGCTTGGGCAGAAGTGGAGTTGGCGGCTCATGCAGCAATGCTGGGCATTCCAGGGCATATTTTTGCTTTAACCAGGGCTCAGGCCAGAATGCAAAAAGGACAGGGTGACTTGGATCCTGGAAGAATGGACCAAGTGCTCCCTAAAGCTAGGGTTAATAAAGGTAAAACACTACCTACTATCCCTCCCTCTACAGTGGATTCAACTTCTGAGGAAGAAGAATTTCCACCCTGTGCAGAACCTACACCAGAGGAGCTGGAAGCAGACACTGCTGAGCTTTTGGGTGAAGGGGGGCCTGCCAGGGACGAGCTGAGTGTGGCACAGCATACCTGTCCCACACTAGAGGGTCTAAGACAGCAAGCTGTCAAACAAGCAAATGGGGATGTCAGTGACTCTCACAGAGTTTACTGGGAGGACAACCTTTTGTATACTGAAGCAAGGGATCCAAAACCTGGAGCTGCCAGGAGATTGGTGATTCCTCAGGAATACAAAAAGTTCCTCCTAACTCTAGCCCACGACATTCCCTTAGCTGGACATTTGGGGCAAATGAAAACTTGGGACAGGCTTGTCCCCTTGTTTCATTGGCCTAGAATGTCAGAGGACACAAAGGAATTTTGTAAGTCCTGTGAAACCTGTCAAGCCAGTGGCAAAACAGGTGGCACTCCAAAGGCACCCCTTATTCCACTGCCTGTGGTTGGGGTTCCCTTTGAAAGGGTAGCGGTTGACATAGTTGGCCCCCTTGACCCTCCTACTAATTCCTCTAAGGACCACTACAGCTCCTGCAGTGAAAAAGGCCCTCCTGGGAATCTTTTCCAGGGTGGGCTTCCCAAAAGAGGTAGTATCAGACAGGGGAAGCAATTTCATGTCTGCTTACTTAAAGGCCATGTGGAAGGAATGTGGTGTGACATACAAGTTCACTACACCCTATCATCCACAAACAAATGGACTGGTTGAGAGGTTTAATAAAACTCTCAAAGGAATGAAAATGGGACTCACTGAAAAACTCTGCAGGAGATGGGATATCCTGTTACCTTGCCTCCTTTTTGCTTACAGGGAGGTACCCCAAAAAGGAGTGGGCTTCAGCCCCTTTGAACTCCTATTTAGACACCCTGTGAGAGGTCCTCTAACACTTGTGAAGGAGGGTTGGGAACAACCTTTAAAAGCTCCTAAGCAAGACATAGTGGACTATGTACTGTACCTAAGATGTAGGATGGCTGAGTACATGAAAAAGGCCAGTAAAAACCTTCAGGCCAGCCAAGAGCTCCAAAAGCAATGGCATGACCAGAAGGCTGTTCTGATTCAGTACCAACCAGGGCAGAAAGTGTGGGTCTTGGAGCCTGTGGCCCCAAGAGCACTCCAAGACAAATGGAGTGGTCCCCACATTATTGTTGAGAAAAAGGGTTAAGTCACCTACTTAGTTGACTTAGGCACTGCCAGGAGTCCCCTTAGGGTGCTCCATGTCAATCGCCTGAAACCCTACTATGACAGGGCTGATCTCACCCTGCTCATGGCAACAGATGAAGGACAGGAAGAAGAGAGTGACCCTCTCCCTGATCTCTTCTCTTCCACAGAGCAAGATGCTATTCTAGCAGATTGTCTTACTGCTGAGCAGAAAGACCACTGCATAAATCTCCTGGGTCAGTTTTCTGAACTCTTTTCTACTGTGCCAGGCACCACTTCTTGGTGTGAGCACACTATAGATACTGGAGACAGCCTGCCTGTCAAAAGTAAGATCTATAGGCAGCCTGACCATGTCAGAGACTGCATAAAACAAGAGGTTCAGAAAATGCTTGAACTGGGAGTGGTTGAGCACTCTGAAAGTCCATGGGCCTCTCCTGTGATACTTATACCAAAACCTCATTCCAAGGATGGAAAGAAGGAAATGAGATTTTGTGTAGACTATAGAGGTCTCAACCAAGTAACTAAAACTGATGCTCACCCTATACCCAGGGCAGATGAGCTAATAGATACACTGGCATCTGCCAAGTATCTAATCACCTTTGATTTGACTGCAGGGTATTGGCAGATCAAGTTATCAGAGGATGCAAAAGCAAAAACTGCATTTTCAACCATTGGAGGGCACTACAAATTCACAGTAATGCCTTTTGGGTTGAAGAATGCACCTGCCACTTTTCAGAGGTTGGTGAATACAGTCCTGCAAGGGCTGGAAGCTTTTAGTGCAGCATATCTAGATGATATAGCTGTCTTTAGCTCCAGCTGGGATGATCACCCGGTCAACCTATGGAAAGTTTTGGAGGCCCTGCAAAAGGCAGGCCTCACTATCAAGGCTTCAAAGTGCCAGATAGGGCAGGGAAAGGTGGTTTATCTGGGACACCTGGTAGGTGGAGAACAGATTGCACCACTTCAGGGGAAAATCCAAACTATTATAGATTGGGTTCCCCCTACAACTCAGACTCAGGTGAGAGCCTTCTTAGCCCTCACTGGGTACTACAGGAGGTTCATAAAGAACTATGGCTCCATTGCAGCCCCTCTTAATGACCTCACATCTAAGAAAATGCCTAAAAAGGTATTATGGACAGCAAACTGTCAGAAAGCTTTTGAGGTGCTGAAGCAGGCCATGTGCTCTGCACCTGTCCTGAAAAGCCCCTGTTACTCCAAAAAATTCATTGTCCAAACTGATGCATCTGAATTAGGGGTAGGGGCAGTCTTATCACAACTTAATTCTGAGGGCCAGGATCAACCTGTAGCTTTTTTCAGCAGGAGGTTGACCCCTAGAGAAAAGCGTTGGTCTGCCATAGAGAGGGAGGCCTTTGCTGTGGTCTGGGCACTGAAGAAGTTGAGGCCATACCTGTTTGGCACTCACTTCATTGTTCAGACAGACCACAAACCTCTACTTTGGCTAAAACAAATGAAAGGTGAAAACCCTAAATTGTTGAGGTGGTCCATATCCCTACAGGGAATGGACTATACAGTGGAACATAGACCTGGGAGTAGCCACTCCAATGCAGATGGACTCTCCAGATATTTCCACTTAGACAATGAAGACTCATCAGGTCATGGCTAGTCTTATTGTCCTTCGTTTGGGGGGGGGGGTTGTGTAGGAAAGTACCATCTTGCCTGGCATGTTACCCTCATATTTCACTGTATATATATGTTGTTTTAGTTGTATGTGTCACTGGGACCCTGCCAGCCAGGGCCCCAGTGCTCATAAGTGTGCCCTGTATGTGTTACCTGTGTTAGGACTAACTGTCTCACTGAGGCTCTGCTATCCAGAACCTCAGTGGTTATGCTCTCTCATTTCTTTCCAAATTGTCACTAACAGGCTAGTGACCAATTTCACCAATTTACATTGGCATACTGGAACACCCTTATAATTCCCTAGTATATGGTACTGAGGTACCCAGGGTATTGGGGTTCCAGGAGATCCCTATGGGCTGCAGCATTTCTTGTGCCACCCATAGGGAGATCTGACAATTCTTACACAGGCCTGCCAGTGCAGCCTGAGTGAAATAACGTTCACGTTATTTCACAGCCATTTACCACTGCACTTAAGTAACTTATAAGTCACCTATATGTCTAACCTTTACCTGGTAAAGGTTGGGTGCTAAGTTACTTAGTGTGTGGGCACCCTGGCACTAGCCAAGGTGCCCCCACATTGTTCAGGGCAAATTCCCCGGACTTTGTGAGTGCGGGGACACCATTACACGCGTGCACTATACATATGTCATGACATATGTATAGCGTCACAATGGTAACTCCGAACATGGCCATGTAACATGTCTAAGATCATGGAATTGTCACCCCAATGCCATTCTGGCATTGGGTAGACAATTCCATGATCCCCCGAGTCTCTAGCTCAGACCCGGGTACTGCCAAACTACCTTTCCCGGGGTTTCACTGCAGCTGCTGCCAACCCCTCAGACAGGTTTCTGCCCTCCTGGGTTCCAGCCAGGCTTGGCCCAGGAAGGCAGAACAAAGGACTTCCTCAGAGAGAGGGTGTTACACCCTCTCCCTTTGGAAAAAGGTGTCAGGGCTGGGGAGGAGATCCCCCAGCCCTGCTCTGGCGCGAAACTGGACAAAGGAAAGGGGAGTGACCACTCCCCTGACCTGCACCTCCCCTGGGAGGTGCCCAGAGCTCCTCCAGTGTGCTCCAGACCTCTGCCATCTTGGAAACAGAGGTGCTGCTGGCACACTGGACTGCTCTGAGTGGCCAGGGCCAGCAGGTGACGTCAGAGACTCCTTCTGATAGGCTCTTACCTGTGTTGCTAGCCTATCCTCCTTCCTAAGTAGCCAAACCTCCTTTTCTGGCTATTTAGGGTCTCTGCATTGGGGAATTCTTTAGATAACGAATGCAAGAGCTCATCAGAGTTCCTCTGCATCTCTCTCTTCACCTTCTGCCAAGGAATCGACCGCTGACTGCTCTGGACGCCTGCACAACCGCAACAAAGTAGCAAAGGCGACTACTGCAACCTTGTATCGCTGATCCAGCCGCCTTTTCCTGGTGGTGCATGCTGTGGGGGTAGTCTGCCTCCTCTCTGCACTAGAAGCTCCGAAGAAATCTCCAGTGGGTCTACGGAATCTTCCCCCTGCAACCGCAGGCACCAAAAGACTGCATCACCGGTCCTCTGGGTCCCCTCTCAGCACGACGAGCGTGGTCCCTGGAACTCAGCAACTCTGTCCAATTGACTCCCACAGTCCAGTGACTCTTCAGTCCAAGTTTGGTGGAGGTAAGTCCTTGCCTCACCACGCTAGACTGCATTGCTGGGTACCGCGTGATTTGCAGCTGCTCCGGCTCCTGTGCACTCTTCCAGGATTTCCTTTGTGCACAGCCAAGCCTGGGTCCCTGACACTCTAACCTGCAGTGCACGACCTCCTGAGTTGTCCTCCGGCGTCGTAGGACCTTCTTTTGTGACTTTGGGTGAGCTCCGGTTCACTCCTCTTCGTAGTGCCTGTTCCGGCATTTCTGCGGGTGCTGCCTGCTTCTGAGAGGGCTCCTTGTCTTGCTAGGCGCCCGCACTGTCTCCTCACACAGTTGGCGACATCCTTGTCCCTCCTGGGCCACAGCAGCATCCAAAAACCCTAACCGCGACCCTTGCAGCTAGCAAGGTTTGTTTGCGGTCTTTCTGCATGGGAACACCTCTGCAAGCTTCTTCACGACGTGGGACATCCATCCTCCAAAGGGGAAGTTCCTAGTCCTCTTTGTTCTTGCAGAATCCACAGCTTCTACCATCCGGTGGCAGCTTCTTTGCACCCTCAGCTGGCATTTCCTGGGTGTGAGAAAGTAGCCTCTTTCTAGCCTTGTTACCCTCACTTTTGGCCTGTTTGTGAGTGTATGTCAGGGTGTTTTCACTGTCTCACTGGGATCCTGCTAGCCAGGGCCCAGTGCTCATAGTGAAAACCCAATGTTTTCAGTATGTTTGTTATGTGTCACTGGGACCCTGCTAGTCAGGACCCCAGTGCTCATAAGTTTGTGGCCTATATGTATGTGTTCCCTGTGTGATACCTAACTGTCTCACTGAGGCTCTGCTAACCAGAACCTCAGTGGTTATGCTCTCTCTGTACAAATTGTCACTAACAGGCTAGTGACCAATGTTACCAATTTATATTGGCTTACTGGAACACCCTTATAATTCCCTAGTATATGGTACTGAGGTACCCAGGGAATTGGGGTTCCAGGAGATCCCTATGGGCTGCAGCATTTCTTTTACCACCCATAGGGAGCTCTGACAATTCTTACACAGGCCTGCCAGTGCAGCCTGAGTGAAATAACGTCCACGTTATTTCACAGCCATTTTACACTGCACTTAAGTAACTTATAAGGCACCTATATGTCTAACCTTTACCTGGTAAAGGTTAGGTGCAAAGTTACTTAGTGTGAGGGCACCCTGGCACTAGCCAAGGTGCCCCCACATTGTTCAGGGCCAATTCCCCGGACTTTGTGAGTGCGGGGACACCATTACACGCGTGCACTACATATAGGTCACCACCTATATGTAGCTTCACAATGGTAACTCCGAATATGGCCATGTAACATGTCTATGATCATGGAATTGCCCCCTCTATGCCATCCTGGCATAGTTGGCACAATCCCATGATCCCAGTGGTCTGTAGCACAGACCCTGGTACTGCCAAACTGCCTTTCCTGGGGTTTCACTGCAGCTGCTGCTGCTGCCAACCCCTCAGACAGGCATCTGCCCTCCTGGGGTCCAGCCAGGCCTGGCCCAGGATGGCAGAACAAAGAACTTCCACTGAGAGAGGGTGTTACACCCTCTCCCTTTGGAAAATGGTGTGAAGGCAGGGGAGGAGTAGTCTCCCCCAGCCTCTGGAAATGCTTTCTTGGGCACAGATGTGCCCAATTCTGCATAAGCCAGTCTACACCGGTTCAGGGGACCCCTTAGCCCTGCTCTGGCGCGAAACTGGACAAAGGAAAGGGGAGTGACCACTCCCCTGACCTGCACCTCCCCTGGGAGGTGTCCAGAGCTCCTCCAGTGTGCTCCAGACCTCTGCCATCTTGGAAACAGAGGTGCTGCTGGCACACTGGACTGCTCTGAGTGGCCAGTGCCACCAGGTGACGTCAGAGACTCCTTCTGATAGGCTCCTTCAGGTGTTGCTAGCCTATCCTCTCTCCTAGGTAGCCAAACCCTCTTTTCTGGCTATTTAGGGTCTCTGTCTCTCGGGAAACTTTAGATAACGAATGCAAGAGCTCATCCGAGTTCCTCTGCATCTCTCTCTTCACCTTCTGCCAAGGAATCGACTGCTGACCGCGCTGGAAGCCTGCAAAACTGCAACAAAGTAGCTAAGACGACTACTGCAACACTGTAACGCTGATCCTGCCGCCTTCTCGACTGTTTTCCTGGTGGTGCATGCTGTGGGGTAGTCTGCCTCCTCTCTGCACTAGAAGCTCCGAAGAAATCTCCCGTGGGTCGACGGAATCTTCCCCCTGCAACCGCAGGCACCAAAAAGCTGCATTACCGGTCCCTTGGGTCTCCTCTCAGCACAACGAGCGAGGTCCCTCGAATCCAACAACTCTGTCCAAGTGACCCCCACAGTCCAGTGACTCTTCAGTCCAAGTTTGGTGGAGGTAAGTCCTTGCCTGACCTCGCTAGACTGCATTGCTGGGAACCGCGACTTTTGCAGCTACTCCGGCGGAAATCCTTCGTGCACAGCCAAGCCTGGGTCCACGGCACTCTAACCTGCATTGCACGACTTTCTAAGTTGGTCTCCGGCGACGTGGGACTTCTTTGTGCGACTTCGGGTGAGCACCGTTTCACGCATCCTCGTAGTGCCTGTTTCTGGCACTTTTCCGGGTGCTACCTGCTGTTAAGAGGGCTCCTTGTCTTGCTCGACGTCCCCTCTACCTCCTGGTCTAATTTGCGACCTCCTGGTCCCTCCTGGGCCACAGCAGCATCCAAAAACGCTAACCGCACGATTTGCAGCTAGCAAGGCTTGTTGGCGTTCTTTCGGCGGGAAAACACTTCTGCACGACTCTCCACGGCGAGAGGGATCCGTCCACCAAAGGGGAAGTCTCTAGCCCTTTTCGTTCCTGCAGAAACCTCAGCTTCTTCTGTCCAGTAGAAGCTCCTTTGCACCCACAGCTGGCATTTCCTGGGCATCTGCCCATCTCCGACTTGCTTGTGACTTTTGGACTTGGTCCCCTTGTTCCACAGGTACCCAAGATTGGAAATCCATCGTTGTTGCATTGTTGGTTTGTGTCTTTCCTGCATTATTCCTCTAACACGACTTCTTTTTCCGTAGGGGAACTTTAGTGCAGTTTGCACTCACTTTTCAGGGTCTTGGGGAGTGTTATTTTTCTAACTCTCACGATTTTCTAATAGTCCCAGCGACCCTCTACAAGGTCACATAGGTTTGGGGTCCATTCGTGGTTCACATTCCACTTTTGGAGTATATGGTTTGTGTTGCCCCTATCCCTATGTGTCCCCATTGCATCCTATTGTAACTATACATGGTTTGCACTGTTTTCTAAGACTATACTGCATATTTTTGGTATTGTGTACATATATCTTGTGTATATTTCCTATCCTCTCACTGAGGGTACACTCTAAGATACTTTGGCATATTGTCATAAAAATAAAGTACCTTTATTTTTAGTATAACTGTGTATTGTGTTTTCTTATGATATTGTGCATATGACACTAAGTGGTACTGTAGTAGCTTCACACGTCTCCTAGTTCAGCCTAAGCTGCTCTGCTAAGCTACCATTATCTATCAGCCTAAGTTGCTAGACACCCTATACACTAATAAGGGATAACTGGGCCTGGTGCAAGTACCCCTTGGTACTCACTATAAGCCAGTCCAGCCTCCTACACTGGGCATCTGCCCAATCTCGACTTTGTCGCGACTCTTGGACTTGGTCCCCTTGTTTCACAGGTACTCTTGTCCGGAAATCCATCGTTGTTGCATTGCTGGTGTTGGTCTTCCTTGCAGAATTCCCCTATCACGACTTCTGTGCTCTCTGGGGAACTTAGGTGCACTTTACACCTACTTTTCAGGGTCTTGGGGTGGGCTATTCTTCTAACCCTCACTGTTTTCTTACAGTCCCAGCGACCCTCTACAAGCTCACATAGGTTTGGGGTCCATTCGTTGTTCGCATTCCACTTTTGGAGTATATGGTTTGTGTTGCCCCTATACCTATGTGCTCTCATTGCAATCTATTGTGACTGTACATTGCTTGCATTGCTTTCTATTGCTATTACTGCATATTTTTGGTATTGTGTACATATATCTTGTGTATATTTGCTATCCTCATACTGAGGGTACTCACTGAGATACTTTTGGCATATTGTCATAAAAATAAAGTACCTTTATTTTTAGTACTTCTGTGTATTGTGTTTTCTTTTGATATTGTGCATATGACACCAGTGGTATAGTGGGAGCTTTGCATGTCTCCTAGTTCAGACTAAGCTGCTCTGCTAAGCTACCCTTTTCTATCAGCCTAAGCTGCTAGACACCTCTTCTACACTAATAAGGGATACCTGGACCTGGTGCAGAGTGTAAGTACCCCTTGGTACCCACTACAAACCAGGCCAGCCTCCTACACCCATTCATGTGGGTTCAGAACTTTTCTGGATGTCTCACCAATGAAATTCCTCAGCATTTCAACAGTAAATATATCAAAATGTCACCTACTGAGGTCTCCCTATGTAAACCCAGTTGATGCTGTCACAAGAACAGGTCTTTATCTCACCATCAAGTGTCTTGGGTCCAACCACGACCACTTACCCTGTAACTGTTGCTTTTTAATGGATCCTCAGGGAGCAGCATGCAAGGAGACCCCAGTATCATAAGTAACCTCATTGAGAATCGTCCCCCAAGGGATCTTGCCGGAAAAAACACAAGAAAGGTCTTAGGAATGAGAAGTCCTCTTCTTTTCCACGGACACTGCTCTGCTGCTGGGACCGTTTGGACTCTCGGTGGTGCTTTTCCCGTTACTTGACCATGGGCTCTTTACAGAGGGGACTGATAGATCAACTTCAACCACACACTAAAGACATGAAATCTTAGACCCAGCGCAAGCTAGCTTTAGATGTTTCTAATCACAAAGTCTGTAATAGGCACAATCTCCAATGATCTACCATGCCAGTTGGACAACAGCTGTGGTGAAGTCTTAATTTCATTAGCTCTGTCAGCATCTTTCAACGTCATTGATCGAGGTTTTCTACTTTCACATTTGTCAGAGGTTGGGGTTGGAGGATAAGTGTTTTACTGGATATGGACTTTCGTAGCGGGAATATCTCATGTAACTATCAAACTGCTGCCTGTAGGCTTGCCCTTGTGTCCTTCAGGGCTCTGTCCAGGCACCCCACTTTACACTACATAATTCAGACTGCTACTGAAGGTGGTCCATTCCTTTGGGATCAATCTAGAAATTATGTGGATGCACCCAGCTGATCTTCAGATTGGCTGCTATCATCAACGGATAACCCTGATAAACTGTTTAACTACTTGCTTTAAGGACATTGATTAATGGATGTAGAAGAGTTAAAAGCTGACACTGATTAAACCCAAGAGCTTGAAAGTAGATCAAACACTGACCTGATCTATTGAGATCTGCACTGAAGTTTTGGTTTTGGGTGAGGGTCCACCCCAGTTGCACTCAGCTTGCCTTGACAATTTTTGCAGATCAATGACTTCTATTGTGAAAAATTGTTTTTTTATAAGCCATCCCCAATCATCTAGGCCGTATCAGCCATCACCTTCTTCAGACTGGACAACTCAATTTGTGCCCATCTTAGCATTCAGCAGTTTGTCAGTCTGCTTCTACGATGATGTCAGAATGTGGCTGCGAGCCTAGCGGTGCACATCAGCCCCGGCCATATTTCTACAGCCATTCCACTGCCTCCCAGTCCAAGAAAGGATTAGGTTTAAATCTCCAGGCATGGTTCTTCCTAATATCCATTCAGAAGACCCTTTTTTTCCTCCAGGAGAAATTTCAGCAGTAACTTCCCATAAGAGCTCTCTGCTCTGTACAGGTGCTCAGATTCTGTTCCCAAGGTTAGGAAGGCTTGGGCAGGGCGTCAATTCTCCTCACTGGTTGCCTGACAGACTTTGAATACACTTGAACACAAAACTATGAAACAAATATTTGCAATGCAATAGGTCCCTAATTTGCTTGAGTTAGAGCTACTGGTGCTGTAAATGCCTAACTACATAAATGCCACATAAATTAGTCAACCCTGACGCATAGTTTGATCTTCTCTGCCACATAATTCCAGTAGTCCTGCATAGAACTAAAGCACTTCCATTTACCTTGTGCCTCTATCTGCAGCAAACAATGCAAATATTGCCATTATTCATTACATTTATTTATATTATTATTTTGGGGTTCCCCCCCAACCTTGAGTGAGGACCCAGAGATGACCTGGACAGAAAGAGCAGGCCGTGCTATGAGTTATGGGCAAAAATGTTTTGTAAAATGAATGCCCCGCAAAGCATTATGGGGCAAATTTCTGAGTGTAGCGAGTATCTTAAAACCTTAACTGTAATGCTCAGAACAGCCCCTAGAGGGCACCAGAATAAAAATAGCATTTGTAAGAAACATGGTCATGTAACCATACAGTCTGCCCCTAGAAAGCATAACCACATGAAAAGAGAATGGCAGAAAATAATGCAGTGTAACCATATATTTAGCCCTGAGAGGGCGTAGTGTATTACACATTTCAGGCCTACTAGAATAGCATTACAAACAAGGCCCTTGAAAGAGAACTACTCCCAGCTGTAAAACAAAAGTTCAAGTCATGAGAGAGCTTAAAAAGACACTGAACTGGTGGGAGGGGTAATTATTTTGAGATCCCCAAACCAAAGCATTAAGAGGAGAGTTTCCCGAGTGCAGTGAATATTGTAGTATCGGCTTCCCCGCTGTGCTGGGAGAGCTGCATTGAGGGCTTCTGTGTTTTGTTTCCTGTTTAAAATGTGCCAGTTTGTTTATTTATCAACTGCTAAACTTGTTCGTAATTGGTACTCATGTAAAGCGCTCCTCCGAACGAGTTCATGCTACATGAAACTTCAGAATAAAAAAATAAATAAAAAACCCAATCCCCCAGCTTGCAGCCTTTGGGCGCAGACACCACAAAGAAACAGCGGCACGCCGAAAAACAAGGAAGAGGCTAAAACAACATACAGACACGGAGCACGAAGCGGAGAGACAAAAAAAAAAGAGATAGTGCGCCACACTAAGGTATATGGCCAATCTTGCAATAATCCATGTAACAGGGTCAGTCTTCAAGGCGGTAACAAACCAGCCCCAAGGCGGAAGAAACGTAAAGCATTTACCTACAAAATCAAGGGAATTTTGAAAGGCAGGCCAAGGAACGAATGGAAGTGATGGGCGTGGTGAAACGCACAGAAGTAGATTACAACATGTCGAGTGACCGCGCATGCGCAATGCCTGGGCTTGACATAAATAGTAGCATTTCTTCTATATTAGGAAGAGATTAAAGATTGTTCCCATCTCTGTTGTAGGAAAGTAGCCTCTTTCTAGCTTGGTTACCCCCACTTTTCGCCTGTTTGTCAGTGTGCTTGACAGTCTCTACTGGACTCCTGCTAACCAGGACCCCAGCAGATATGCTCTCTCCCGTAAATTTGGTTGTTGGTTACTGTTATCACAATATTTCACCCACAACTGGCATACTGGTGCCCCCTTATAAGTCCCCACTATATGGTACCTAGGTACCCAGGGCATTGGGGTTCCGGGGGATCCCCATATGCTGCAGCATATATTTTGCTGCCCATAGGGAGCCCATCAAAGGCTTCTGCAGGACTGCAATTGCAGCCTGCGTGAAAAGGTGCAAGCACCCTTTCACTGCTATTTTCACTACATCAGGTCACTTATAAATCACCCCTATGGCAGGCCTTCCAGGCCAGAGGGCAGGGTGCAAAGTGTCTGTGTGTAAGGGCACCCCTACACTAGCAGAGGTGCCCCCATGAACTCCAGGCCCATTTTGTGCGGGGACGCCATTTCACACGTGTAGTGTAGTGGACAATGGTAACTCCGAAAATAGGCATGTTTGGTATCAAACATGTTGAAATCTTAACCCAAGGCTTTTACAAGCATTGGTTGTATGATTCCATGTGCTCTGGGGGCTCCTTAAAGGACCCCCGGTATTGCCATTTCAGGCTTCTGAGGGTTTCCAGGCAGCCCAAGCTGCTGCCACTTCCCAGACAGGTTTCTGCCCTCCTGTTGCCTGAGAAGCTCAAGCCCAGGAAGACAGAACAAAGCATTTCCTCTGAGAGAGGGTGTTACACCCTCTCCCTTTGGAAATAGGTGTTACAGGCTGGAGAGGGGTAGCCTCCCCAAGCTACTGGCAATGCTTTGAAGGGCACATTTGGTGTCCTCCTTGCAGAAACCAGTGTACACAGGTTCAGGGACCCTCAATCCCTGCTCTGGTGTGAAACTGGACAAAGGAAAGGGGACTGACCACTCCCCTGTCCATCACTACCCCAGCAGTGGTGCTCAGAGCTCCTCCAGAGGGTACCTGGGTTTTGCCATCTTGGATTCAAGGTTGGCAGGGAACTCGGGGAGCGGCCAGTGGCAGCAGGTGATGTCAGAACCCTCCCCTAGTAGGTGCTTACCTGGTTAGGTGACCAATGAGCCTTTCAGGGCTATTTAGGGTCTCTCCTTTGGGTGGTTCCTCAGATTCAGATTGCAAGACTCCAGCAGGAATCCTCTGCACTCTCTACTTCAACTCCTCACCAAAGAAACTGCATCTGGACCCTCCAGGAACCCTACAAGCTGCAAAAAAGATGCAAGACGCCTCCTGTAACATTGGATCTCCGGCTCCTGCAAGCACCTGCAACAGTTCCTGGTCGTGCATCCTCTGAGGACAGTCCGTCTTCAGCCTGCATCAGAAGGAAGAAGGAACTTCCCTGGGGTGAAGGAGTCACTCCCCTGCTTCTTCAGGCACCAACTGCAACAAAGACCAGCTGCGTGGATCCCCTCTCCGTGGATCCTGCATCACGGGTGGATCCTGCATCACCGGCGGTGGAC
This sequence comes from Pleurodeles waltl, assembly GCF_031143425.1. NCBI lineage: Eukaryota > Metazoa > Chordata > Amphibia > Caudata > Salamandridae > Pleurodeles > Pleurodeles waltl. Next base: position 23,877,527 of record NC_090436.1, read on the forward strand.
TGAAGTGGTCTAGAAGGTCCTCTCTTCCAGCTGTCCAACTTTGGTGGAGGTAAAACCTTGCCTCCCCATGCACAACAGTACCCCCGTGCACCACGTCATTTGCAGCTGCCAAGGCTTGTTGGCATCTTTCCTCGAAGTTCTTTGTTCAACTTGAAGCTCCAGCCCCCAGAACTCCATCCTGCTACGCACAGCTTCCTGAGTTGTTCCTCAGCGGCATAGGAGCTTATGTCATAGTGCTGCATGGGCCTCTTTTGCAACTTCTTCGTCCCCGTCCTGTGGGACTTCTGTGTGTGCTGCCTGGTCTTCTGTGGGCTCCCTGTACTGCTGCGGGCCCCCTCTGACTCAACATGGAACTTCCTGGTCCCCGGCAGTGCCATTTTCCACTAACAGTGAGCTTTGCGTGGGCCAAGGCGTATTGGCGGACTACTGCGACGCAAACCTTCGGTGTAGTGCTGACTCTTCATCCTCAACAGTGGTTCACTTCTTGCATCTTCCTCCTGGTGGGTTGGGGCTCCTGCCCTTCCTTGAGTCTCCTGTGCTTCTTGGACTTGGTCCCCTCTTTCCACAGGTCTTCTTGTCCAGGAATCCACTGTTGGTGTCTTGCAGTCTCTTCTGGGTTTTGCAATATGCTTCTGTTCTTCTTTCTGTGTTCTAGGAAACTTACAGTGATTTACTCCTGCTTTCCTGGTCACTGGGGTGGGTTCTGGTACTTACCTTTGGGTTTTCTAGTACTCCCAGCTCCCCTCTAGACACTACACTTGCCTAGGCGGAGACCGACTTTCGCATTCCACTTTCTTAGTACATGGTTTGTGCTGTGCCCTCCCTAGTCCCATTTCTAACTATTGTGATTTTCACTAATTGCACTGTTTTCTAACTTTTTTTCTTTCCTTTTTCTCCATACTAGTGTATATAATTTGTGTATAACTTACCTCCGAAGGGAGTATAGACTCTATGGTATTTTTGGTATTTGTGTCACCAAAATAAAGTACCTTTATTTTTGTAACCTGAGTGTTTTCTTTCATGTGTGTGTGTACTGTGTGACTGCAGTGGTATTGCAGGAACTTTGCATATCTCCTAGATAAGCCTTAGCTGCTCGGCTACAGCTTCCCCTAGAGAACCTGGCTTCTAGACACTGACTACACTACACTAATAAGGGATACCTGGACCTGGTATAAGGTGTAAGTACCATAGGTGCCCACTACAAACCAGGCCAGCCTCCTACATCTGATAACTAGCCCACTTGCTGGCTTTGTAACCTCAGTGGCTATCCCTACTAAAACTAGGCCCGATGGCTGCATAAGTCTATGTATTACGAGCAGTGCCAGTGAAAATCACATGCTGTCTCTTGTCTCTTACAGCATAACATAGCGTATCATAGAACGTTGGGACTTCTGTTCTAGTGTCCCGAATTTGAGATCTCGTCTGCAGTATCCTCATCCAGAAGAACAGACACAAACTATGCAGATACTCAGAAGCAGAGAGAACATATGATCCCATGTGGGGAGCCACAAAGCTTTGAAAAGCAGATGGCTCAGCTTAGGCACATACAGGAATAACAACAACAATTGTGGCACATGTGGTATTAAAATCTCTTTGCATTTGAACCTACAAAGACACACAAGCATGGAATAAAAAGAGTAGAGGACAGGAAAGGAAAGTGCCAGCAGGATGACAAAACAGCTAAGAATTAAGGGAGGAAGCTAAAACAAACTGAGAAAGAAAATAGCAGGAGAAAAAGGCAGAAAAAACCCAGAAAAAAAGCAAATCACATGAAGGAAGAGATAAAAATTGAATCCAAGAAAGAAATTCTTAAAGAGTAAACAAAGATAAAAAAATTACAAAGGAGGAATTAAACATAGCCATGAGATCAGATAGTGGAAGATGTGAAACGTGCAGCAGTAAAACATCGCAAAAGGCTAAACGCAGAGGGACTGGGGAGGAAAGCGGTCACATGACCGATTTCATAAAAAAGGACACATGGAAAATGCAAATCATATAAAGTGAAAGCATTGTAAATATTTATTCAATAATACAAAATACTTTAATAAATATATGCTCCGGAGTGCTCCAGATCACTTTTCCTCAGCTGTTCACTGGAATCTCTACTTCGAGGAACTTTTATAGTAGATGAGGGAGTGTCATATTGCAGGATCAAGGAGTGTCTATTGTGACTCGCTCACTCTAAACCATGCGAACAAAAGCATGTTTGTGCGTTATAAACATATGTCATGCTAACACTGTACTGCACATGGAATGATTTTCTAATGACTTTGGTTTGCTTTACACAAATTTGTTGCAACGTACAGAAGTATTGCATTAAGCCCTCACTTTGGAAATTGAAATCCTTGTGGTTGGAATCTGCAAATTCAATCAGCGATAACCTACCCTGCCAGAAAGTACAACTGCAGGAGGTTCGTCAAGCACTGACCGGCTACTCAAATCAAGTGAAGAACATTAGGAGACTGCATCAGCAACAAGGAGAAAACTATGTGGATATACAAAACAAGAGAGGAGCTAAAGCAACTTAAAGGAAAAATACCAAAGTAACAACCAATCCTGAAAGGGACAGAGTTAAGAACCTAAATCAACAGCAAGAAGAAAACTAACAAGACAAGTCTGAATTTAAAGCAAGCCAGGAGGCTGAGGGCCAAGGGGGTTACTTTGTCACAAATGTGACTGATATCCCGTCCACCGTATTACAATTTCTTTATAGCCTATGGAACTTGTAATAAGGCGAACAATGTATCCGTCACATTTCTGACCAAGTAACCCCTCCGCCAAACTCTAAATCAGGCCCTAAATCATCAATGAGAAGAGGCCAAACAAAAACACCCACAAATGGTTGAAAGTCGGGACACTAAATCAGTACTGGCAATTAGTTCTAGAGAGAAAAATCTGGAAAATTAATCAGCATTATCTTAAAGCCCAGCAGAAAGACAGCGCACTAAGCAAGAGCTCACATCAACAGGCCAAGCCTAAACGGAAAGCAAACCTGGAGACAATACATGAACTAACCAGATATTACATTTAAAGAGAGTCCTGGAACTAAATCAGCAACAAAACAGAAGAGCTACAAAACTCATCCTCAGAGAAAGAGGGGAAAAAAGGTATAATGCCACAACTTGGATTGTCTTGCACTGCAGTTCTTTGAAGGCATGTTGTAGATTTAACTGGAAGTAGAGGTGCAATGATAGTGGTTAAACCAGCAGCCCCCGAAAGTTGAAATCACAAAACAAGTGGGAGACCCAGCAACTCCCAAACAAACTTAGGGTAGAGCGAGAAAACACATCTGATTACAGCAAGTTAATGTTTCAAACTGGGACCGAGATTGTCAACCACAGCGTTCATGAAGTCCGAGGTGGTGGAGTAACCGCCCATGTCGCGCGTCCGCACCTACAGCAAAAAAAAAAAAAGAAGGCAGCACAAACAACAAACACAGAAAGAAAAGAAATGAAGTTGTGAATGTAACAAAACTGAAAAGGTGATAAAATATTAAATTAAATATGAAATGAGAAGCAGATGACTAGCAGAATAAAAACAGCAAATGATACTGATATCTGATAATAGGTACCAAGATAGGGAAATCAATAAAATATACTAATGCAATGAAATCCTTCATTCATTTTGAAAACAGCTCTACTCCAATTGAATACTTTATCAAAACTGCAGACATAATTTTTCTTATTTATACTATTTAGAAAAAAACAATAATAGCATTTTAACACAATTTGAAGTAAAACAATATAACTCAAACGTAAATTTATCTTTAATACATTCAATATTAAAATAATGTATCTTCCAGAACCCAGCCTTTGGATTTTTTTTTTTTTTACATAAATTACCTCTGGTCCTTTGAGTATTGAAAATATCATCTCTAAATAACACACATCAATGTCCTAGTATTGTGTTTTGGTTTCCTTCTGAATGATGCCACTAGTATGATTTCGGTGCCGCTGACTGTTGGAAAACGGATCTTTTAAAGAATGCACCGTTCTACATTACTTCCGAGCACTCACTGTAGGAAGTTTTTTACACCTTTTAAAAGTGATAATTCAACTTGTGCTTATTGGATCTTTGTCGTTTTGACCTCACTTTATTCAGCTACATATTATCTACTTTTCTAAACCTGTGTGGCGTATTTTTGTGGTGTTTTCACAGCGTTACTATATGATTTATTGCACAAATACTTTACACATTGCCTTCTATGTTAAGCCTGACTGCTCAGTGCCAAGCTACCAGAGGGTGTGCACAGGATAATTTGGATTGTGTGTGACTTACCCTGAGTAGGCTCGTGGTCCCTACGTGGACAGGGTGCATACCTCTGCCAACTAGAAACCCCATTTAATGTTTACCAGTGTTTGCAACAAGGTGATAACTGATTTCAATACTTCTCCAATAAAGAAAGTTTGGAAGCAACAAAGGAAACTGAAGTAAACATCAACCTTGCAGAATTACTGCAGCAAGAGCAAAGGATCTGTGGGACTGACTTCTTTGATAACAGGTGGCTTTATAAGTGACTCTTTTTTTTGCTAACAGGTTTGTTTGGCATCTGATCCGTTTGGGGAGAAACCACATATCTATTCCTTTGAGTGGCTGCAGAGAGTGAAAAAGACAGAACTTCCTGCAGTGTACAGTGCTTTTAAGGAGGTATTTAGTAAAGAACAAGCAGGAAGGTTTCCACTGCATCATAGTTATGAATGTGAAACAGGTCATATCCCAGGCTCCAAAGTCCCTTGAAGTCAGATCTGTGCCCTTACTGAAAAAGAGAACCAACATCGGAGGGAATACTTGGGTAATGTAGGAAGTTGGCTCTGTATATACTATCTCAAAGTGAGAGATAGTCTGCACAGAGTCCAAGGGTTCCCCTTAGAGGTAAGATAGTGGCAAAATTAGATAATTCTAATGCTCTATTTTGTGGTAGTGTAGTCGAGCAGTATGCTTATCAGAGGGTAGTGTTAAGCATTTGTTGCACACACACAGGCAATAAATGAGGAACACACACTCAGAGACTTAACGCCAGGTCAATAGTTTTTATATAGAAAAATATATTTTCTTAATTTATTTTAGAACCACAATATTCAAGATAAGTACATAAAATGCAAGTAAGTGTGGAACTTTGAATTAAAGCAGTAGTACACTCAGTATAGGTTAAAATGGCAACAAGCCATTTTAAAATGGCCACTGCAAGTTTTAAAAGTGGACACTGCAAAAATCAACAGCCCCTGGGGGAGGTAAGTTTGGTTAGGTTTTGCAGGTAAGTAAAGCACTTACACAGTCAGTCTCCTGGGCATAGGCATCCCACCGTTGGGGGTTCAAGGCAACCCCAAAGTCACCACACCAGCAACACAGGGCCGGTCAGGTGCAGAGGTCAAAGGGGGGCCCAAAATACATAGGCGCCTATGGAGAACAGGGGTGCTCCGGTCTGCTGGCAGGTAAGTACCTGCGTCCTCTGGGAGCAGACCAGGGGGGTTTTGTAGAGCACTGGGGGGGGGGAGACACAAACAGGCACACAAAACACACCCTCACTCCTGCACTGGTGGATGGTTCCTCTCGGTCCTGGGGGCTGCGGGTGCAGTGCTTCGTCCAGGCGTCGGGTTCCTTGTTACCTGGCAGTCGCGGTCAGGGGGAGCCTCTGGATCCTCTCTGCAGGCGTCGCTGTGGAGGTGCAGGGGGACGGGGGCGACTCAGGTTACTCACGTCGTCGCCTGGGAGTCCTTTCTGCAGTGTTGGTTCTCTGGAGCTCGAGCCAGGGGCGTCGGGTGCAGAGTGAGAAGTCTCACACTCCAGACGGGAAGGGAGAGTTCTTTCAAAGTTGCAAAAATGTTGCAGTTTGTGAACAGTGCCGCTGTTCTCGGGAGTTTCTTGGTCCCTCGGGTTCAGGGCAGTCCTCTGAGTCCTCAGAGGTCGCTGGTCCCTGTCGGATGCGTCGCTGTGCAGGTTCTTTGAGTCTGGAGACAGGCCGGTAGGGCTGGGGCCAAGTCAGTTGTCGTCTCAGTTGTCTCTGCAGGGCTTTCAGGTCAGCAGTCCTTCTTTGTGTAGGTTGCAGGAATCTGATTTCCTGGGTTCTGGGTTGCCCCTAAATACTAAACTTAGGGGTGTGTTTAGGTCAGGGGGGCAGTAGCCAATGGCTACTGTCCTGGAGGGTGGCTACATCCTCTTTTTGCCTCCTCCCCTAGGGGCCATGTGGCCAGCAACTCGTTTGGTTATGGCAGGCTGGCAGAAGTCAGATTGCTATTCAGGGGGCATCTCTAAGATGCCCTCTAGGTGTATTTTACAATAAATCCCACACTGGCATCAGTGTGCATTTATTGTGCTGAGACGTTTGATACCAAACTTCCCAGTTTTCAGTGTAGCCATTATGGAACTGTGGAGTTCATGTTTGACAAACTCCCAGACCATCTACTCTTTATGGCTACCCTACACTTACAATGTCTAAGGTTTTGCTTAGACACTGTAGGGGCATAGTGCTCATGCACATATGCCCTCACCTGTGGTATAGTGCACCCTGCCTTAGGGCTGTAAGGCCTGCTAGAGGAGTGACTTACCTATGCCACAGGCAGTGAGAGGTGGGCATGGCACTCTGAGGGGAGTGCCATGTCGACTTAGTCATTTTCTCTCCACCAGCACACACAAGCTGTGAGGCAGTGTGCATGTGCTGAGTGAAGGGTCCCCAGGGTGGCTTAGACATGCTGCAGCCCTTAGAGACCTTCCCTGGTAACAGGGCCCTTGGTACCAGGGGTACCATTTACAAGGGACTTAACTGTGTGCCAGGGCTGTGCTAATTGTGGGAACAAAGGTACAGTTTAGGGAAAGAATACTGGTGCTGGGGCCTGCTTAGCAGGGTACCAGCACACTTTCAATCATAACTGGCATCAACAAAAGGTAAAAAGGTAGGGGTAACCATGCCAAGGAAGGCATTTCCTTACACTCACACTAACCTCCACCCCTATTCTAAAGCTGATGCATTTTGTCTAGTGCCACTTAAATGGCCTATAAATGGCAATATATATACAGGCACCTGATGGTCATTGGCCAATTCATGCAATCAGAAGGCTCTCTGGCCTCCAAACTGGAATCTGCTTTGGAAGACTAGTCTGCAAATGGGGCTCATATTTTGGAGGGGTTGTTAATGTTTCACTTTCAGGTATAAATGAGCAATGGCCCTTCTATGACCAGAATGCTTGAGCGAGCTCAACAAGTCTAGGTACCTTCAGGCACTCTGCATCAGGATTTGCTCCCTGTATATAAGACACCCCAAGAAGTTTGTGAAATATTGAGTGAAGCATCCTGAAGTGTCCTGTTCTCAGACCCGAACATCGGTGCTTTCTGAAATTGGTATCTTCTCTCTTATTACTCCTTGTAGCACACCAGCTGCAGGACTCCCTGAGCCTGACTCACACAGAGTGGGTCTGGGCTGCCACCATAACCTCTGCGCGTGGCTGCTATGTTAGAATAAGCTGGGTCACATACTTGGTTAAACAACTTTTGCAGCTCTTTTAACACAAAAATATATTGCACGTCTAGGATATACTGTTTGCCTTCTTTAAGTTGATTGATAGGTAAATTTGGAACACTGAGAATTTTTTGATTGTGGGTTTCAGTATCTAAAAATATGGAAATACCCTTGTGGATGGACATGGTTAATGGTCATATGAAACTAAGGTCGGTGCACAGCTGAACTGTGTGGTGTTATTTCACAGACCCTCACTTTGGGTCAATCCTATTGTATGTATCACCAGTCACTTCCTCTTTATGTCTCCAGCATCTTCTTAAACGCCCAACATTCTCCTCCCACACATTACTGTGGGATCCAGTCAAATAAGAACATTAACTTTAGGTGAACTTGTCTTACATTAAAGGTTACTGACACCTTTCTTGGTGCTTTGACCGATAACCACATTGCTTGTGCGTGGCATTTAAATAGCGCAAACCTAGTTGAAAGGCAGGAGAGAGCTGTACAGTGTTAGAGGTAAAGATGCAGTAAATGTGTAATTGGAGTGGCTGCTGGTTTCCAAGTTACTGTTACTGCATCATGATGTAGTAGTATCTAGAAGGCGCGTCTCCAGCTGCTAAATTGCACCAGCGTTGCGGAAGTCCTGATGGACCCACAGACGTTGTTCTAAATCCTGGGTATATCGAAAGAGAAGGCCGGCTGCGTTGCTGTTGCTTATCTGCACCTCTATGGCTCCAGTCTGATGGTGTCCAGGCTGCAGGTCTGCCAAGAGGCACAACAGACGGTGCGCTTGTCATCCAGAATGGCAAGTGTGCCAGCTGTGACAGCTCAGTGGATGTACCTACATCTGAACATGGGGACCAGTGCGGAGAGTGGGTGACAATTTGCCACCACACAGATGTGAGAGTACAAGAACTTGAACAGCAGTTCTGAAGTCATTCTTGACGAGTAGTAGTTTCACTTTTTTAGTAGAAATAGCAGATACCAGGCCATCAAAGTTTTCTTAGAACACCCTGGACACAGATCTCAAGCTCGAGGGGCATTTTCCTGAGTGGTCTGGCATTCGATGTAACTTCCAAATGCACCCAGGTTCAAGTTGATGAGACAGGCTTGGACTAGTTGTTGGTTTTTGTTCTTGGTAAAACTCACAAATTCAATTTTATTGATGGTATGCTTCAGGTAGGTGCTGAACATCCAGGTCTGGTCAGGTGCAAGCAATGTTTGAGAAGCTGAATGTCTAGAGCAAAGGAGACCTTCAATTGATATTAGGGTACCTAAGGGCTGCACGTGAATGTTGAAGATGGCAGGGCACGAGATCGAACCCTTGGAATCTTTACAGGTGGTTTGAGGTGAAGGCAAAAACAACAAAGTGACAGAAGGAAAGCTTGAATTAATCTCAGCCACTAGCAATTTGCTCAGCCCGCGTCCCAATTAATTGTGACCCTGCCATAATCAAATCAGTCTTGACTCCGCTCCCTCTTCATCGAACTGCCTGGCCAGGTCTTCCCTGGACCAGAAACAAGCAGCGTGGAACCGGTTTCGGGGTATCACCCCTCATCAGCCAGGCTAGCTTGAATCCAGTGGCGTAGTGAGCCCGGCACCTGTGTCTAGGCATACCCGGTGCTAGGCGGCAAATGCACAAACAACAAGGTGATGGATGTAATGACTGAATTAATCACAGCCACTGACAATCGCTCGGGCCCCATCCCAATGCATCAAGGCGAAGGTGCCCATGTGTACAAACTAGTGTTGGATGGATAGTTAGGAGCAGAATAAAAAACAAAACAAAAAAGAAGGTTCCTGTCAAGACGTTATGGTGTTGAAGAGGGCGGGGTGATCGACAGTGTCCATGGCAATTAAGATAATATCAGGAGGCAGATGTCATCTGTATCTGTGGTCAGGAGGGTGTTGACTATAACTTGCAAGGCAGCCGTCTCCCTGCTGAAGCATGATGGATAGTCGTACAGGATGTGGTTATGTTGATCTTACAGAGGTAGGGTAGCTGAATGATGGGTCTGTAGTTGACAAGGTCGTCAAGAGTCTACTAGGGGCTTTCTCATGAGTGGAATAATATTGTCTAGTTTGAGAGCTTCAGGGACAATGACTTGAGCGAGGAAGGCATTCAAAATAGTGAGGAAGGGCAAGAGAGCTTATTCAGAGATCACCTTCACACATGGTAGCTTTGAGGGGGTTGAGGTTAAGTATGAGATAGTGGTTTGAAGGATGACCACTGTGGGATGTGGCAGGGCTGAGAGGTGGCCGAGAAGAAGCAGGTTTAGTTTTGTGATTGTGCTGCCAGACCTTTTGTTTTTTTTTCACGGAAGAAATGGTTGATGGTACTGTACTTGTCCATGGAGAGTGGGATAACAGTCGGGCAGGAGGTTGACGGAGTACAAGTGTATTCTGCTTCTAGTGTTCGGCTTCTGTTAGCAGCTTCACTGGTAGTGTTGGTATAGTACTTAGCTCTGACTGATGTGATGAGTCGTCTGTGTATTAGGATTAAAAGCTTCAGTGGTGTGATGTCAGTGGGGTTCTTTTTTTAGTTACATTTTTCACCCACTGTAGATAAAGTATTTGCTGTTGACAAGGTCTTTGGAGTACCAGGATGCATTTGTATTTTAGTTGCAGTGTTCAAATTCACATTGTTTTCCAAAAATGTACTGAAGTCATTTTGAATGATTTTGATGAAGACGTGGTGGGATAAGAGATGAGTTTGAGCTTGGGGCTTTGTACGGAGAAGTCTTGGAAGAATCTAAAGTTGTCAGTTCTCTTCTCAGCTGCGGTCGATGAGTCGGTTCTAAGCAGAGCAAGGTGATGCAGATGGTGAGTCAGCGAGACCAATTCAGGGCTATGCGAAGCTTGTACTGGATGACTGCTGATGTCTAGAAGACAAGGTCCAGGATGTGGCTTTTGGAGCATGTTCATTGAGTGGCACGCTGTAGCATGGTAAATGTGTTGACTAGGAACGTGGCTCGTATTTGTTTTTCATGCATGAGTTGTCTGGGTGGCTAATGTCATTGACATCAATGAAGAGCTCCAAGACCTTGTCTATGAAGTTCTTGTTCTGTCCGGGAGGTGGAATGTGACACTTAGTTGTGGAGAATGAGAAGTGGCATATGAGGAACACCATTAAGTTATTTGTTCCATGTCTATGGCACGGGCCAGAAAGATTTATTCTTCTTTCAACAGGGCGTTCTTAGGCTCCTTGTTTACCTTTTTTAAATTTTTTTTTTACTGTTCCTTTAAAGTGAACGTTCTGCAGCTGACATTTTGGGCCTGACTGAGACCTTGGCGGAGGGGATTACTCCGTTCCAAACGTGACGGATATCCTGTCTGCTGTTTTACAAGTTCCATAGGATATAATGGAGCTCGTAATACGGCGGGCGGGATATCCGTCACGTTTGGGATGGAGTAATCCCCTTCGCCAAGGTTGTAATGAGGCCCTTTAGTTGCCCTGTAGTGGAATAGCTGAGATGCTTTACTCAACCATCCAAGGTGCACCACTCTTATACTACATGCACTAAAAGACTACTTTGTAGTCTGTGAGATTAAGCCATTCATGGTACAGAACAGCTCAACAACCACTGGCAAAGTCAAAAGGCCTGGCGTTGTCAATTTGGGGTAAGGCTTTTTATGTAAGCCATAATCCACAATAACAAACAGAAGAAAAAAGAGAAAATACGTGCCACCTAAACGTGCCAGCCTTATACTTACAATTTCTAATGCAAGTAAAAAAAATAACCATTGAGTATAATATAATTTTAATAGAACAATAGGAGAGCTTCCTAGCAAGCACGTGTAGTACAAACAGTTACAGAAAACCATTTTTAGTTTTAATGTACATCACAGAACAATTAGATTCTTATTGGTGGTAAGAAAATGTACTATTAGCTTTGAGTTACTGAAAACTAACAACATAGTTTAAATACACAAGAATGACTAAAACAATGAATATTGCTAAACAATATAAAAAAGGATCTGTAGAGGAAAACCCTGCCATAGCACTTTAGTGTACTTCTTGTTTAGGAGGCTGTGCATATGTGATTAGTGTAGGAGGCTGGCCTGGTTTGTAATGGTACCTTGGGTACTTACACCTTATACCAGGTCCAGTTATCCCTTATTAGTGAAGTAGTAGTGTTCTAGCAACTTAGGCTGATAGAGGTAGCTATAGCAGAGCAGCTAAGGCTGAACTAGGAGACATGCAAAGCTCATGCAGTACCACTTATAGTTACACAGTACTTATACACAAGTAAAGACAATACTCAGTGTTACCAAAAATAAAGGTATTTATTTGGGTGACACAGTACCAAAAATATCTTAGAGACAATACTCCTTCTGTAGGTAAGTATTATACACAATATAAACACTAGACACTAAATTTAGACAGTAAATAGTCATAGAACAATGCAAACAATATGAATTGCTATAGAATGTAATGGGAGAAAATCGGTCTAGGGGCAACACAAACCATATACTAAGAAAGTGGAATGCGAATCACATATTCCCCCCTAGACAAGTGTAGTGCGTGCATAATCGCTGGGAGAGTAAGAATACAGTAAAGATAAGTAAATTACCCCAACCTAGAGTCAAGAAACCAGGAGTAAAGTACTGCAGGTTTCTTTAGGACACACTACACCTCGTGATTGGGATTTTGCAGCAGCCAACCAAGTCTTCAAACAAACAACTGCTGGATTCCTGGACCTGAAGACCTGCAAAGGAAGGGGACCAAGTCCAGAAGTCGAAAGAAGTTCCAGGAAGGAGAGGAGCACCTGCCAACCCAGAAGAGGGTGCAAAAATTAGTCGAAGACTGCAGAATTGCACCCTAAGACGATGCCAGCTGATTCCTGCATGATGCAAAAGATGTCCCACGGCGTGAAGATCGTTGCAGACGTGATTTCGTGAAGTCGGCAACAGGCCTTGGCCACGACAAAAGTGCGTTTTGCGTCAAAACGGCGTTGGATGGACCCAGGAGGGACCTGGGGGCCTCAACTCTGTGAGGAGGAATAGGGGGTTGCATGAAGGAATTTTGCAAAGAGTGCACAGAGGCCTCAGGAGGTGAAGAAGACGCAGTACACAGGGGTACCGTCGCTCTCAGGGAAGGCAAGGTCTTACCTCCTCCAAATTGCGTCAGCAGGACCTCAGGACAGTCTATGTCGATGATGTCCACCCTCTGTGTCCTTAGGAGGACGCTCATCGCTGTGAGAGGAGGCCCAGGCTACCGGTCGTCGTCTTGGAAGGTGCCTGCTTGAAGGAGTGACTCCGTACCTCCACGGGAGATTTCTTCGGTCCTTCGGGTGCAGGATGAAGACAGGGAGTCCCCAGAGCGTGCACACCGTGGAAACTGTTGCAGTTGCTGACTTGGAGGTGAGGCTGCTGAAGAAAAGTGTCTCTTGTAGACACTTTGCAGCCTGCTCCAAGAAACGCTGTAACTGCAACAGTTGATCCGAGGTCAGAAGAGTCTGAAGTTGTTGCAGAGGATTACTGAAGGAAACTTGCAAGCAGAATCTGAAGAGAACTCACAGGAGAGACCCTAAATAGCCCTGAGAGGGGGATTGGCTACCTTATCAGCTAAGGACCTATCAGGAGGGGTCTCTGACGTCACCTGCTGGCACTGGCCACTCAGAGGTCTCTAGAGTGCCCACACACCTTGCAAAGCAAGATGGCTGAAGTCTGGGACACACTGGAGGAGCTCTGGGCACCACCTTTCACTCCTCTTTCCTTTGTCCAGTTTCGCGCCAGAGCAGGGGAGAAGGGGTCCCTGAACCGCCGTAGAATGGTTTATGCAAGGAGAGCACCATCTGTGCCCTTCAAAGCTTTTCCAGAGACTGGGGGAGGCCACCCCTCCCCAGCCTGTAACACCTATTTCCAAAGGGAGAGGGTGTATGTAAGGAAATGCCTCCTTGGCATGGTTGCCCCCTGACTTTTTGCCTTTGCTGATGCTATGTTTACAATTGAAAGTGTGCTGAGGCCTGCTAACCAGGCCCCAGCACCAGTGTTCTTTCCCTAACCTGTACTTTTGTATCCACAATTGGCAGACCCTGGCATCCAGATAAGTCCCTTGTAACTGGTACTTCTAGTACCAAGGGCCCTGATGCCAAGGAAGGTCTCTAAGGGCTGCAGCATGTCTTATGCCACCCTGGAGACCTCTCACTCAGCACAGACACTCTGCTTGCCAGCTTGTATGTGCTAGTGAGGACAAAACGAGTAAGTCGACATGGCACTCCCCTCAGGGTGCCATGCCAGCCTCTCACTGCCTATGCAGTATAGGTAAGACACCCCTCTAGCAGGCCTTACAGCCCTAAGGCAGGGTGCACTATACCATAGGTGAGGGTACCAGTGCATGAGCATGGTACCCCTACAGTGTCTAAACAAAACCTTAGACATTGTAAGTGCAGGGTAGCCATAAGAGTATATGGTCTGGGAGTCTGTCAAACACGAACTCCACAGCACCATAATGGCTACACTGAAAACTGGGAAGTTTGGTATCAAACTTCTCAGCACAATAAATGCACACTGATGCCAGTGTACATTTTATTGTAAAATACACCACAGAGGGCACCTTAGAGGTGCCCCCTGAAACTTAACCGACTGCCTGTGTAGGCTGACTAGTTTTAGCAGCCTGCCACAAACCGAGACATGTTGCTGGCCCCATGGGGAGAGTGCCTTTGTCACTCTGAGGCCAGTAACAAAGCCTGCACTGGGTGGAGATGCTAACACCTCCCCCAGGCAGGAATTGTCACACCTGGCGGTGAGCCTCAAAGGCTCACCTCCTTTGTGCCAACCCAGCAGGACACTCCAGCTAGTGGAGTTGCCCGCCCCCTCCGGCCAGGCCCCACTTTTGGCGGCAAGGCCGGAGAAAATAATGAGAAAAACAAGGAGGAGTCACTGGCCAGTCAGGACAGCCCCTAAGGTGTCCTGAGCTGAAGTGACTCTAACTTTTAGAGATCCTCCATCTTGCAGATGGAGGATTCCCCCAATAGGGTTAGGATTGTGACCCCCTCCCCTTGGGAGGAGGCACAAAGAGGGTGTACCCACCCTCAGGGCTAGTAGCCATTGGCTACTAAACCCCCCAGACCTAAACACGCCCTTAAATTTAGTATTTAAGGGCTACCCTGAACCCTAGAAAATTAGATTCCTGCAACTACAAGAAGAAGGACTGCCTAGCTGAAAACCCCTGCAGAGGAAGACCAGAAGACGACAACTGCCTTGGCTCCAGAAACTCACCGGCCTGTCTCCTGCCTTCCAAAGATCCTGCTCCAGCGACGCCTTCCAAAGGGACCAGCGACCTCGACATCCTCTGAGGACTGCCCCTGCTTCGAAAAGACAAGAAACTCCCGAGGACAGCGGACCTGCTCCAAGAAAGGCTGCAACTTTGTTTCCAGCAGCTTTGAAAGAACCCTGCAAGCTCCCCGCAAGAAGCGTGAGACTTGCAACACTGCACCCGGCGACCCCGACTCGGCTGGTGGAGATCCAACACCTCAGGAGGGACCCCAGGACTACTCTGATACTGTGAGTACCAAAACCTGTCCCCCCTGAGCCCCCACAGCGCCGCCTGCAGAGGGAATCCCGAGGCTTCCCCTGACCGCGACTCTTTGAATCCTAAGTCCCGACACCTGGGAGAGACCCTGCACCCGCAGCCCCCAGGACCTGAAGGACCGGACTTTCACTGGAGAAGTGACCCCCAGGAGTCCCTCTCCCTTGCCCACGTGGAGGTTTCCCCGAGGAATCCCCCCCTTGCCTGCCTGCAGCGCTGAAGAGATCCCGAGATCTCTCATAGACTAACATTGCGAACCCGACGCTTGTTTCTACACTGCACCCGGCCGCCCCCGCGCCGCTGAGGGTGAAATTTCTGTGTGGACTTGTGTCCCCCCCGGTGCCCTACAAAACCCCCCTGGTCTGCCCTCCGAAGACGCGGGTACTTACCTGCAAGCAGACCGGAACCGGGGCACCCCCTTCTCTCCATTCTAGCCTATGTGTTTTGGGCACCACTTTGGACTCTGCACCTGACCGGCCCTGAGCTGCGGGTGTGGTGACTTTGGGGTTGCTCTGAACCCCCAACGGTGGGCTACCTTGGACCAAGAACTGAACCCTGTAAGTGTCCTACTTACCTGGTAAAACTAACAAAAACTTACCTCCCCCAGGAACTGTGAAAATTGCACTAAGTGTCCACTTTTAAAACCGCTATTTGTCAATAACTTGAAAAGTATACATGCAATTTTTATGATTTGAAGTTCCTAAAGTACTTACCTGCAATACCTTTCGAACAAGATATTACATGTTAAATTTGAACCTGTGGTTCTTAAAATAAACTAAGAAAAGATATTTTTTCTATACAAAAACCTATTGGCTGGATTTGTCTCTGAGTGTGTGTACCTCATTTATTGTCTATGTGTATGTACAACAAATGCTTAACACTACTCCTTGGATAAGCCTACTGCTCGACCACACTACCACAAAATAGAGCATTAGTATTATCTATTTTTACCACTATTTTACCTCTAAGGGGAACCCTTGGACTCTGTGCATGCTATTCCTTACTTTGAAATAGCACATACAGAGCCAACTTCCTACATTGGTGGATCAGCGGTGGGGTACAAGACTTTGCATTTGCTGGACTACTCAGCCAATACCTGATCACACGACAAATTCCAAAATTGTCATTAGAAATTGATTTTTGCAATTTGAAAAGTTTTCTAAATTCTTAAAAGACCTGCTAGGGCCTTGTGTTAGATCCTGTTTAGCATTTCTTTTAGAGTTTAAAAGTTTGTAAAAGTTTGAATTAGACTCTAGAACCAGTTGTAGATTCTTAAAAAGTATTCCAACTTTTAGAAGCAAAATGTCTAGCACAGATGTGACTGTGGTGGAACTCGACACCACACCTTACCTCCATCTTAAGATGAGGGAGCTAAGGTCACTCTGTAAAATAAAGAAAATAACAATGGGCCCCAAACCTACCAAAATACAGCTCCAGGAGCTTTTGGCAGAGTTTGAAAAGGCCAACCCCTCTGAGGGTGGCAACTCAGAGGAAGAGGATAGTGACTTGGAGGACAATTCCCCCCTACCAGTCCTATCTAGGGAGAACAGGGTCCCTCAAACCCTGACTCCAAAAATAATAGTCAGAGATGCTGGTTCCCTCACAGGAGAGACCAACACCTCTGAAATCACTGAGGATAACCCCAGTGAAGAGGACATCCAGTTAGCCAGGATGGCCAAAAGATTGGCTTTGGAAAGACAGATCCTAGCCATAGAGAGGGAAAGACAAGAGATGGGCCTAGGACCCATCAATGGTGGCAGCAACATAAATAGGGTCAGAGATTCTCCTGACATGTTGAAAATCCCTAAAGGGATTGTAACTAAATATGAAGATGGTGATGACATCACCAAATGGTTCACAGCTTTTGAGAGGGCTTGTGTAACCAGAAAAGTGAACAGATCTCACTGGGGTGCTCTCCTTTGGGAAATGTTCACAGGAAAGTGTAGGGATAGACTCCTCACACTCTCTGGACAAGATGCAGAATCTTATGACCTCATGAAGGGTACCCTGATTGAGGGCTTTGGATTCTCCACTGAGGAGTACAGGATTAGGTTCAGGGGGGCTCAAAAATCCTCGAGCCAGACCTGGGTTGACTTTGTTGACTACTCAGTGAAAACACTAGATGGTTGGATTCAAGGCAGTGGTGTAAGTAATTATGATGGGCTGTACAATTTATTTGTGAAAGAACACCTGTTAAGTAATTGTTTCAATGATAAACTGCATCAGCATCTGGTAGACCTAGGACCAATTTCTCCCCAAGAATTGGGAAAGAAGGCGGACCATTGGGTCAAGACAAGGGTGTCCAAGACTTCAACAGGGGGTGACCAAAAGAAAGGGGTCACAAAGACTCCCCAGGGGAAGGGTGATGAGACAACCAAAACTAAAAATAGTAAAGAGTCTTCTACAGGCCCCCAAAAACCTGCACAGGAGGGTGGGCCCAGAGCCTCTTCACAAAACAATGGGTACAAGGGTAAAAACTTTGATCCCAAAAAGGCCTGGTGTCATAGCTGTAAACAGCATGGACACCAAACTGGAGACAAGGCCTGTCCCAAGAAAGGTTCCACTCCAAACTCCCATCCAGGTAACACTGGTATGGCTAGTCTCCAAGTGGGATCAACAGTGTGCCCAGAGCAAATCAGGGTCCACACTGAAGCTACTCTAGTTTCTGAGGGTGGGGTGGATTTAGCCACACTAGCTGTCTGGCCGCCTAACATGCAAAAATACAGACAGCAACTCTTAATTAATGGGACTAGAATAGAGGGCCTGAGGGATACAGGTGCCAGTGTCACCATGGTGACAGAGAAACTGGTTTCCCCTGGCCAATACCTGACTGGAAAAACTTACACAGTCACCAACGCTGACAATCAGAGAAAAGTACATCCCATGGCAATGGTTACTTTAGAATGGGGAGGGGTCAATGGCCTGAAACAGGTGGTGGTCTCCTCAAATATCCCAGTGGACTGTCTGCTTGGAAATGACCTGGAGTCCTCAGCATGGGCTGAGGTAGAGCTAAAAACCCATGCAGCAATGCTGGGTATCCCTGAACTGGTGTGTGTGAAAACAAGAGCACAATGCAAGGCACAGGGTGAACAAGTAGAGCTGGAGTCTGGAAGAATGGCCCAGCCTACCAAGAGAACAGGAAAGTCAGTTGGGAAACCAACTGCAACACAGCCAAAGAAAGGGAACCTCTCTTCTCAGGAAGAAGTTCTGCCCTCTGAGGGAACTGAGCCTTTGGAGCTTGAACCTTATCAGGTTGAGCTCTTAGGCCCAGGGGGACCCTCAAGGGAGGAGCTGTGTAAGGGACAAGAAACCTGTCCCTCTCTTGAAGGCCTTAGGCAGCAAGCTGCTGAAGAGTCCAAAGGCAAGAAAAATGGAACGCATAGGGTCTATTGGGAAGATGGACTCCTGTACACTGAGGCCAGAGACCCCAAACCTGGTGCCACTAGGAGAGTGGTAGTGCCTCAGCTGTTCATCCTAACATTGGCCCATGACATTCCCCTTGCTGGACATTTGGGACAAACCAAGACGTGGGAGAGGTTAGTCAACCACTTCTACTGGCCCAATATGTCCAACATGGTTAAGGAGTTTTGCCTCTCCTGCCCCACCTGTCAAGCCAGTGGTAAGACAGGTGGGCATCCAAAGGCCCCCCTCATTCCACTTCCAGTGGTGGGGGTTCCCTTTGAAAGAGTGGGTGTGGACATAGTTGGTCCACTAGAACCTCCCACAGCCTCAGGAAATATGTATATCCTGGTAGTAGTGGATCATGCTACCAGGTACCCTGAAGCTATTCCCCTTAGGTCGACTACTGCCCCTGCAGTAGCCAAGGCCCTCATTGGTATCTTTACCAGAGTGGGTTTCCCTAAGGAGGTGGTGTCTGACAGAGGTACCAACTTCATGTCAGCATACCTAAAGCACATGTGGAATGAGTGTGGGGTGACTTATAAATTCACTACACCATACCATCCACAAACTAATGGCTTAGTTGAGAGATTCAACAAGACATTAAAGGGCATGATCATGGGGCTCCCAGAAAAGCTCAAAAGGAGATGGGATGTCCTCTTGCCATGTCTGCTTTTCGCTTACAGAGAGGTGCCACAGAAGGGAGTAGGATTCTCACCCTTTGAACTTCTGTTTGGTCATCCTGTAAGGGGACCACTTGCCCTTGTTAAAGAAGGCTGGGAGAGACCTCTCCATGAGCCTAAACAGGACATAGTGGACTATGTACTTGGCCTTCGCTCTAGAATGGCAGAGTACATGGAAAAGGCAACCAAAAACCTTGAGGCCAGCCAACAGCTCCAGAAGTTTTGGTATGACCAAAAGGCTGCACTGGTTGAGTTCCAACCAGGGCAGAAAGTCTGGGTTCTGGAGCCTGTGGCTCCCAGGGCACTCCAGGACAAATGGAGTGGCCCTTACCCAGTACTAGAGAGGAAGAGTCAGGTCACCTACTTGGTGGACCTGGGCACAAGCAGGAGCCCCAAGAGGGTGATCCATGTAAACCGCCTTAAGCTCTTCCACGACAGGGCTGATGTCAATCTATTGATGGTAACAGATGAGGATCAGGAGGCAGAGAGTGAACCTCTCCCTGATCTTCTGTCATCAGACCCAAAAGATGGTACAGTAGATGGAGTGATCTACTCAGACACCCTCTCTGGCCAACAGCAAGCTGATTGTAGGAGAGTCCTACAACAGTTTCCTGAACTCTTCTCCTTAACCCCTGGTCAGACACACCTGTGTACCCATGATGTGGACACAGGAGACAGCATGCCTGTCAAGAACAAAATCTTTAGACAATCTGACCATGTTAAAGAAAGCATCAAGGTGGAAGTCCACAAGATGCTGGAATTGGGAGTAATTGAGCGCTCTGACAGCCCCTGGGCTAGCCCAGTGGTCTTAGTCCCCAAACCTCACACCAAAGATGGAAAGAAAGAGATGAGGTTTTGTGTGGACTACAGAGGGCTCAATTCTGTCACCAAGACAGATGCTCATCCAATTCCAAGAGCTGATGAGCTCATTGATAAATTAGGTGCTGCCAAATTTCTAAGTACCTTTGACTTGACAGCAGGGTACTGGCAAATAAAAATGGCACCTGGAGCAAAAGAAAAGACAGCATTCTCCACACCTGATGGGCATTATCAGTTTACTGTTATGCCCTTTGGTTTAAAGAATGCCCCTGCCACCTTCCAAAGGTTGGTGAATCAAGTCCTTGCTGGCTTGGAGTCCTTTAGCACAGCTTATCTTGATGATATTGCTGTCTTTAGCTCCACCTGGCAGGATCACCTGGTCCACCTGAGGAAGGTTTTGAAGGCTCTGCAATCTGCAGGCCTCTCTATCAAGGCATCCAAATGCCAGATAGGGCAGGGAACGGTGGTTTACTTGGGACACCTTGTAGGTAGAGGCCAAGTTCAGCCACTCCAACCCAAGATCCAGACTATTCTGGACTGGGTAGCTCCAAAAACCCAGACTCAAGTCAGGGCATTCCTTGGCTTGACTGGGTATTACAGGAGGTTTGTGAAGGGATATGGATCCATTGTGACAGCCCTCACTGAACTCACCTCCAAGAAAATGCCCAAGAAAGTGAACTGGACTGTAGGATGCCAACAGGCCTTTGACACCCTGAAACAGGCAATGTGCTCAGCACCAGTTCTCAAAGCTCCAGATTATTCTAAGCAGTTCATTGTGCAGACTGCTGCCTCTGAACATGGGATAGGGGCAGTTTTGTCCCAAACAAATGATGATGGCCTTGACCAGCCTGTTGCTTTCATTAGCAGGAGGTTACTCCCCAGGGAGCAGCGTTGGAGTGCCATTGAGAGGGAGGCCTTTGCTGTGGTTTGGTCCCTGAAGAAGCTGAGACCATACCTCTTTGGGACTCACTTCCTAGTTCAAACTGACCACAGACCTCTCAAATGGCTGATGCAAATGAAAGGTGAAAATCCTAAACTGTTGAGGTGGTCCATCTCCCTACAGGGAATGGACTTTATAGTGGAACACAGACCTGGGACTGCCCATGCCAATGCAGATGGCCTTTCCAGGTTCTTCCACTTAGAAAATGAAGACTCTCTTGGGAAAGGTTAGTCTCATCCTCTTTCGTTTGGGGGGGGGTTGTGTAAGGAAATGCCTCCTTGGCATGGTTGCCCCCTGACTTTTTGCCTTTGCTGATGCTATGTTTACAATTGAAAGTGTGCTGAGGCCTGCTAACCAGGCCCCAGCACCAGTGTTCTTTCCCTAACCTGTACTTTTGTATCCACAATTGGCAGACCCTGGCATCCAGATAAGTCCCTTGTAACTGGTACTTCTAGTACCAAGGGCCCTGATGCCAAGGAAGGTCTCTAAGGGCTGCAGCATGTCTTATGCCACCCTGGAGACCTCTCACTCAGCACAGACACTCTGCTTGCCAGCTTGTATGTGCTAGTGAGGACAAAACGAGTAAGTCGACATGGCACTCCCCTCAGGGTGCCATGCCAGCCTCTCACTGCCTATGCAGTATAGGTAAGCCACCCCTCTAGCAGGCCTTACAGCCCTAAGGCAGGGTGCACTATACCATAGGTGAGGGTACCAGTGCATGAGCATGGTACCCCTACAGTGTCTAAACAAAACCTTAGACATTGTAAGTGCAGGGTAGCCATAAGAGTATATGGTCTGGGAGTCTGTCAAACACGAACTCCACAGCACCATAATGGCTACACTGAAAACTGGGAAGTTTGGTATCAAACTTCTCAGCACAATAAATGCACACTGATGCCAGTGTACATTTTATTGTAAAATACACCACAGAGGGCACCTTAGAGGTGCCCCCTGAAACTTAACCGACTGTCTGTGTAGGCTGACTAGTTTTAGCAGCCTGCCACAAACCGAGACATGTTGCTGGCCCCATGGGGAGAGTGCCTTTGTCACTCTGAGGCCAGTAACAAAGCCTGCACTGGGTGGAGATGCTAACACCTCCCCCAGGCAGGAATTGTCACACCTGGCGGTGAGCCTCAAAGGCTCACCTCCTTTGTGCCAACCCAGCAGGACACTCCAGCTAGTGGAGTTGCCCGCCCCCTCCGGCCAGGCCCCACTTTTGGCGGCAAGGCCGGAGAAAATAATGAGAAAAACAAGGAGGAGTCACTGGCCAGTCAGGACAGCCCCTAAGGTGTCCTGAGCTGAAGTGACTCTAACTTTTAGAGATCCTCCATCTTGCAGATGGAGGATTCCCCCAATAGGGTTAGGATTGTGACCCCCTCCCCTTGGGAGGAGGCACAAAGAGGGTGTACCCACCCTCAGGGCTAGTAGCCATTGGCTACTAAACCCCCCAGACCTAAACACGCCCTTAAATTTAGTATTTAAGGGCTACCCTGAACCCTAGAAAATTAGATTCCTGCAACTACAAGAAGAAGGACTGCCTAGCTGAAAACCCCTGCAGAGGAAGACCAGAAGACGACAACTGCCTTGGCTCCAGAAACTCACCGGCCTGTCTCCTGCCTTCCAAAGATCCTGCTCCAGCGACGCCTTCCAAAGGGACCAGCGACCTCGACATCCTCTGAGGACTGCCCCTGCTTCGAAAAGACAAGAAACTCCCGAGGACAGCGGACCTGCTCCAAGAAAGGCTGCAACTTTGTTTCCAGCAGCTTTGAAAGAACCCTGCAAGCTCCCCGCAAGAAGCGTGAGACTTGCAACACTGCACCCGGCGACCCCGACTCGGCTGGTGGAGATCCAACACCTCAGGAGGGACCCCAGGACTACTCTGATACTGTGAGTACCAAAACCTGTCCCCCCTGAGCCCCCACAGCGCCGCCTGCAGAGGGAATCCCGAGGCTTCCCCTGACCGCGACTCTTTGAATCCTAAGTCCCGACACCTGGGAGAGACCCTGCACCCGCAGCCCCCAGGACCTGAAGGACCGGACTTTCACTGGAGAAGTGACCCCCAGGAGTCCCTCTCCCTTGCCCACGTGGAGGTTTCCCCGAGGAATCCCCCCCTTGCCTGCCTGCAGCGCTGAAGAGATCCCGAGATCTCTCATAGACTAACATTGCGAACCCGACGCTTGTTTCTACACTGCACCCGGCCGCCCCCGCGCCGCTGAGGGTGAAATTTCTGTGTGGACTTGTGTCCCCCCCGGTGCCCTACAAAACCCCCCTGGTCTGCCCTCCGAAGACGCGGGTACTTACCTGCAAGCAGACCGGAACCGGGGCACCCCCTTCTCTCCATTCTAGCCTATGTGTTTTGGGCACCACTTTGGACTCTGCACCTGACCGGCCCTGAGCTGCGGGTGTGGTGACTTTGGGGTTGCTCTGAACCCCCAACGGTAGGCTACCTTGGACCAAGAACTGAACCCTGTAAGTGTCCTACTTACCTGGTAAAACTAACAAAAACTTACCTCCCCCAGGAACTGTGAAAATTGCACTAAGTGTCCACTTTTAAAACCGCTATTTGTCAATAACTTGAAAAGTATACATGCAATTTTTATGATTTGAAGTTCCTAAAGTACTTACCTGCAATACCTTTCGAACAAGATATTACATGTTAAATTTGAACCTGTGGTTCTTAAAATAAACTAAGAAAAGATATTTTTTCTATACAAAAACCTATTGGCTGGATTTGTCTCTGAGTGTGTGTACCTCATTTATTGTCTATGTGTATGTACAACAAATGCTTAACACTACTCCTTGGATAAGCCTACTGCTCGACCACACTACCACAAAATAGAGCATTAGTATTATCTATTTTTACCACTATTTTACCTCTAAGGGGAACCCTTGGACTCTGTGCATGCTATTCCTTACTTTGAAATAGCACATACAGAGCCAACTTCCTACAGTGTATAACCCTGCTCTCAGAGGAAATGCTTTGTTCTGCCTTCCTGGGACTGGGCTGCCCAGACCCCAGGAGTGCAGACCCGGTCTGTGAGGTGGCAGCAGCTTTAGCTGCAGAGCAAGCCTCAGAAAGCTGGTTTGGCAGTACTTGGGGTCCATTGTGGAGCCCCCAGGATGCATGGAATTGGCTCCCCAATACCAGATTTGGAATGGGGGGACAGTTCCATGATCTTAGACATGTTACATGGCCATATTCAGAATTAACATTGTGAAGCTACATATAGGTATTGACCTATAAGTAGTGCACATGTGTAAAGGTGTCACCGCACTCACAAAGTCTGGGGAAATGCCCCTGAACTATGTGGGGGCACCTTTGCTAGTGCAAGGGTGCCCTCACCCTTGCAGGCTGCAATGGCAGGCCTGTGCAAGGGTTTGTCTGAGATCCCTATGGGTGGCAAAAGAAATGCTGCAGCCGATAGGGATCTCCTGGAACCCCAATGCCCTGGATACCTAGGTAACATATACTAGGGACTTATAAGGGGGGGTTCAGTATGCCAATTGAAATTAGTAAATTAAGTCACTGGCCTACAATGACAAATTTAAAAGCAGAGAGAGCATAAGCACTGAGGTTCTGGTTAGCAGAGCCTCAGTGACACAGTTAGGCACTACACAGGCATCCACATTAGGCCATAAATTATGAGCACTGGGGTCCTGACCAGCAGGATCCCAGTGAGAAAGGCAAAAACATACTGACATGCAGGTAAACATGGAGGTAACATGCCAAGGAAGATGGTACTTTCCTACAATTAGGAAAGATGTTATCACTCATAATGCAAGAGAGCCAATGGCTGAAGTGGGCGGAACTACTGTTCCATGCTGTACTCGATGGTGAATAGAAGCAGAATGTGAATGACGGGGGAAGGCACCATACAAAGAGGCCAGAACTAAAGCCTCCCTATGCATGTCTATATAGATGTATTATTATTATATATAACTGTTTCTGATTACGTGACGCTGGCAAGAAAGTACAGCTGCCTCTAGGTCAGACCTAAAAATATATAATTGCACCCCTGCGAAGAGGTTTTACATTTTGCACAGTCTTCCATTATGCTACTTCCTCGATAGGAGGATTAAGTTTTTTTTATCCTAATCTATATTCAGTAATTGATAAAAAAGTAGACATAATTTGAAAGCAGCACAGGAAGAAAGAAACAAAAAATAGAACAACATAAACAAGATTTAATATAAAGATAGTAATGCAAAAAAACTTTCATCTCCACAAAAGAGAAAGAAAATAGCTTAAAAGATAGACAAAATCTACAAAATAAACTGTCCTTTAGCATGTCATTCATTTACCATATGGCCATATTTGCAGTTTTACAAATGTTTAGTTTGTAGTTTTATAAAAGGTGTGCCAGATATCCTGGAGTCTACAAAAGAAGCCATTTAAATATTCCTTTCATACTTCCAGGGGAGGTCAGCTAACAAGTGTAAGGAAATGCCTCCTTGGCATGGTTACCCCCTGACTTTTTGCCTTTGGTGATGCTAAGTTTTGATTTGAAAGTGTGCTGAGGCCTGCTAACCAGGCCCCAGCACCAGTGTTCTTTCCCTAACCTGTACTTTTGTTTTCACAATTGGCACACCCTGGCATCCAGGTAAGTCCCTTGTAACTGGTACCCCTGGTACCAAGGGCCCTGATGCCAGGGAAGGTCTCTAAGGGCTGCAGCATATCTTATGCCACCCTGGGGACCCCTCACTCAGCACAGACACACTGCTTGCCAGCTTGTGTGTGCTGGTGAGGACAAAACGAGTAAGTAGACATGGCACTCCCCTGAGGGTGACATGCCAACCTCACACTGCCTATACAGTATAGCTAAGTCACCCCTCTAACAGGCCTTACAGCCCGAAGGCAGGGTGCACTATACCATAGGTGAGGGCACAAGTGCATGAGCACTGTGCCCCTACAGTGTCTAAGCAAAACCTTAGACATTGTAAGTGCAGGGTAGCCATAAGAGTATATGGTCTGGGAGTCTGTCATACACGAACTCCACAGCACCATAATGGCTACACTGAAAACTGGGAAGTTTGGTATCAAACTTCCCAGCACAATAAATGCACACTGATGCCAGTGTACATTTTATTGTAACATACACCCCAGAGGGCACCTTAGAGGTGCCCCCTGAAACCTTAACCAACTACCCGTGTAGGCTGACTGGTTTTAGCAGCCTGCCACACTCGAGACATGTTGCTGGCCACATGGGGAGAGTGCCTTTTGTCACTCTGTGGCTAGTAACAAAGCCTGTACTGGGTGGAGATGCTTATCACCTCCCCCTTTTGCAGGACTGTAACACCTGGCGGTGAGCCTCAAAGGCTCACCCCCTTTGTTACAGCACCCCAGGGCATTCCAGCTAGAGGAGTTGCCCGCCCCCTCCGACCACGGCCCCACTTTTGGCGGCAAGGCCAGAGGAGATAATGAGAAAAACAAGGAGGAGTCACTGGCCAGTCAGGACAGCCCCTAAGGCAACCTGAGCTGAGGTGACTCTGACTTTTAGAAATCCTCCATCTTGCAGATGGAGGATTCCCCCAATAGGGATAGGAATGTGACCCCCCCCCCCCCTTGGGAGGAGGCACAAAGAGGGTGTAGCAATGCGTCAGGGCTAGTAGCCATTGGCTACTGCCCTTCCAGACCTAAACACACCCCTAAATTCTGTATTTAGGGGCTCCCCTGAACCTAGGAACTCAGATTCCTGCAACCTAAGAAGAAGAGGACTGCTAAGCTGAAAAACCTTGCAGAGAAGACGGAGACACCAACTGCTTTGGCCCCAGCTCTACCGGCCTGTCTCCCCACTTCTAAAGACACTGCTCCAGCGACGCTCTCCCCAGGGACCAGCGACCTCTGAAGCCTCAGAGGACTGCCCTGCATCTAGAAGGACCAAGAAACTCCTGAGGACAGCGGCTCTGTTCACCCAAGACTGCAACTTTGTTTCAAAGGAGCAACTTTAAAACAACTTGCGTTTCCTGCCGGAAGCGTGAGACTTGCTAGTCTTCACCCGACGCCCCCGGCTCGACTTGTGGAGAAACAACACTTCAGGGAGGACTCCCCGGCGACTACGAGACCGTGAGTAGCCAGAGTTGTCCCCCCGAGCCCTCACAGCGACGCCTGCAGAGGGAATCCCGAGGCTCCCCCTGACCGCAACTGCCTGACTCCCAGATCCCGACGCCTGGTAAGGACTCTGCACCCGCAGCCCCCAGGACCTGAAAGATCGGAACTCCAGTGCAGGAGTGACCCCCAGGAGGCCCTCTCCCTTGCCCAGGTGGTGGCTACCCCGAGGAGCCCCCCCCCTTGCCTGCCTGCATCGCTGAAGAGACCCCTTGGTCTCCCATTGATTTCAACTACAAACCCGACGCATGTTTGCACACTGCACCCGGCCGCCCCGTGCTGCTGAGGGTGTACTTTGTGCTAACTTGTGTCCCCCCGTGCCCTACAAAACCCCCCTGGTCTGCCCTCCGAAGACGCGGGTACTTACCTGCTGGCAGACTGGAACCGGGGCACCCCCTTCTCCATTGAAGCCTATGCGTTTTGGGCACCACTTTGAACTCTGCACCTGACCGGCCCTGAGCTGCTGGTGTGGTGACTTTGGGGTTGCTCTGAACCGCCAACGGTGGGCTACCTTGGACCCAAACTTGAACCCCGTAGGTGGTTTACTTACCTGCAAAAACTAACTAACTCTTACTCCCCCCAGGAACTGTTGAAAATTGCACTGTGTCTAGTTTTAAAATAGCTATATGTGATTTATTTGAAAACTGTGTATGCTATTTTGATTATTCAAAGTTCCTAAAGTACCTACCTGCAATACCTTTCATTTGAAGTATTACATGTAAAATGTGAACCAGTAGTTCTTAAAATAAACTAAGAAAATATATTTTTCTATACAAAAACCTATTGGCCTGGAATTGTCTCCGAGTGTGTGTTCCTCATTTATTGCCTGTGTGTGTACAACAAATGCTTAACACTACTCCTTTGATAAGCCTACTGCTCGACCACACTACCACAAAATAGAGCATTACTATTATCTCTTTTTGCCACTATCTTACCTCTAAGGGGAACCCTTGGACTCTGTGCATGCTATTCCTTACTTTGAAATAGTACATACAGAGCCAACTTCCTACAACAAGGTTTAAGACTGGGTAGTATTTCATCTTCAACATAGAATTATTAAATTTAATTTGCAGGTCGTGGCCTATTTTCTTTTATTGTTCTCGCCATGTGCTTTGTTATCAGCGCATGCGCAAGGCCCAAATAGTATTAAATTGATGCAAAAAGTTGTTTTCTGCCAGTGTCACCCACTATAGGCAGCGCTAGGCGTGCACACCTGCTCAGCGCCAGGACACCCTCGCGGGTGATAGAGCGCTTTACAAATAGACATAACCTAACCATAGACTGCGAGCAGCACTAATGCAAGTTATGTGCTTATCATGCCAAGAATGCTTTATGCAGTGGTGGTGGTCGGGCACTGGTTCAGTCGAAGCTTGTTTTTACACTAGGGATGCACACACAAGTTCTTGAGTTTAGGTGAGAAAAACTCACACAGCCTCTTGTCTCAATACTGTTGCCAACTGTCACAAACTAAATGTCAATGCACCTGAGGGCTGAACCTGGGAATAGGATTCGGTACCCTACACAGGACAACAGTTATTGAGCAGATGAAGCTACACCTGGCCTATGGCAAGGTTCTGCATGTGAATTTCCAACTAAAATATGCACAAGGCTGTTCCTTGCCACTTGATGGCTGCAGCTCTGTGTGGGATGCTGCACATGCCACAATGAGGCACTACCTAGGCATGTCAGCTCAAACTCCAATACCAGGACATACGGATGTTACAGCGAGGCATATGTGGTAATAATATCAGCACATGAACAATGTCTGGGCTGTCATATGATAGGAATACGATTTTAAACTAGCATTTTGGCACTAGCGAGAGGCAAAAAGATGATCACTAGTGTCAGGCTTACAAACGTGCACTAGAGAGCACTGTATACATACATACATAGATGTGCTGGTGATAGCCGCACAGAGGTGCACAAGAGCGGGCCGCACAGAGGCGCAGCAAACAGCACAGAGGTGCACAAGAGCAAACAGCACAGAGGTGCACAAGAGCGGGCAGCACAGAGGCGCACAGGAGCGGGCAGCACAGAGGCGCACAGGAGCGGGCAGCACAGAGGCGCACAGGAGCGGGCAGCACAGAGGCGCACAGGAGCGGGCAGCACAGAGGTGCACAAGAGCAGGCTGCACAGAAGTGCAATGAACAGCACACAGAGGGGTGCACAAGAGCGAGCAGCACAGAGGGATGCACAAGAGCGAGCAGCACAGAGGGGTGCACAAGTGCGAGGCACAGAGGTGCACAAGAGGGAGCAGCACAGGGGTGCACAAGAGCGAGGCACAGAGGTGCACAAGAGGGAGCAGCACAGAGGTGAACTATGCAAAAAGCAAATGTTG
Organism: Pleurodeles waltl; assembly: GCF_031143425.1. Taxonomy (NCBI): domain Eukaryota; kingdom Metazoa; phylum Chordata; class Amphibia; order Caudata; family Salamandridae; genus Pleurodeles; species Pleurodeles waltl. The sequence goes on from NC_090436.1 coordinate 23,906,799, forward strand.
AAGTAAACGGTTAAACATCTCAGTGGGTAAAGGCTTCTGCTGGAGAATCGGAGTACAAACTACAATCAACAGACAGATGGAGGTTTTCATCCTATGGAGGAGGACATATTAAGTGTGATATATACGAGGCAAAAGAGGGTTTCAGTTAGTTACATCCCTGCAAAATAAAAGCAATGTATGACAAACAGCTCTTACACATCAAGCAGACAGGCGTATATATATGCATGTACTTTAGAATAATGTAACCGGCTCAGAAGAAGAGAAGCTAGGCTATACTTGGGAACAGAGGCAAAAACACATACCACATGCAGGGGTCGTGAAACTTCAGAACCCACTGTACTTACTTTGCCAACTTTTATCACCTTCCTGACAGCCTCTAAAATAAGTTTGGAGTGATATTCCAGGCTGGATGAACAGAGACAAAAGGACAAGTTAGGACTGTATGATTTGTTACCTTTAGAACGCAAACCTACCTAGCAAACAGAGGAAGACTGTACACAGCAGTAGGATGACAAATACATGAAATCACAAGAGTGAAGGTAATGATTAGACCTTGAACAGTAATGGTGCATGGATGAGAGAGGTGAATCTTGGCTCTGCCCCAAGGAGTGGGAAAGTGGAGAGAATCCTTATGTGTGTTACTTCTGCACTCCCAGAAAAAGTGCAACCAAGATTCTACACTCACAGCACAAAGTATATTAGTAAATACCCGAAACAGGACTCACTCCACACAATGTACAATGACTCAATCAGCATTCTGTGGGGATGTTAGCTTAAGGTTGCTGCATTCTGCATCCTTGCCTTGTAGAATCTGGAATGTAGAACGCAAACACTCCAGTTGGTTGTTAAGGTTCCTCGGGCTGGCAGTTGCCGTCCTGAGCCGAGGAGACTGTGGGCAATAAATCTTCATGCTTACTCCCACACGGCATCATGGATTTTATGAGTAATTGACCCCCAGGAATTAAGCAACAAATTGGCCACAGTCACTACACCATGCATGTACAGCACCTGCGGTGACTTCAACATTTGCCCTACTCGATGCACTGAAGAGGCGACGCATACTGAACAGAGGGCAGGAGCTACAATGCTGGATCCTGTTGAAAGCAACTCAAGAGCCCCTTCCACCACTCAGTTGATACTTGACTAAATTATGGTTCATTGTTGGAACCAAAAAGTGCAAGAGAAATGGATGACCTTCGAAAAACCCACTCTTGCAGAAACAAGTGACAATTTAAAGCATAGAGATGTCACAGGAATCGTATAAGGAACTAACCTACAAGGAGCAAAACAGCTTAGCGGTAGTGAAAGAGTTCTATTACTAATCAGAAGCACCAATTTAAAAAGACTTCACTAAAAAAAAGGAAAGAGAACAATGAGGGATTTTTCAACCAAAAAAATATACGTTTTTGTTGTAGTGACGCCAGACATGCTGCTAATGGATGCCCTTTCCCAGCCAGAAATGCCAAATGCAGGACTTGTGGTAAAGTGGGACAGGTGTGCCAATCCAACAAGGACAAATAAAATGCCATGAACGATAATTGGGACCAAGATGGTTCAGGAGATGAAGGTGCCATTGCAGAGAAAGATATGATACTGGTAGTCCGAGGTTAAGAAGGCCAATGTGCAGACCTGTATGAAAATATTGTTGTAGATGGATATATTTTAAAATTGCCGATTGATTCTGGAGCGAGAATGACAATGAACACAGAGGATCTTTGGCTCAATAAATGGAAAGCTGACAAAAGAAAAGTATCACCACCAGATAAAAACCCTGTCACGTGTGATGGCAGAAAGATTGAGTTTGCAGGATATTTTGAGTGTCAGATGAGGATGAAAGAAAGAGAAATTCATAGTAAAGTTTATGTGATAAAAAAGGGGTTAAACATTTTAGGATGGTATCACCAGGGTTTATTTGGTAGGACCTTAAGACCAGGAAAGAAGGTACAGGTTTGTTATCTGCGGAGGAAATGATCACTTCATCTGATGAGACAACACATCAGAACAAATGGTAAACTGTGTATAAGAAGGATTCCAGCATAGCATGAAGGTTCAAGAAGAGGCTTCTCCAGCTAAACACAGGCTTAGAAATGTGCAGTTCGGTGTACACCAAGAGTTAAAGGAAGTTAACAAAATGAGCAGTTATGGGGTAATTAAGCCTGTAGAATCTTCTCCGTGGTTGTCACCGTTGGTTATCACGAGGAAAAATAAATGGCCAATTGAGGGTCTGTGTGGACCTGAGAAGTCTCAACAAGGTTATTTGGGATGATTCCAATCCATTTTCATGCATTGAGGACATTGTTACCACTTTCGCCAGTGCCAAGGTGTTCAGCAAAATTGACTTCGCCAATGTTTACCATCAAACCGAACTTCATGAGTCATCTAAACATTTGATGGCATTTGTGTCACCAATGGGTACATTCCAGTTCAAAATGATGCCTTTCAGATTGGCATCTGCTGCATTAGTTTTTCAATGCAACTTCCAAAAGGTTTTGAAAGGAATTGAGGGGGTTGTGACATTTCAGGACGAAGTTTTAATTTTAAGAGATCTACAAAGTCATGATGACTCTATGCATATGGTTCTTAAAACACTAGATAAATGTGGAATTGTCTCGAATGTAAAAAAAAAAAAAAAAAAAAAGGGAATAACATAGATTATTTAGGTATTGTGATTTTAGACAAAGGGGTTGAGCCAAGACCTGGTTTGGTGGAAGCGATGACTAAAGCACCATGTCCCACAACCATAGAACAGGTAACATCATTTTTAGGCCTGTGTGATTTTTATGCCAAGTTCATAAACAATTTTGCAAACAAAACTGAATACCCCAGAGATCTTTAAAAAAAAAAAAGGGGAGTTTATGTAGAGTGATTAATGTCAGAGTGAGTTTCCAGTATTAAAACGAGACATTGTGAAGTATTATCTCCATATGACCATGATGGTGAGTGCATAATTTGGTCGATGCCAGTAATAGTGGGCTGGGAGCCACTCTGGCACCACTAGGAAGAATGGGGATGAAAAACAGTGGCTTTTGCTTCCAGGGCTTTGAAGGAAAATGAAAAAAATCTTTTCAGTGATAGAAAAGGAACTGTTGCCCTGCTGTTGGGCGATTCAACAATTCAAATGTTTCACATGGGGAAGGAGGTTTGCTCTCAAAATTGATCAAACACCTTTAGTTAATATTTTCGGAGGGACAGTAATAAAAGACCATACTCTCAGAATAGCTAGATTAAGTTCCAAGCTCTCACATTACAACTTTGAAGTTTAATACATTCCTGGTGTGAAAAATATCAGTGCAGATTATTTAGCATGTTTTCCCCAGTTGTGCTAAAAGAGAATCAATGTATTGTGAGGATGAAGGATGTTTGATTGCTGTTACTGGTGGATGCCATAAGAGTTTTCGAAGGATGAATAGGTAGAGGATATGTTGCAAGATTAAAATGTGAAAGAATATGTAAGGGAAGGTTGGCCAAAAGAAAAAGCGTTACCTCAAGAGATTCAACCTTATCTGAAAGTGGCGGATAAGCTATCAGTTGAAGAAAGTGGAGTTTTAATGAGGGAACAAATTCATCTCACCTATTGCCCTAAGAGCAAATACTATATACTATGGGCATGAAGGGCACCTAGGACAGACCATTACTAAACGGAAAATTAGAGATAGTTACTGGTGGCCAAGTATGGACACCAAAATCTTAGCTAGTGTTAAGTCTTGTGTTGTTTGCGCCACGAGTGACAAAGGTTTGAAAACTTAAGCATTTTACCCTCAACACATTACTTTACCAAGTGGATCATTGATGAAATTAGCCATCGACTTTAATGAACTTACCTAGTAAATTCAGATTTGCCATATTAGTTGTAGCTTACTATAGTAAATGGAGGGAAGTAACTATTATGGAGGAACCCAATTAGAAAGTCTAAAGCCTTTATTTTTAAGGGAAGGTATGCCAAAGGAGATTGTGTCTGACAATGGTGTGCAGTTTGTGTGGAGACAAATTAAACGATTTTTGGGCAGGAATGCCACAAATCACAAACGCATTGTGCTTTATCATCCACAGGCAAATGGCCTGGTGGAAAAAATGAACAGAACATTGATGGAATGTATTCAGTAGGCAATTCAGAACAAGACTGAGTTGAAAAAGGCGACTGAAAATATGTTGTGGTCTCACCAGATATGCCCATATGCTGTCACTGGTCTGAATCCCTTTGAGGTTATGAGAGGAGGCATTCCTTCTTCTAAGACGTGTCGTGCATGATTAGGAGAGGAACAACCAAGCACTGATTGAGCGTTTTGCATAGACAAGATCATGCATCCTTGTGTAGAGGTTTTTCAATGAAAAATGAAAGAAGAATATGATTCTAGGAACAAGGTCAAGTCTGGGGGATGCGAGACCAAGGTGGGAGATTGGATCAGAATCAAAGATCCTACCCACGTAGAAAAGGGTTTGTCAAGATTTAGGCCTCACAAAAAGGCTGAAGCTGTGCCAAAAAATGCAGTGTGCATAAAACATGAGTGGTGGAACAGACGTAGAGTAGTCAAAGTTGGGGGATCCATAACAGTGGAGAGTGAGCCCAAAACCAATGACCAGCGCAAGCTCAAGTCAAATGAGGTGGTAATTTAATCTAATAACCCTGTGTCACGGAAAGGTTTGCATATGATCATCAAGCAGTTGAGGTATTGTGATGTAAAGTAAACTGCTTTATGTAAACTTAAATATATATGTATATTGGGATAGTTATCCAGGATGAAAGAGCATTGTGTTTCACCATGTGTGCATTTTATCGTCCTAGTACAGTTATAGTTTAACTAATATTGTTATTTAGTTGTGTTTAATGGTTTAAACGTTATGTGAATGAATTATTTTATTATTTCGGTAAAAAGAGGGCAATGTTGTGGTGATGTTAGCTGAGGGTTGCTGCATTCTGCATCCTTGCCTTGCAGAATTTGGAATGTAGAATGCAAACACCCCAGTTGGTTGCTAAGGCTCTAGAGGCTGGTAGTTGCCGCCCAAGAGCCGAGGAGACTGTGGTTAAAAAAAAGATCTTCAGGCTTACTCCCACACGGTGTGTTGTGGATTTTATGAGTAATTAACCCCACACATACCCACACACCTTCCATGCTGGGAGTCCCAAAGGGTGCTTTAAGCAGAGTTAATGTGCAGATAATTGACACCGAGAGGCAGAGCACATCTCCAAAGTGAAAGAGTAAGCCCAGAGCGGAGCACAGATAATGCAGGTGTAATAGCCAAATAGTGATAGAGTAATGCAGGTCAGACCTACAGTTGGCTGTCATATCATCCCAAAATACTACAGAATATTGCTGTTTGGTCAATCAGGAAGGCTAATAAGACATGGTACCACACTAATCATAATAGCTTTAATAAGTCACTCCAAACACGTTCTTATTAAAAGGGAGCACCACTGGACCATTAAAACAAGAAAAAACGTTTGATTACCTAAAACTAATGATTTAAAATATAACATTAAACTGGGCCAACAAAATATCTAGGAACATTTAAGAATAACTTCGGGCCTCATTAGATCTTGGCGGATAGAATACTTCGTCACAAGCATGACAGATATTCTGTTCATCGTATAACGATCTACAGGATATAATGGGATTGTAATATGGCAGACGTGATATCCGTCACGTTTGTGATGGAGTATTGCCCTCCGCCAAGATCTAAATCAGGCCCTTAAGTCTTGCACACTGTTCAGAATCATTGTACAGTTGGTGCATTCTCACTTTTCAACAGGAAAGCATTCCAGATCTATACAGAAAAAAAATAATCAACCAACAAATCTAGAAGGGTGAGTCTGTGAGTGCGTCTTAAGCTATTACACCTGCTGAGACTTGAATTCACATTCTGACAAGAAGCCAGGGTGGAGAATGGGTACTCTAACCAACGAACACAATATAATACTTGAGAAGCCACATTCTGTACCGAGGATGGAGACAATATCTGGTATAGTGAGATGTAGCAGTTCTTTCGAAACACAAATAAACAACGACTTACTTAAGATGGCGTAGCATGTTGCTGGCACTCAGTAACATGGCAGTGGGGTTGGCAATGTTCCTGCCCACAGCCTGGGCAAAGGGGTGTCGAGCACCCTAAAGAAGAACAAAACAACTTGGGGGTTAAGAAGATCTTGACAGTTTGCACCACAGACAGCCTTTGAATACTTTAATTTAAGGGAATCATCAGATGCTCGGAAACAAGAAAGTGCCTTTAGAATCCACAGCTAAATACAATGGTGATCCTGTCTCAGGGGTGTGCTGCTTAAGGACAGATTACAACTCACAGATGGACAACATAATACAAGAAACACACTAATTCTCAAAATTACTGTATCCGAAAAGAAGGGAAAACATCGAAACAGATTTTATATGCCCGGCTCCAAGACCTCTCTTCTTGACTCCACCTGTCTGCATCAGGAGCTACTGGCTCTTTGTAAAGAACTGAAATTGCACCTTTTCAAACGGTTCAATTTATTATTTTCTTACCTCTTTATTTATTATGTTCTTCAATTCAAGGCAGTTGCAATTAAGGACCTCATCTGCCTTTCGGATCACTACTGCAAAATATGCACCCTCTCCCACTGGTGGTACAAGTGGCAAGTCAAACCCCATTTCAGTGGACGTAGCAAGCCCATTGGCCTCCAGTAAGGACATCTAAAAGTTGTCATCTCTATAGAGGGGCGGGGTGGGGGGGTGGAGAGAACCATTACTCTCTCCATCATTAGCTCCTTCTTGGAGCATACTTTGTTAAGTGTCAGGGTCAGAAAAAAATAATAGAGAATTAGGAGGTATGATGACCGGTTGCACTTTTATAACCGTGTAGCATGACATAGTTTGAGATCGGGCCAAAGTTGCTTCCGTGTTGGAAATTGGAATCAGCACTGCATTCTCTTCTGCCACGGGTTGCGGGGTTGACAAGGAAGGACCCGGCACAGGTGTTAGGTACAGGGCCGGAGCTTGCCCCAAAGGGGGGTTGGGGGCTGGGGGTAGATTGACAGATGGTGCAGAGGATTGATCTGTCAGCAGTGACCTGACTGGAAGCCCCTTCAATTCCAGAAGTACACCAAAAGTCTTTAGAACGACCTACTGGAAGGCATCAATCTGATGCAGAATCGCCAATGGCCCAGGAAACTCGGGTGTATTAGAATCAGGTGGTGAACGAGCTCTGTGGCGGAGGACCCAGAGGAAGACCAACTGACACTGTATCCAAAGCGAAGACGCAAGGACATCAGAGTGGCAAGATGGGGTCAAATCTTGCTTTTTTTTTGTCTTTATTTTTGGACTTCTAGCTGGGCTTACCAGAGGGCTCCATCTGAAGTTGATCCAGGGATGCGGAATTCCTATCACACAACACCCGGGACATCTTGTTTGTGGTCAAGGGTAACAAGTTTTTATGTTTATTTTGTCCTTCAGACAAGTAGGCCCAACCCCCTGCATCACAAATCCTTTGGCTGCCAGTTTACAGAGAGAGGAACTGTCTGCAGCTGAGGTAAGATAATGCTGTTCGAACTTGTATTTATGGTTCATTAATTAAAAGCCTTCATTATTAGGGTGAGCACTGTGAATAAATGTTTTAAGGTCTCACTGCAATATTGACAGTGGTTCCAGCATTATATTTAAAAAAAAAAAAAAAAAAAGCATACACACATTTGAAAAGTTTAACAATATGAGGCTACGTATAATGCTCCCAGAATGCTCTCTTATTAGATGTACATGTTTACAGAAGCTTGTAACAAAAGCGATGATTCTTTGCTTTAAAAAAAATATATATATAGATGTTCAGAAACAAATGCAGCTAGAAAAAAAAAAAAAAAAGTTTCACTTCTGAGACATTTAGGTGCTATGTCTTTGAAGAGTCATTTAGTAAAATGTGTTAAAGAATTGCTAGTATTTCCCTAAAGAAAATCCTAATGGAAAATCAGTGTAACCATTTTTAATAAGCACTGACACAGCCAACCAATGGTTTTCTGGTGAGTCTTTTGGTTTTGTTAATACGTGTATTGTTATGACATGGCTTTTGTAACACTTCATTGTTGTAGGAGCTGCCAGGCCCTTATGATTGTGACAAACACTGGCAAAAACAAACAAGAAAGTTTTTGATCACTAAAAGCACACATTGCCACCAGTGGTGTAACAAAGGCCCCACAAACCCCCTCCAGCACAGCACCTGCCCTAAGTGAGTCTGGAGAAAGGGCCCCTCCATGTTCTTTGCAGGAGGGTCCCTCCAGTTTCGTTACGCCACTGGTTGCCACTGTAGTTCCTGGCCCTGAACAAAACTACTTTGTGTCCCAATATGCTCCTTGTGGAACAGCAGAATGTGATCACTCACAGTAAAGCCATCAGACAGAGATAAATAGAAGTTCAATAAAAACAAAATGTCATTAATGCCAGACGTAATTAGGGACCCAATTCTTAAAGAAAGTCAGAAAAGTCCACCCATGGTATACGTCTTTGAATTAGTGGCTTTCATGAATTCACAAAAAGTAGACCAGGAAATCGTACTTCCATAAAATATTTGTGAACTGTATCTTAGCGTGAGCAAATATGCATGTGTAGATTTGCTGATGTGAAAATCTATTGAGCGTTTACAAGTTCACTTTCCCTCCAACCACTTTTTTCCCCAACCCGGGAAGAACCTCTACTTCTGCAAGTGTCAGGAGTAAATTTCCAACCTTTCTCATTATGGGAAAAAATTTGAGAAGAGCTGGTGAAAATCTTTAAAACATACAAGTTAGTAGGTTTGCAGACTCAAAGACATTCCAGTCCTGGAACTATTGGTTACTGCTCCTTCCAGCCCCAGTATGTAGATCTGTGGAAAGGTGGCAAAAAAGGAAATTGCTATAGTAGGGATTGAAATTGCAAGTATTCAAGCCCTACTACAATAGTTGCCCCGGCATAATCAGAAAGGCTATTATCAGAGCTCCTACATAATGAAATTGCTGCCATAATTTGTCGTCACACTACATGGCACCAAAGGGACAAGTAGTTTTTTTTTACAGGACAAGTAGATTTAAGAATTAACCAGTCCCATGGAGAAGTAGATATTTTAATAAATTCCACACCCCTGTGATCTCTTGAAGAAATGGCCAAATGAGCGAGATTGAGTTTGCAACCACAACTTGGAGCGAGGATACAACTTATATGAGAGTTGTAACAACTTAATCTGTTCGGAAACATATAGCTATACTTTCTGGTTCCAGATATTCTTCGAGTGCATAAGAGTGCATTTGTAGCACAACTTTGAGTGGAGTCCAAAGCCCAAACACCAGACCCCATGCAGGTTCATGACCAACATTTGTGTTGACTACATTGTTGGCATGGTCCCATCATTTTAGGAATGGGCATTGTTCCTTACCAGAATGGATGAAGTTGGTAAGTTGTGGGAGGCAAATTAAATTGAAACTAGAGCTCCGGATCTGCATTGTAAGGTGTGGCAAGCAAGAAATCGATATCACCGTTCAGGAGTGGCACTTATATGTGGGCCCATTCTATCACTCCTGCCGGGGTACAGAAATGACCCAGTATTGTATGGCGCAACGTAGCACAGTATGCAAGTATTGCTTCAGAAAATGTTCTGGATAATGTCTGCCACCTAGGAAGTATTCTAAGATGAGGAATCTATGCTTAGACATTCATCCAAATTAGGTGACATATAAAGAGGGCTAATCACTCAAGCTGCTATTTCCCAATTTGTAAACCACAGTAGGTCTCACCCTCTCACTCTGGTAATACACAAACCACTTCTCTACCGGATTTACATATTTACAGCCTGAACAAGTAATAGGTCCACAACTGTCTACTTACTGGAACCAAGCAACCCATTGTAAAGCTTGGCTCTCTCAGGGGAGCGAAGCAGAGCAGCCCGAGGCCTACTCAGGGGAGGTGGTGCGGCCTCGTAATCGCCATTCGCTGACACACAATAATAGACCTCAATAATTGACGGTCCACTCATTGCTTTTCAATGTCAATTACACACACAACTAAATACTGTGCACTAATTTACAAATATATACATAAGGCATATAGGAATACCTTTGGTGACATCATGAAATCACATTTGCCCCAGCTTTATCAGGTCGAGCATCACAAGATTAGGCTGGGCGTGGTGTTGCAATAAAACTGACCTAGTGGCTTTGTCCGGGAGTCACCACACCAATGTATAAGGCAATCTTATTGACGTGGTCTTGTGGGTTACCAGATCAATCCTCAAGTTAAGACTATTGGCTCTGTCAAGGGGTCATCACATCAAAATGTAAATCAAGCCTATTGGCATTGTAAAGCGCTTACAATATTAAAATACAGGGCAACCCTACTGGCTTTGTCATGGATCAACCCCATTATAATAAAAGGCAAACCTATTGTCTGTGTCATGGGATTGCCACAGTTCAATAACAATAAACCATTTTAAGGATCACCATCCTATCGCTGGAATCAGTAAAGTATTGCAATATTTACCAGAAGACACTGTCAGCAATATGTTTTAATAAAATCATTGGAAATCAATATAAATTTGAATCTTCTTTTGCACTCTTTAGGCCACATACAATGTAATCCCAGGACCAACCACTAGAGGTCCCTGCATGCCTGAACTGTAATGCAAAAGCTCCAGCTCTGGAGTGCTTTAAACACCAATGACAAACTTTCCTAGGGCCATGATTATGATGATCCAGGAGACTTATTGGTAGTTATAAAAATCAAATCTAAAGGGGGCTGCTACACTGTGCAGCCCCCACAACAGTGGAAAATTACATTGGTGGTGGCCAGTTTATGTTCATGAAAATTATGAAGAGTAAAATGAGGGTCAAGCAGTGCTCTTTCACGCACCATAGATGCCTCACCAGCACTATGAGCCCATCCTGTTGCTTGCTGGTTACTTAAGTCCTTAGGCTGCTTGAAAGTAGTCATCTTGTGTAGACCTGACGTCCATGTGCATGAGACAAGAGACAGACTCACACTATTTTCCTTACTATACACAGTCTTTTTTATTTTCTAGTTTTCTAGAGTGCTCCATGGGTGCCATACAAGTACAAGAAGTGATTACATCTAACAAGTAGCAATAATAAAAAGCTCTTAAACGAATAACTAGATCTCAACGAAGTACCCAGGGTGAGCTATTTCTTAAGGGAACAGTAGCGGTCTTCATCTGAACAAGAAGAAAAGAACCTAAGGGACAACTATTCATTACAAAGACTTATCCTGAAACATGGAAGTTTTTTAATTGTCTGTGGAAGGGTAGAAGGTTCTGGTTCACCCTTAATTTGTTGAAAAGCTGCACCTGAGAACGACTGCTGCTCAGAAGTGAGGACATTCCAGGAGTATTGTGTTCTTGCTGCCAGATCTATTTTGTACCTGTAAAGTCTGATTAAGTTTGACAGAAAGCTGTGGTGTGCAGTGCTTCATTTGTGAGACAACCGTGCTTGAACGCACTTTTCTGCTTGATTGAGAGCCCATGCAAAGTAGACACAACGTGGGGTAATATGATCATACTTTTCTATTGAGGATGATAGGAGCCTGGCTGAAGCCTTGAATGAGGATTTCAGGGTGTTTAGTGGTGATTAAGACAGACCATCCAGGACTGCAGTGCCAAAGTCTACTCAGGATATAATGAAAGCATATGCAGTCTTTAGCTGGTCACAAGTTAAAAGGGAGTAATTCCTTTAAGGGAATGACGTTTGCAGCTCTGGCAACTTTATTAATGTGTGAAACAATCAGAAAGGAAGTATCCAGTGGAGTTCTAAAGAGACAGTGAGCAAGAGAACTCTGCAGAAGTCCACAGCTCTTTGAGCAGATCAGGATCAAAAACTGGTTTTAACCTTTAGTGAGAATGGAATAAACTGTCTTTTCGTGTTGAGGTTAATGAAGTTATTTGCTGTTCAAACTTGTAGTTTGATGACCTGTATGCAGTATGATGATGTCCTGCACTGAGGAGATTTTGATGTAAACTTTGGTACCATCAACAAACAGATAAAGAGCCTCTACCATACCCTTCGGATCTAATTCACAGACTTGAATAAAATAAAGAAACAAGTACAATCAAAAATACAGTCTCATAAATGATGGGTCTGGCAACCCAAATGAGGTGCATTCCTATAGGAATTAGAACATAAGATCTAGAAAACCCCTGAGTAAGTGAGATTGATCACTGAGATTAGAACGAGAATATCAACTAAAGACCGATTCCAAAAATTGAGGATGTTAAGAGAGATGTGCAGTTTATTTGTTTACAGACTGGAGTTACTTGTAAAAATCCACAACACCAGAAAAGCACTTCCAGAGAGACAGAAGAAATAATGATGAGTATCACTAGACCGCACAAGCAGGAGATCCTATGCACAATGACAGGCGCTCAACAGAAGGAACTGTATTGCCTTCGTGCCTTTGCAGATAAGAATAAGTGGCTGACGGGTTTGGTTGGAACATACCGCCACCACCACCACTGAAAACTAAGAGTTAGTCATCTTTTCCCATATCTTCGAGTCAGCAAGGGTTCAAAGACAACTATTTATTTAATTACATGCACTATAAGGGAGTGTGGAAGACCCACTAACACTTAAACCTCTGTTCTCCGTTTTATACAGGGCACAGAGTTACACGCCGTTGGGTCTTCCAAGCTCCATAGTAGTGTTTAATTGAATGCAATAGTTGTCTTTTTTATGTTTTTCAGATTACACAAGTGCAGCACGTCCAATTACTCTCTCCGCCTTTTTGAAAATTTCAAAAATAAAATTCACTGATGTTCATGGTGCTACAAAAATAAATCAAATACTGAATAAAGGACCAAAATAAGGAAAACATATCAGGCACTTGGGTCCACTGTAGACTGGGGTCTTGGGCCCACGGTAGACTGGGGTCTTGGGCCCACGGTAGACTGGGGTCTTGGGCCCACGGTAGACTGGGGTCTTGGGCCCACTGTAGACTGGGGTCTTGGGCCCACTGTAGACTGGGGTCTTGGGCCAGAGTGTCGACAGACCACGTGGCTGAACCTCTGAACTAAGCGTTGGGTGTAAAGTGAACATCCACAGAGAGCAAGACAAGAACAAACTTGATGCTGAGCTGACCAGGTACCTGCCGAAACGTGGTGCAGAGGAAGCATAATGAGATTACACATTATTTGAACAGTAAGTTTTCCATCTTGCATAGTTCGAACCAGCATTATTGCCAAGAGCATTATTTTGTTTTCTTACTGTGACTAGAGTAAAGGGGCTACCATTTGGGTCTCTTGCCAAGTTAGGATCAGTGTTATCAAAAAAGAAGGAAACGGCACGAGACAGAATAAAGAGGATATAAAGCAACACTAGAAAGTACGTATCCATAGAAAGAGAAGTAAGCACATGGAACGGTGCTCAGCAGAATCTACGAAATGGGACAGTAAGATAACCTGAGAATAATGCTGAAGAGTGAATGAGATAGTGAATAAGGTAAGTTCAACTTGTACAAAGCACACACACTACTACTTTGAGCTGTAAGATCTCTGCATTTGGGTTGGATGCATGGACAGTGGTTCTGCTATAAAGATCTATGTTTTTATGCAATGATGAGTCCGGCGCTTCAGCCATCTCATGAAAGATGTTTCTTGTTCACTCTCTTGTGAATGTTCTAGGCCCGATAGGGATGCCTTACCGTCTCGAAGACTGCGTACTCCGCGCTGTAGCTCTCACCAGGGACCACACCAGCGCCTCCGACTAACCCAGCAGCCAGGTTGTCAATAATGTTGCCATAAAGGTTGGGCATGACTAAAACATCAAACTGGTAGGGGTTCTGGACCAACTAGACAAAGAAAGAACATGAGAAGTATTAACAGTCACAGCTTCAAAGCATCATCATTGCCAACCCCTTTCCCCTCCCAAAAAACTTGAAGACAAATATCTGAATTAACCATGAATAAGGCTACAGTGCTTTATTGTATTTACTTTTCTTATATTTCTATCAGTTTTTGCTTTGGGAAAAATGTGCTTTGAATCTGTATTTGTTCCCTTTTATTTAAAAGAATGACGACTTGCAAGCCTGTAGGGTTTCACCCCTACATAAGAGTTGTTAAGCTGTCACATACAAGGTGTGAGTAGTTTGTGCAACTCTACTGCTGCATTGTGATACTTCTTGTTATTTTCCAGTTCTAAATGTGGGAACTAAAAATTCTGCAATGCAAAGGGAAAAAAAAATAATATTACAGGGCATGCTAGTTGTACCGAATATAGGACTGCTCGATGTGACCGCATAGATGGGCAGGTCATTTACATGCATCAACTTTAGATAGATTGTCCTGGGCACAGTGTACTCATTTGAGGAGTAACAACTTTACACATCTGAAAGTCTACTAAGCATACAGAGGTTGATTTTTTACATTTGAAAGTCTTACCATGAACTACTGGCTCGCTTTTAGGGTGGAGTGACAATGAGCAACAGAGGTACACAAGAATAAGGCCTGATTTGCCAAAGGCAGGGAGGACTGACAGAGAATCTGTCTAACACAGTCAGGGCTTGAAGCAGTCTAGCATTCCAAAGTATTTCTCTGAACATAGCAGATCTCACTGTTGGACACATCAAGTCTTCACCCTCCCTGGGGCAGTGCTAACTCCGTCAAACATGGTGACAGATCAGAGAAGATCCATCACCATGTTTGGAGGAGTTGTCACTGTGAAAGATAGCAGCGGAGCTGCAGCAGATTTCTTGGAAAAGCTGATTTTGTGCCGACAACACTTTGGCCGGGATATGTGGGAGACTTTATATGTTTTGGAGAGAGTAATGAGGCCCCTGTTTTGGCAGTAATTTTCCATGCCCACCAACGCGACAGAAAGCTTATAATTCCATCGGCATTAGCAAATTTACCACAAGAGGTCTCACTCATGGGAAAATACTGAAAGTACATTGCATCTTTGAAGTTGATGAATGATGCAGTGGGAAGTGATGAAAGTGCAACAATTCCAGGAGCAACTGAAGTAGTTGAGAAAATATCAGATTCACACCAGAGGCAAAAGCACTTCTGTTTGAAAGCTTAGATTTTAGTAGTCAATAGAGTTCTGACACTAAGGATGTTCCTAGAGTCAGAAGGTAGGGTCATTGAGTGAACCAACAAAAAACTACTGAGTTGAGAGATGAGAGGTCCTGGTGAATAATGCGGCTTAGTCGTTTGGACAAGAGAGTCAGTTCAGTCCTGAATTTGACTGGAGGTCTGTGGAACAAGTGGACATGGTCAGTGTGCCAAGTAAAGCGAGGTTCCCGAAATCTTATGAAGGTAAACACCACCCACCAATTATTAGAAAGAACTTGTCCCTGTCCAGATCGTTAATATGTGCTGAAGTATCAACATCTACTAATACTGCAATACACTGTTCCTAGGTCACTAGGGAAGACAGGACGAGTGCTCTGGAGTCCTATTTAATAGGAGCAAGAGTCCTCACACACCCAAATGGGTGTCATGCTTCATCATCGGACAAGCTCCTCGTCAGACCGGCGCTGCAATGTCTGACAGGCACCACCCTTCCGGGGGCTCTTTGCCGGAGATCTTTTTTCGATGATGCCACTCTATCCCGCAGATGAGTAGGGAGAAAGAAAAAATGGGGAGAGTTCAAAGAAGACCCGATTTTGAGGTGGGTCCCATAATTGTCTGACCCACCATTATCAGACATACAGTTAAAGAGTGACAGAGCATTATCTCTATCTCACTCTTCTGATCTATATTTTAACCTTGGCCTTCACCCCACATAGACAGAATAAAGTTAAGTACTCATTAAGGGCCCTGAGCCAATTTTATTTTCCTTTCTTTGAACTCTCCCCATTTTTTCTTTCTCCCTACTCATCTGCGGGATAGAGTGGCATCATCGAAAAAAGATCTCCGGCAAAGAGCCCCCCGGAAGGGTGGTGCCCGTCAGACATTGCAGCACCGGTCTGACGAGGAGCTTGTCCGATGATGAAGCATGACACCCATTTGGGTGTGTGAGGACTCTTGCTCCTATTAAATAGGACTCCAGAGCACTCGTCCTGTCTTCCCTAGTGACCTAGGAACAGTGTATTGCAGTATTAGTAACTTTCATTGGAGGGTATACACTGGACCTTTAATCCTCCACATCCCCTGTATTTTTGAAGTATCAACATCTTCTGTTCTTGCAAGCCACAACTAGATCTGGATCAGGGTCTCTCCAACAGTGAAATACCTGCAGACAGTGGCGGTTTGGTCCCTACTTGTAGCATTATGGTGCTTGAACTGCCCATACATTCAATCATTAGTTCCTGGTAAGTGTTTCAGTGAAAATGTTACTTTTTGTGTGGATTCTATGCTACCAGAGACCCTGGGTCCCTTGAGATGGGGATGGAAATATAAGCCCCCCCTGCCTGCTTTTAAACATCAACTTTGTATGTTTGGACTTCACCACTGTTGAAGATTTTGAGGTAGGAGTGCGGTCATAAGAGCGCAGGAAATATTCTGGCATGAGAACTAAGTACAAAGCAGAGTATCTTGAATCGGTGTTGTCCAACAAAGGGAAACTCTAGCTCTCTACAGAACTTAAAACAGATGGAAATGTGGGGTTGAATAGATCTTGCAAGCAACAAGGCCATAACTTCTCTCTTTTAGAATAAGAATTTTGTCTTGAAGACTGCAAAACAACTTCTTTTAAAAGTAATGGTCAAGACGCCTTATCTTCACAGTTTTTGACTTTTACGAGCAGTC